>NC_143563.1:66599558-66915882 GCF_054136105.1 Typopeltis vanoorti
GGTCTTTTATTTAGTGTGTTGCAGAAGCAAAACGAAACTTCTCAGAAAAGGGTTGGGACAAGGAAGTTCCGCAAATGTACGTGCGTTATTACATCTATGAAAACAGGTGTATCTTAGCAACCGATTACGGATTTCGCTTCTTTTATCGGGACGGACAGAAGGGGAAGTAAATTGTCAAATTCCGATTACGATGAAATCCATTCGGCTGAACCGTGAGAATTGAAATAACAAACTGTCATTGATTCCACGATACACAAGAACTCGAGAGATTTTTTTTTTTTTTTTTTGCTGCCGTATTAAATATTAGAAAAATTTCAAGTCAGCAGCCATATAAATTTTCTTTCGTTATTTCATTTTTTAAATTTGTTTATTATTTCGGTTAGTCTGAAATTTAGCACATGAGGTATCGTTATTCGCTTCACAGCTTGGCAACAGAGAGTTTAAGCACTAACGACTTCTTGTAAAAAAGAAGTCCAATTAAAGAAATGATATATATATATATACAGGGTCGTCACCAGATTAGATCACACCTTGAGGCAAACAATTAAATATCGTCCCTGATTATAAGAAAATATATAAGAAATAAAGAATATAAAATTCTATATCAAGGGCGAATGCTGGTCTTGAAATTCACGCTTGCTCTTGTTATCATTCAGAGAGTGAGAGGTGTGATTGAAGTCTGATTAGCGGAATAATGAATTACTGACCATTTAAAACTATATATTTAGAAATGTATGTACATTTAATCATACAAATACAACATTTATTTTACAAATGATATTCTATCTTTTTCAATTTAGCTACTTGAATACAAATTCTACCCTACGGTTCTTCTTTATGAACTGGTCAATAACATCGTCATAAAAAGTTGGTTGTAACTTAATTTTCCTAAGCAACACGCACACTTATAAAGGCTGGCTGAAGCTCACTGGCTAGAGCTACTTTGACTGTATATGGCCTTATGTTTAAGCACTAACGACTTCTTAAAGTTTCAAAGAAACTTTAAGAAGTCGTTTACCTTTGAAAGAAAACTTTCAAACTTAAACTCTGTCTCGATAATGGAATCGAAGTCAGTGAAACTATGCCAATTGGGGTGAGTAGATTGGAGGAGGATAATCATGAGTGGAAGGAGAGGCTTGTACACAATGCTTTGAAATTGCATGACTCCAGTCCTGTTAGGAAGGAGCTCAAGGAATTCTTTCAAGTAGCATATGAGAAACATCCCAAGGTATTCACAGAGGGAATCACCTCTTTACCCTGCACAAATGTGGTAGAACATACAATGCAAGTCACTTCGAAGACACCAAAATATGTGAGGCAATATCAGACCCGTTTGAAACATCTAGATAAGTTAGAGAAGCTATTGCTGGAATACGAGAAGGCGGGAATCATTGAGAGGTCGAACTCCCGTTGAAACAGCCCTTTCATATTGGTAGAGAAATCAAATGGAGATCTAAGGTTTGTGCTAGACCTTAGGGAAGTCAATAGTCACCAAACTAGTTGACTTGCCGGTATGAAAGATAGAAGAATTACTGGTCGGCGAGGGAGCAAGAGTGTTTTCTAAATTGGACCTAAACTCTGGGTATTTCTGGATTCCCCTCAGGAAGGAGGACAGGCAGAATTTTGCATTTACCACAAAGTGGCAAAAATACCAACTGTGCCGACTTCCCCAGGTAGCGAGAAACTCAGCCATGAGTTTCCAGAGCCTCATGAACATCATTTTGGTTGATGTCTTGGGTAAGTGAGTCTTGTGCTTTCAGGACGACCTGCTAATTTGCTCACCCAGTTTAAAGGAACATAAGGAAGTCATAATGAAGGTTCTGGACAAACTAGATAGCGCCCGACTGTCTCTGAAATGAGCTAAATGTGAATTTTTCCTAAGAGAAGTGGAATACCTGGGACATGTTGTGAACGAGGAAGGAATAAACTCCACCGAGCGCAACCCCCTTCCACAGTACGATAAGTCAGGAGATATCTGGGAATGGTGAACTTTTATAGGAGATTTATCCCGGAGTGCTCCAAACTAATGGATCCTATAGTAAAACTCACAAAAAAGGGTATGAAATTTACATAGGGGGGGGGGGGGAAGAGGGAAGCCTATCTAGTGTTAAATCAGGCTCTGACTAAGTCACCTGTCCTCACGTATCCCAATCTCGGTCAGACTTTCTTCTTAACTGCGGACGCCTCTAAGGACATCATTGCGGCCGTACTGGAGCAAGCAAAGGGAGAAGCTTTTCAAACCAATAGCCTTCATAAGCAGAAGATTATCTCACTCTGAAAGAAACTATTCAGTAATCGAAAAGGAGGCTCTGGCAATCATATACAGCCTCAGAAAATTCCACTATATGCTACTTGACCAGCATATTATACTCAGATCTGACCACAAACCCTTATCCTTCATATCTTCCATGAAGGATAAGAATCAACGAATTGTGAGGTGGGCCTTAGAAATGCAAGAATTCAGAGTAGAGGTAAATTACATCCCAGGGAGTTCTAACGTTGTGGCTGATTACCTGTCTAGGTCATTAGACCCAAGCGGCCGAGTGAGGACACCCGTACAAGTGAAGAGAACATCAATCCAATGCTGATGATCGAGAGAAAGAGGAAGCCCCTGCCCATCCATCTTCAAAATTGGGGGAATACTGAGATAATTGAAGCCCAGAAATCGGATCCGATGTGGGGGGGGGACATGAGAGGTTAAAAAGAGGGGAAGCCCTCTCTCACAATCAAGCATTTTATGATACCATATATGTGTGGATAAAGACGGACTTTTGCTGTCAAAACAAGATGTCACGGGGAGGTGGAAAGAAAAAATTTTAGTTCCTAAAACCATGATCCCTTGGGTTTTGTACTCTTTTCATGACACCGATCTAGCCGGACATCAGGGTATTTATAGAACCTGGAGGAGGGTGACGGACAGATATCTATGGAAAGGGATGAGAGAGGATGCTGAGGCCTATGTATCATCTTGCCATGTATGCCAACAGAAGTCTGTCATCTCTGGCAAGGCGCCACTCCAACCATTCCCGCTCCCCTCACGCCCATTTCAGGCTGTGGCTATGGATATTGTGGAACTCCTCCCCACCACCCAAAAGGGAAACAGGTACATTCTCGTCATGATCGACATGTTCTCAAGATTTCTGGAAACCACAAAGGATCGGAGGGCAAACATCGTGGCGAACAAGCTTTTTAAACTGGTTATTTCAAGATATGGAACTCCCGAAACTCTCTTATCAGATCAGGGTACTAATTTTACTGCCGAGGTGATGCTCCAACTCTGTAAATTATTGGGAATAAAGAAGCTGTTCACTACCCTAAACCACCCTCAAGGAAATGGGATGTGCGAGAGAATGAATCAAACCCTGAAGCTCACTCTCTCCAAATTACCAGAAGGGCGAGTTTTAGAGTGGGATTCCCATCTCGCACATACCCATTTCGCTTGTAGGACTGCTCTCCATGCTGCAACAAAGGGGGTCCCTGCTGTTGTACTCTACAGGTTCGAGCCTTTATTCTCCAGTGATTTCAGAGGTTCCAAGGCGAGCACCGGATTCCCAGACAATGATCAGTACTTAAACAACCTCATCAGGGAAAACAGATTGGCACACGAATTGGTGGCCAAGGCAAGCAATGCATGCTCCCAACGTGCCCAGTCATATGCTAACAAAGTAAGAAAGCACAAAGACCTAAAATTAGGAAACCTAGTCCTGCTGGAACAAAAATCCGGAAGAAAGAAGGGAAGAAGGTTTGGAAGGAGCTCTGCAGGGCCATTTGAAATAGTGGAGAAGATTTCCCCCGTAACATTCAAGATAAGGAAGATTGCACATCCGAAGAAAAGCATGGTAGTCCACTCAGATCGCATAAAATTGTATAGATGCAGGTCTGACAGATTGGTCTGTTTGGGTGACTCTCTCGAGAACATATGGGGAAATGAGAGATAACAGAAGATGGCAGGGGGAACATAGTTGAAACACATCCCAGAAAACACTCTGATAAGAAAAGAAGCAATGAAAAAGAGGATGGAAAAGGTTTCTCAAATGAGTATCTTCCTAAACACATACAATACAAAGAGGCACAAAGGAGGAGAATTATATTCTGAAGAAACATTACAATCACCTGTGCCAAGATACGCTCTAAGGCCCAGGCAAAATGGAAGAGTCATCCCCAGGGAACTGAGGAAGGAGTAAAAAGAGTTTCTCTGAGAGAACAGAAAAAAATTTTTTTTGAAAGGGCCTTGGACCTTTGTTAGATCCTGAATGGATATCTTTACAAGCAAATTCTTTATTCAGGATTTAACATACTAAATATTAGCCAGTTTTACAGTGTTTAGCTTTCTTACATTTGTCTCTGTATTCTCTAAGAGCACAAGCTGACTTATTCGCCAGGAACTTTTGATATGCTTTCTTCGTTTCCTTCACTGCCTCTTTAACTTCCTGTGTCCACCATGGAGTTCTGATTTTTCTATCCTTTCAGACCTCACAACATGCCTCTCTGGCTGAATCAATCAAGGTTTTCTTCAAGGCTTGCAACTGAATCTCCAAGGTTTGGTTCCTGTGCTCAGAGGACACAGTTGAGGTATTCAGGGTATTTAATCATTTATTGGAATAAGATGGACTGCTGATAAATAAGCAACAGGTATGTAACTAAGAGTAAACTTGATTCAATAAGACAATAGGAATTGATGACATATCACATTGTGTTAAAGGAATATTCCACAGAGTTAACAGTAGCATTGACATACCTGTTTAACAAGTCCTGCAACAGCAAAAGATCCAAAGGAGTGGAAAGAGGGTAAAATCATTCCACTCCAAGAAGGTGATGGAGATAGCTAGGATACAGAAGTGGGTTCATAACAGCAGTATTCTTTGTGATGGTCAACACTGATTTGTTAAAGGGAGATCATGTTGCATTGGACAAGGGAGATGCATATACAGTAGTAGATTTAGATGTCGATAGATTGTCACACAAGTTTGTAACTAAATTAAAATAGATGCAATTAGATACTAGATTAGTGAGTTGGATAAGCAATTGGCTGTCAGATAAGTATCAGCAATAAATTAAAGATGCCAAAAATTATATTCTTGATTGAATCCTTTATCCAGGTGTAAGCAAACAAAAGTTTGCATGTGAAGTGTCATCACAACTGGACTACTTGTATATAGAGGCTAATGACTTCACATCGATTGCCTTAGCATCCCATAATGCAAATGCACATATGCTCACAGACATGTATATAATGCTATGCATTATGGGAAGAGCCACTACTCAGACCAATTTCGACCTTTATTGAGGTCTAATCAGTGGGAGCCATACTCAGAAGAGATACCAAGGCGGACTTCTACATTACTTCAACCTTATGTTGTTATGTTCCATTGAAATCACCAGGAGTTGTTTTGAACTCCTGGTGATTCTATGAACATACGCTTTGCATTTAGATCTGTCTCTGGCCATATCTTTCAGAATTTCCAATCACATTCCAGTTGCTTCTTTAACTCCATCCACTCATCTAATTCTTAGTCTTCCTCTTGTCCTGCTTCTATCAACTTTAGCAACCATCGTCATCAGTGTTCTCCCCAGAAATTTTTACCAGCCGGGTGGAAAGAAGTATTAGCCGGGCATACAAAAATTTTGAATGAGTTAAGACCCTTTTTCGTGACAAATTAAAATAGTAATTTTATTAGAAATTACTTCAAACAAGGATAATATTTTATATAGTAATTATAACAAACAAGACTGGGATTTTTCTCATTAAATAATGAAAAACCTTGTAATGCTCACAGCTTAAAATTCTATACATTAATTCTTCTCTTTTTCTTAGAAGCCTAGTTGTTGGCAGTTTTTTCGTAATTAAAATCTGTTGGATCTGGTCCCTCAAGTGAAATAAGCATCAGATTATTTAGTGTTCTGACTGATGCGATTCCTCATACAGGTTTTTATCCTTTTTAATGAAGAGAAACCCCTTTCACATTCGGCTGTGCTCACAAGTATGGCCAGTCCAACAGCAACTAGTTTTGCTTAATTTGAAAAAGACTCTTTGAGCTCAGATGTTGTTGCTAATTTCAGCAGTATTTGTCTTGGATCTAGATTTTTGTATGACTGTCCATTAATCATTTTTGATGCAACTGCCCATTCTAGTTTAGTTCTTTCATAGTTTAAAGCTGCAGGACTTCCATTTCTAGAATAATAATCAAAAAGAATCTCAGAAGCCTCACATTGATCATGACTTTCTGCATTGAAAAGCAGGAAATGATTGGCATATCTGGAAATCTTGCTTCTAGATGTTTAATAACTGTGCTTATGTATTTATCATATATTGTGGTCTTAAAAGTAATAACATTAGAATCTGAATAATCACTGTGAAGGTCTGACCATTTACCTGAAAGATGCCGATGAAGATTTTGAAAATGACTGCAGGAGTGTCTTTCAATTCCATGATGGATATATTCTGGCTTCTAAGACTGGCTCTATTTCAGTTAAGTCAACATCTTGCCTTTACCATGATCTAGACAAGTTAGATAAATGCGGTAACACATCTGAAAGCATCATTAGTGAAGCTACGAAGTTGTATGTTCTGCAGGGCCGATCCGAGAGTATCTGATGCCTCTAGGCAAAGAAAATTTAGGCGCCCCTATACATTGTCTCTCTATATATATTTTGTCATACTCACACAAACATAAGCCCCGAAGTCTTAGCACCCCTAGGCGATTGCCAAGGTTCGCCTAATGATAAAACCGGCCCTGATGTTCTGATATATTTACTTAAACCTTCGGCTGTGATATCATTTCGTTCGGTGGCCTCTCTTTCCAATGCAGCTATAACACTTACCATGCATTCTCTTAGAGACTGTATTGCAGAATCATGAGACAGCCATCTAGTGTTACTAGCCATTTTAAGTTTAATCTGAGGACTGTTCAGTATATTTTGGATTTGGGTTAAACCAGCCATCCTGACTGAGGAATTTTGGAAGAAAAACAATTGCCTTAAGATATCATTAAACATAACTAAATAAGGCACTTCAGCAGCTGCTTGGGCACTAGCAAGAGCCAGTCGGTGGTTTACACAATGATAGTTGACTATGAGTCCATCTGTTTTATCTTTGAACAGTTTTGCAACTCCCTTTTGCTTTCCAATCATGACAGCTGCTCCATCAGATCCTAGGCCCACCAGATTACAAGTTTTTAAGCCTAGACTGTGAAGGGCTTCAATTACTTTGTTTATAGTCTCAGCTTTGCCATCGATGATATTGCAAGTTGATACAAAACTAACCCTGACCTCTTTTCTAAGTTGACAAACATATTTAATGCACACAATCAGCTGTTTTAAAACTGAGATGTCTGTAGTTTCATCACATAAAACACTGAAATAATCTGCAGAATGTATATTTTTTAGTATTTCTGATGCTAAAATATCAATCAACTCTTGCATTATTCTTTCTGAGATATAATGTGCATTTTTAAAAGCGTTAAGATGTTCTAGGTAGGAACAGCTTATAGGCTTGCAATGCTCATGCAATTTTTCAAATAATGTAGTATGTGGTAACTCATTTTTCGCTAACCAATATATAAAAATCTTAAAGCTCTCAGAAAAGCATCTCTCTGCAAGTTATTCAAATTTGAAATTGGTTTTTCAATTTGCCCTATTCCAGTTTCTTCTAGTATACGTTTTTCAATTATATCTGAACAAAAATCAGTGTGTAACTTGCTTTGTTCATGGTCAACCAAGCTTTCTTTCCGAAGCAGTGGTGGGGGCGGTGAAATTTTAAGTGGGGGTGCTGCCTATACAATATAAAAAAAAAAAAAAAAACATTATTTTTTCCTAATCAGTAACCAATTTATTAATAAATAAATCTTTAGATTTATTTATTAATAAATTGTATTAATAAATAATGTTCTAGGTAGGAACAGCTTATAGCCTTGCAATGCTCATGCAATTTTTCAAATAATGTAGTATGTAGTAACTCATTTTTCGCTAACCAATATATAAAGATCTTAAATTAAAGCTCTCAGAAAAGCATCTCTCTGCAAGTTATTCAAATTTGAAATTGGTTTTTCAATTTGCCCTATTCCAGTTTCTTCTAGTATACGTTTTTCAATTATATCTGAACAAAAATCAGTGTGTAACTTGCTTTGTTCATGGTCAACCAAGCTTTCTTTCCGAAGCAGTGGTGGGGGCGGTGAAATTTTAAGTGGGGGTGCTGCCTATACAATATAAAAAAAAAACAACAACATTATTTTTTCCTAATCAGTAACCAATTTATTAATAAATAAATCTTTAGATTTATTTATTAATAAATTAGTTACTGATTAAGAAAAAATTTTTTTTATTATTATTTTGTATAGGCAGCACACCGACCGCCTCTGTTCCGAAGCCTTGTGCATGGCATAGTTACTTAAGTCACTTCCTTGTTTGTTGGTCGTCTCTTTCCGTATTTCATACATGTGGAACACATCATTCCATTGTTCATTTCACCACTAACCAATGGAATTTTTTAAACCGCTCACTATTAATACCCAATAAGCGGTGTTTAGGCGCACGTTTTACATTTGAAAGAGACTGCAGAAATCGACGATTCTGTTGTTGGTTTGGTGTCTTCGCTACTATGCTTATCAGTTTCATCTTTCTTAAAATAACTTAAGAGTGTGGTTTTCTGACTTGGCTTTTTACTCATTATAGGGTAATTTAATAAATACAAAATATCATTGTTATTAAATTAATCAGAACAAATCACTGAATTGTGCAATGACAGTAATACCCGAGACCCATAACGCGCGTTATGTCGCAATTTTACTATTCATAAGTATTAATTACTAGGAATAGGAATTGGTATCACTCGAGACTGACATCATAGTCCTCAAGAGTCTCGAGAATTCCCCGAGATCACAACTATATTTGATGCGCAGGTCTATTTTCTTTTACAAAATAAAATATTAAATACTTGACTCACGATCTACGGACAAAAACCATTATTAAGAAAAAAATGAAGATTTTTAACATCGATTTTTGCCTTCGATTCGAATTCGCTCCATTTTCACAATTTATTTCTTTCAAACATCAAAATTATGTGTCTCTTTCGTAAAAGATCTTCGCAACCGATACTGTTGTAATCGAGATCCGATTTTTGTCTTCTTCCGCGTACGGATTGGTGTGCATAATTTAAGACATTTTTTAATTAGTGATGACAAATCGAACCGGAGAGTCTCGATACTCGTGAGATCAGCTTGATTAGCTTGCAATGCAAGAAATCGAGCTGATCTCACGAGTATCGAGACTCTCCGGTTCGATTTGTCATCACTATTAATTAAAAAATGTCTTAAATTATTTTTCCATTCTTGCTCATTATTTAGCCATGTCAATTCACAGCATTAATTAGCCAGGTGGTCAGTAAAACCAGCCTTCATTAATTAGCCGGGTGGTTTGCCCATTCAAAAAGTCCTGGGGAGAACATAAATCATCATCATCTCCAGACTCATTTGCTCGCACAATATGCCCAAAGTATGACAATTTTTGCTTGGTGATCATAGCTTCGAGGGAACAATCTGGCTTTATTCTGTCTATCACTGATTTATTGGTTTGCTTTGAAGGTCCATAGTATTCTTAGTAAGCATCTCCAAACCCATAATTCAGATGCATCTATCTTCCTTCTTTCACTCTTTCTCAGGGCGCAACTTTCGCATCCATACAGTACTACAGGGAATACCATTGCTTTCATGATTCTGATTTTTGTTGCGAGGCTAACATCTTTTTCTTTAAAAATCTTGCTTAAATTTGTCATTGCTTTCCTTCCAAGTAATAATCTTCTTCTAACTTCTTCGGTACAATACCCATCTTTATCAATTTGGGATCCTAGGAACATAAAATTGTTCACTACTTCATTTTCTCCCCATCTACTTCAAAATCGTTAAGTTCACATGTTGCCGTAACTTTTGTCTTTTTAATGTTAAGTTTAAGGCCATATTTAGCACTTTCTTCTTTAACTTTCATAATAAGTTCCTCCAAATTTTCTTTGCATTCTGCTGACAAGATGGCATGATCTACATATAGTTCGCCCACCGATTAGAGGTCCTTCGACACTTCTGCGCATGTCAGAAAAAGGAGAATCCATTCCGATAATAGGGTAATCAGTCTGTCTTCTGGGATGAGTTTGTTTATTATTACAGGTCGGAAAATTTAGCTTTTCTTTTACGAACATTGCTGTTTTTAAAGTGTAACTATTTTGCTTGTATAACAGTTGGAAAAATGTACGTAGAGTGTTAACAAAATTAAAAAAAAAGGTATAGCATAAAACAAAAATGTAACTAAGTTTATTTTTAAGAAAGTTTTCTATAAAATAAAAAATAATTATACAGAAAAACAGAAATTATTTCAAATGAACTTAGATATTCTAAACTTACAGTTGAGAGAACTGAGACACTTTAATGTCCTAAACTGACTAATTATTTATGACTTGTTGATTCTTTTAACATGCAAAAAAAAAAATGTTGGAAAAATACCATTGTCAAATTTTTTTAATCTTCAGAGTCATCTGAATCGGTGTCCGAATCGCCATCACTTTCACTTAAACTGATCACCAAAGGTTCGCATAATTCTTCGATAATTCCGTCTCTGTCCCAATATATATTTTCCAATGAGGTGACATGAGAGCAACATTTTCCCCAGTTTTGAACTGTAATACTTTCAATCGCCTGTTCTGAAAGCTTAAAAAGTTTCGACATGTCAATATCCCCAGTTACTTTTTAGGAAGGTTTGGAATCAGTTTTTCTTCTGCCCACTTTTCGAAGATCGTAGAACTCATTTGCCCATGGTAGTCTACAATAGTTGAATTGGCTTTGTATAGTAAGTTTGAATTCGGTAAAAAACCCATTTCTCCACCCGCACACAAAATTATTATACGCCGCAAGGCATTTCCGGTTTGTAGCATTCCACATTCTTCTTTAGACTGCCAACATTTTTCATAAGTTAAATTACTATCAATCCAAGTTTCATCTAGATACACAATCGGTCTTTTCTCCTCCCTGAAACGTCTTATTGCTCTCAAATACTGCGTTCCAGATATAAAACAATGTCACTTCGCTCCATGATAAGTTTCCTTTTATTCTGGGACTTTTTAAAACAAAATCCGATTTCATGAAGTATTTTCCTTAAAGTTTCTCTTTTCCAAAGAAAATTAATTTTTTTCTTTAAGCACAGAAATCAATTTCGGAACAGTTGGCTCTCTTTTCTCGATCACGTAAAATTCGTGAATAGTTCTTATAACGTCTACATCAAAATCATTCAAAGCTACAGTTTCGATGGTTTTCTTTCTCTGGCGCTTTTTTTTTTAGGAGATTTAAATTTTGGCTTACCTTCACTTTTTGATTCCTTACGAATTCTTTCAACAGTCGACCCCGATACGCCCGCAATTGCACTTTTTATGACTTGAGAAAGGGGAACAAGAAGACGGCCTTCTGACGATTCTTTTTCGGAGAATGTCAGCACATTATTCAATATTCTTTTGCAAGAGCTGCTGAAACGTTTAACAACAGAACTTGTTGACTGTACTGGATCCATCATACAAATTAATAATAAAAAAATAATGCAAAAAGCGCCAACAAAAATCAAACTAGTACTAATACAGCGACAGACAAGAAAACACGTGATTTCGCATGTTGACGACCTATACCTCAAATTATTAATATTTCTTCAAATTTTAATTCCAACTAAAGACTCTTCCAGCCCTGCCATTCTTAAAATGTATTTACTGTAAAAGTTAAACAGGTAAGGAGATAAAATACATCCTTGTTGCATCCCTTTACCTATTGTGAAATACTCAGTTTTACCGAGATTTATTCGGGCAGTGGCTTCTTGTTCATGATAAAGATTCTTCAGAAGGATAATGAAATGCTCTGGTACTCCCATTGTTCTCAATACATTTCATAGTTTCATATGATCTACAGAGTCAAAAGCCTTATAGTCAAGGAAACAAAGGTAGACATTCTTTTGATATTCCTGTGCTCTTTCTATTATCCATCTCACATTGGCGATCTGATCTCTTGTTCCTCTGCCTTTTCGAAATCCTACCTGCTCGTCTGGCATTTCTCTCTTCATGAATGGTTCCTGTCTTTTCTGAATGATCTAGCATAAGACTTTACTTGCATGAGGAATCAGTGCTATAGTTCTGTAATTTTTGCACTCTCTTGCATCGCCTTTCTTCAATAGAGGTATATAATTTTTTTTTCTTTTCCGTTCCCCAGGCCATGTAGTTGTGCTCCAAATTCGTTGATATAGAGCTGTTAAAATTTTAACTGCTTCTTCTCCTAGGTCTTTGAGCAGCTCAATAGGTATTCCATCCCCTTCTGGTGCTTTCTTACTGGATAGTTGTTGCAGTGCCCACCTCACTTCACTCTCTCCAGTGGTACTGGCTCCTGTGTATAATCCTGCTCTTCAAATTTCTCAGTAATTTTGGAGTCCTTTCTGCAAAACGCTTCTGTATACTCTTTCCATCTTTCTTTAATGACTGCAGCTTCTGTGAGATATCCTTTGTGATTACTTTTTAACATTGTTACCTTGGCGGTAAACTTCCCTGATCTTTTTGAAAAGATCTCTTGTTTTTCCTTTCTTGTTTTGGTCTTCTATTTGTTGGCATTCCAAACTCTGCATTCAAATGCCATACTTCCTGCAATTTTGTGGTGGACTCCATTTTCCTCCTTTCCTGAGCAGTTTTGATGACATCTTCTGACAGCCATGTAGACTTCTTCTTCTTCTTACAAACTGTTGGAATATTCTTCTTTGCTTCTGTTTTAATTATATCTTTAATCTCTTCCCACAATTCATCTGGTTCTCTTTTACACAAATTGAGTGAGTTTAATTCTGTTCTGTATACTAATATTGTATTCGGCCAGTGTATGTTTTCGAGATAATATCTGAATGGCATTTTTGTTGTTTTCAATTTCTGTAATTTCACATGTGTCGTAGCCACTAATTATTCATGGTCTGTTCCACGGCCTGCACCTGGAAAAGTCTTGACAGTCTGAATTACACACTTCTTCATCTTCTTTGTCCATGTATATTATTATTATTATTACTGTTATCCAAGACCCCATGGAGTCAAAGACTCATCTGGGAGGTCCTTTTATCATACACATAGCTCATCATACTGTGCTTTAAACACACTCAAATTTTCTGCAGACACCACACTCTCAGGCAAGGCATTCCAATCATTCACAACTCTGCATATAGTCAATTTGATTTCTGTATTGTCCATCCAGTGATATCCATGTGTACAATCTACGTTTGTGTTGTTTAAAATAGGTGCTAGCAACAAACAAAGAATTCTCTGCACAAAACTCAACATCTCTTCCCTGCAGTGTATACAAAACACTGCAGGAAAGAGAATATAAAATAGGGATACTAAAGCAATTGATGTGAAATCATTAGCCTCTATATACAAGTAGCCTAGTCGTGAAGCTACTTCATGCACAAACTTTAATAAATTTAGTTTAATCCTTTATCCAAGTGTGAACAAACAAAGTTTGCGCCTGAAAATATCTTCAGGACTGGAGTAAGGTAGTACAACACCGGGCAACTCATAGCAAAGGTGGACCAAGCTAACATCACTCCTATCCTTTAATGCATAACATTATACATATCTGCAAGCAGATGTGTTTTGCATTATGGAAGATACTGGGATAGGAGTGATGTTAGCTTGGTCCACCTTTGCTATGAGTTTCCCGGTGTTGTACTACCTTACCCCAGTCCTGAAGATATTTTCAGGCGCAAACTTTGTTTGCTCACACTTAGATAAAGGATTAAACTAAATTTATTATAGTCTAACCAAGTGAAAAATAAACTTTCAACATCTTTCTCTAAATCCAGAGTAATTTAATAAAAAGGTGGCACACCTTTTGGCAACTCCTATAGGTAAAGATGACTTCACTATTTCTTCTGCCTGGTATCTCCACTTCTGGGCCTAGATCCCACTGAAGAGACCTCAATAAAGGTCGAAACTAGTCTGGGTAGTAGCCCTTCCCTTAATGCATAACATTATACATATCTGCAAGGAGATGTGTTTTGCATTATGGGAGATACTGGGATAGGAGTGATGTTAGCTTGGTCCACCTTTGCTACGAGTTGTCCGGTGTGGTACTACCTTACCCCAGTCCTGAAGATAATTTCAGGTGCAAACTTTGTATGCTCACACTTGGATAAAGGATTAAGCTAAATTTATTATAGTCTAACCAAGTGAAAAATAAACTTTCAACATGCACAAACTTTGTTTGCTTACACCTGGATAAAGGATTCAACCAAGAATATAATTTCTTGGCATTTTTAATTTATAGTATAATCAAGTGGAAAAAATTTCAGAAGGTATCCGCAAGTTGTGTATGCAAGGTGCAGTATCCCAAAAGAGGAAAATTACTAGCAGTGTTTTGCAGGAGTCTATTTTGGGCCCTTGTTTAACTTGCATATTAATGATACTGGGACAGGTTTAACTGGAGTATGCAATTGTTTGCAGATGATGAGTCAAGCAGATGTTGTGGTCTTATAGAATATTACATCAGATTATGACAATGATGCAGAGGACCTGGATATGGAAATAACAATGAGGTGATGATTACATCGCATAAGGCCTTAACCAAGCCTCATGTGAATTACTGTGCACAGAAAATTTACCCACCTCATGGGGATGAAGATAAATCAGAAAGGATATAGAGAAGTGGTATTATATGGTCTTCTATGTCTTTTACTGCCTTATAAAGAGGAATAATAACTTCTTTATCTCTATATGTGAATGTGGAATATAAAGGCAGACTAAGGGAATGTTATTTGCAAAGCCTTGTTAACAGGAGGAGAAGGGATATTATTATTATTATATGATTGAAACAAATAAGTTGGTAAGGAGTTACTGGGTTAATGGAAAAGAAATTTTTTCACACAGAATGGGTGATAAGTGTAGATCAATAGGCCATTCCTGGAAAGTGTATAAGAATGGTGTGAGCAAGGCAATGAGATGCAGGTTCTTTGGATGGACAATGGTTAGTAAGTAGAATGCATTGCCTGAAAGGGTGGTAAATGTGGACATGTTGAATGAGGTTAAAGTCCAGTTTGATTAGTTTTGTTGTACAACAGTGAATATATCTCTTGCAATAAGTCTTTTGACTCTATTAATAATAATAATAATTATTATTATTATACAGGTACCTCCATGGAGTCCTTAGACTCATCGCAGGAGACCCAATCTATCCACACAAACTATTGTGCCTCTCTTTAAACCCATTAACAGACAAAGTACTCACAACTGACTCTGGAAACCCATTCCGCTCATCAGCAACTCTCCAAGCAAAAAATCTAGTCCTTACACCCCCTACTGACCACACCTTTATTCATCTTCCAGGGATGACCTCTTGTTCTTGCCCCTCTAGCCAAGTACTGAAACATTTCCCCTGCATCAATCCTATAAAACCCTTTAAACAACTTAAATGTTTCTATCATATCTCCTCTTTTTCTCCTATCAACCAACTTCTGCAATCCACACACCCTCAATCTATCCTCATAGGGAACATTCCACAGGCCACTTACTATCTTGGTCACTTGCCTCTGCATCCTCTCCACTGCTTTATGATCCCCTGGGTTTCTTGAGCACAGCAATCCAGATGTGAGCATATCAAGGCCTTTTGGTTGGAGAGCAGATATGCTAACCACTTGGCCAATCAGGCCAGCAAATCATGTTTGCATTTGAAAACACAAAATACACAATGACAAAATAAACTTCCAACAAATATTCAAGGCAACCATGTTTGATGATTATGACTCACTGAGATGAAATATGGAAATCTCTTAAATAGTGTTTTTAGGAGAATATGATTAGACTGATGCAGGTGAGGAATAATATAGTCTACTAACATTGTAAAGTTTTCACTCAGAAGTGTACTTCTGACTGAAAACAAAACATGAACGTTCTGTGTGCCGTACTGGTTAGATTGTACTACATTCAGTGAAGGAAGCAAGATGATACAGAAGATTTGGCAGTAAGAAAATTGTTGTGTGCTGTTATATAAAGTACTAAAAAAAGTAATGTGGAACAATGGATTCAATCACCTCTATTTCTGAGAGATGCAGAATCACTGTACTAGTTCCATAGGAAAAATTACTAAGGACTTAGCAGGACTATTCACTATCACTGAAACCTATCTCTCCAGGTGTAGAAATATAACAAAATACATTTGTAGTAATTTATCCAAATAATGCACTGCACTTGTTCAATGTGCTTCGTAATTTGGTTCTGCACGCTGATATAAAAAATTCTACTTATAACTAAACTTTTAGGAATGGCTCTCTCATTTGTTATCTGCATCTCTTTCCTGTTACAATTTCTTATAATTTTTCCTTCACACATTATAATCTCATTATTTCATTAAATGATTCTCCTTAAGCTAATTTTTGTTAGGGTATAGTGGTCAATCCTATCCCCACAATATATATGTAACTTGTGAACTGCATATGTTCTTCAGTCACTTTAATCTATGAGAGAAAAACCCTATCATATGAAACTGGCTAATTCACCTTCAGTTCCTTAGAAAGATTTCTTACATTCTGAATAAGATTTGAACTCGTTTTTCTAGTGAGAGAGAGAGAGAGAGAGAGAGAGAGAGAGAGATTCTTTAAGTGTGCACTGTTAAAGTTCTCTTCCAGCCATACATTGAAAAACCTGCTACTACTACTATCAGATTCTTTCACAAACATATCTCTATCATCTTCTTTCCTTCCTGTCTTTTACGAAACCCTGTTTATTGTTTACCAGTTTGCAATTAACATTTTCACAGTGCCAGTACTTATGATTATGATAACTGAAAATAACATTATTACATGATTCTTCAACAAGCAAAAAAAATTCAGACTAAATTTATTGCAGCAGGTGAGATGAGATGTGGAATAATTTAATGAGTAACTTTTCCTGAATTAATCGTTTATATTGTCCTTCTGCAGTGTAGCCTATAAACTACAACTGTGTCTGCCATCACCACTGTTTCAATTCAAATATTTCCAACAAGTTACTGGTTTGCCCATGTTTTGCATCAAGGATTACTGTCATTCTGGAAACTGTTTTATGGATAACTAAAATTATTATGTGACACTTACAAGGAGTCCAAGAACTCATCACAGGAGCCCACTCCACACAACCGACCATCTCTAATACTTAATTCTCCATTTACACACACACATAACAGCACTATCTTCCATCCACCACAATACCATTTACTGCCCATGAATAGTCATTTTCTGTCTACAACTTGTGTATGTACGATCTCTGGCCATGGACTGTATGCAAAATGAAAAACTTGAGTTACTGAGAGAGAAAGTCCTACTTCCTCTGCATCATTAAGAGCATATGATCACTCTTCCAATCAGAGGTAATGCAATTATATGGTTATTGGCTAACTCATCTTAAACTGCAAAAAAGCTCATATAAAGATTCCTCTCATCTTGATGACAACTGAACTCAGTTCTTTTCCAACTGAAGGGAAAAAACGTGCCATTGTTCTTACAATTGTAATATAGAGGGGGCTTTACTTTTATTAAAAATGACTAAAAATCTATGGGCTACTGCAAGCTGTAATACCTGCACAGATAAAATATAAAAATTAAAGAAGACATTTATCTTTAACTGTTTATCTATTGTATTATTATTTTATTAATATAGAATATGAACATTTTTTGCATCTTCTAGATTATTATTATTATCATTACTATCAGACCACCACAGAGTCAAGGGCTCACCAAGGAAGGCCATACATCACCCACACCAGCTGCCATACCTAAATTCATTCACACTAGATGCCCTCACTACTTCACCAGACAAAATGTTCTAATCACTCATGGTTCTGTGGCAGAAAAATCTAGATCTTACCTCCTTTTTAACTGCACACAAACTCAACCTCCATGGTTTCCACCTTATCCTCTTCACACCCTCCATTTCTTCCTTTGTGCAACAGAACTATTCTGCCATCTTTCCACTCCCTTGACACCTTTCCAGAGCTGCAACTTAATTAAGCAGCTTAGTCAGATGAGCTGCCAATTCTCTCGCACATTCTCGTAATGCATGGACGTATCTTGTCTAATATCATGGCCATATTATTTGCATTAAGGTTTTGCAACATCCTAAGCACCTTCAATTCATCTACCTTTATTCTAACACTAGTCAATGTCACATCTGTCACCTGAATGGTACACCTTTGTAAAGTGATCATGCAGTAACTCAACTGCTTCTATAACTTTCCTGTCATCAGCACTCATTGAAGTCATCCATGGCAGTTCTTCTTCTTTTTGCTCACTCATAGTGAATATTTCAGATTTTGTTTGTCCTGATTGTCTTTTATAATCTGTTTCTTATCATATACCCTTCTTTATTGTATATTGTATAATGGACAGCATGGATTTGCTAAAGGGAGGTCGTGTTTTAGTAATCTACTTACTTATTACAATAAAGTGACTGCTTCCTTGGACAGAGGAGAAGGATACACAGTAATATATTTGGATTTTGCAAAAGCTTTTGATAGAGTACCTCATGATAAGTTGACAGTCAAACTAGAGCAGATGGGGTTGGATATTAGATTAGTGCATTGGATTGGAGACTGGCTATCTGATAGGTATCAACAAGTTGTGTATGGGGGTGCAATATCCAGGAAAAGGAAAGTCACTAGTGGAGTGCCTCAGGGATCTGTTTTAGGGCCATTACTATTTAACTTGTATATTAATGATATTGGCAAAGATTTGGATGGAGATATTCAGTTGTTTGCAGATGATGCAAAGTTGGGACGAACCATAAAGAGTAGTGAAGATGTTGTGGCCTTGCAAGAAGACTTGAATAAATTGAGTGATTGGGCAAGCAAATGGGGATGTGAGTTCAATGTTGCAAAATGTAAGGTTTTAAAATTTGGAAAACAAAGATGGGATGCAGAATTTATGCTTGGTGAGAATATATTGTTGGAAGTAGAGGAAATAAGAGATCTGGGAGTGATAGTGGATAAGGATCTAAAATTTAGGGGACACATCACCAAAATTGTGAAGACAACACAAAGACTTCTGGGAATGATGAGGAGGACACTGACGTGTAGAAGTAGGGAGATTCTTGTTCCATTGTATAAGGCTTTGATTAGGCCACACATGGACTATTGTGCCCAGATTTGGTCACCTGGTTTTCAGAAGGAT
The DNA here is from genome assembly GCF_054136105.1 of Typopeltis vanoorti. Classification (NCBI taxonomy): domain Eukaryota; kingdom Metazoa; phylum Arthropoda; class Arachnida; order Uropygi; family Thelyphonidae; genus Typopeltis; species Typopeltis vanoorti. The sequence continues at coordinate 66,618,741 of NC_143563.1, forward strand.
GAAGAGATGTTGGAAAGGGTCCAAAGGCGACTGACTGAGGTAGTTTCTGACCTCTGGAATGTCGAGTATGAGGAAAGATTGAAAAGATGTAATTTGCAGAGTCTAGTGGAGAGAAGGAAGAGGGGAGATATGATAGAGACCTACAAGTTGATAAGGGGTTGTTATAGGATCAATAGTGGAGAAGTTCTACAGAGAATAGTGGGAGATCAGGGGAGAACCAGAGGTCATGCCTGGAAACTGTATAAAGAGGGTGTGAGTAGGGGAGTGAGAGGCAGGTTTTTTTCGTGCAGAGTTGTGAATGATTGGAATGCCTTGCCTGAGAGTGTGGTGTCTGCAAGGAGTTTGAATGTGTTTAAGACCCGGTATGATGAGATGTGTGTGAGATAAAAGGACCTCCTAGATGAGTCTTTGACTCCATGAGGTCTTGTTTAATAATAATAATAATAATAATGAGATCTGTGGGGTATCCATTAGATTAGAATCACACATAACACATATATCTGTACAATAAATCAATTTTTACTGTAGTATATGTGTGATTCTATAATAATATAGAAGCACACATATACTTCTTGCCTGTGCTCTGTACTGTGATATTCTTATTTTTTTCTGTAGAGTCTGCTTAATGATGCTGTTTATCATTAAACTCCAACCTGATTTATCCTCTTGACATATACATTCTGAAACTGTTTTCTTCAAACATTTCTTGGCCATCTCTTATGCACTGCTAACATCTTCCCCTTCCATGTTCTTATGCCATATCACTGCTCCAAACTGATTCCTTAGCTTGTCTTAATCACGTGCTCTGTAATTACACATAATACTCCTTCTTGAATGAAAATTTTTGCAAGACTAGCAATCTTGCGGTATCAAGAGCACATGATCACTCTCACATCATTAAGAGCATATGATCATTCTTCCAATCAGAGGTAATGCAATTATATGGTTATTGTCAAGTTATTTGATACTATCATCAAATCCAGCCCTTTCAAACTCTAAATCTCTTCTATTACATGCTGTCTCAGGCAGTCATCTGTAGAAGTGCCATTCTCTTTCTTCCTTCCATGTGACAATTTTTATCCCCTCCAGTTTATGACCCTGTAATTGAAGACTACTAGAGGGTCACAGACTGGCTAATAATTATTTGCTTCGTACTAATTTGCCAATGCATGATGCCCATATTCTTCCTCATCATCCCCCCCCCCTCCAGACTATGGCAGCAATAAAGGGAATTTTTTAGATATGTGGCCAGTAGGAGGAAAAATGATTGTGGAAGAATGACATTGTGCGATAAAAATAGAAATAGTGTGACTGATCCAGAGGACATAGTGGAATTGTTCAATGAACACTTTATTGGAGTATTTCATCCTGGAGGAGTAAATTTTAATACTAGAGGGATAGGGCAGGTTTGAGGTTTAGAGGTGCAGGAAGAGAGTGTGTTCCAAATACTGAGTACTCTGGATGTCAGTAACGCTGTGGGACTGGATGGTATTTCACCACGAGTTTTGAGAGAATGTGCTAAAGAACTGACAGCTCCTTTGACCTGTCTTTTCAATGAAAGTCTGGCTCCAGGAAAGGTGCCCATAGAATGGAAGGAAGGTAAGATAGTGCCATTGCATAAGGGCGGTAGCAGACTAGAAGTGTCTAATTATAAGCCAGTTTGTGTGTCATCAGTAGTTGTTAAAATCTTGGAGAAAGTAGTGAGGGACTGTATACAACAGTGGGCAGATGAGGGTAATGTTACCTGTGAGAGTCAACATGGATTTGTGAAGGGGGCGCTCTTGTTTTAGCAATATGCTAGCCTTTTATAATAAAGTTATTATAATATGGTCTGGATGTCAGATTGGTCAACTGGATTCAGGATTGGCTGTCTGATAGGTATCAGAGAGTTGTATATGGTGGGGCAGTTTCAAGGAGGCAAAGGGTTACAAGTCGGGGTTCCACAGGGCTCGGTACTGGGACCTACATTGTTGAACCTTTATATCAATGACATTGTCAGTGGATTGCAGGGGGGGGGGGATATTCAGTTATTTGCAGATGATGTGAAGCTGGGAAGGGTTATGAGTAATAGTGCAGATTTGGTAGCCCTGCAAGAGGATTTGAATAAGCTAGAGAGATGGGAAAATGACTGGGGGGGGGGGGTGTCAGTTTAATGCAGCAAAATGTAAGGTCTTGAGGTTTGGGACGCATCGATGGAATGGTGCATACTCTATTGGAGGAGCTATACTGGAGGAAGTAGGGGAAATAAGAGATCTGGGGTTGATGATTGATAGAAACCTGAAATTCAGTGGACATATTGCAAAGGTGGTGAAGGTGACACAGAGGATTGCTGCAATAATGAGAAGGATGGTGACCTGTAGAGATAAAAGAGTTATCATTCCGTTATAAGACCCTGATCAGACTACACTTAGACTATTGTCCTCAGATTTGGTCCCCAGTATTTGAAAGAGATAAATTAACTGTGGAAAGGGTACAAAGGCAGATAACAAAGATGGTTTCAGGACTGTACAATGTTAATTATGAGGATCGGCTGAGGGAATGTGGACTGCAGAGTTTGGTGAATAGAAGAAGGAGAGGTGATATGATTGAGACTTTTAAACTGTTGAGAGGTGGTTACAGGGTTGACACTGGGGAGTTCTTTCGCTTGGTTGAACACCAGGAAGGAGTGATGACAAGGGGCCATCCCTGAAAGTTACAAAAGGAAACTGTGAGCAAGAGGATGAGGAGTGGTTTCTTTGCATGGAGGATGGTTGAACCATGGAATGCATTGCCTGATAGAGTGGTGAGAGCGAGAACAGTCGAGTGGTATGATAGACTTTGTGTTTCCTAGAATGGACCTCCCGCAATGAGTCTTTTGACTCCATGGAGGCCTGAATAATAATAATAATAATAATATTTACATTTTGGCCTCTATCTCACATCAGATATCTCAAATGCACTGCTCTATGCATCCCTGTCCTCCTAATGAACTACTATTTGGTGTGTGTGTGTCAATCCTGTTATCAATTAGCAAAAACCTCTCCTGCATCCTGTTTCCTTTTTGAAAATACTATACTACTTCCCCTTACCTTCTATGACTAATGCTTATGGCTGAACAAAACTAACCATGTCTCAAAACACTTCCTTCTTATTCCAGATGCTTCTAGTGTTAATATATATAAATTGCAGTAGCCCCTTTTGCCCACAACCTCCCTTACACCTGGTGTTAACTATTCCACCCAATTTATAACTGAGAAACTGTATTCATCATCATCATCTTCAATCATTTTCCCACTCATTTGCTTTACTATGTTGCTTTAATGATGCCTGAACACACTCACCTGCATCCCACTTAAAAACTAGTTTCCTTGACCATACATTTAGAACTCTCACTGAATGATACTTTTTCCAGACATCTAACTCTAAATATACACAAATGCAAACCATCCAGGTTATAATCAGCCATGAGAATAAATTTATTTAATACATATCCAAACACAAGTAGTACAGTAGTAAGTAAGTAAGTGGTACAACATGATTTACAACAAATTAGGATAGATTACAATGAGATCAGCTTATATTTGGTAGGTGAATTGATTGTGAACAGTTGATTGTGCAAGATACTGGAGGAACACCTGATTGTATTTATTGTATATAAGTTATGTATAGTTTTCTTTTTTTCATATTTAATTATTATTCCCTGTATAACAAGAATACATGCAATTTATAAACAAAAAATACTATTGTTGGTGGCGGGTGGTAGATGCCGTTGATGGTAGTGGTGGTGTGTAGTCGTGTTGTAATTGGAGAATTAAGTAGTAGGGAAGACAGTGAGATGTATGTAGTGGAGAACAGTAGAGTAGAATGCCTTCCTGCAATGAGTCCTTTGAGGTATCACATTGTAATAATAATACCAAAAATGGTGGCCTGGATTCATCTCAAAGCACTTGTGGGTTGCTGAGCACTTCATGTAACCTTACCATTCAAGGTAAGGTAAGGTAAGGTAAAGTTATACAGGGCACATGTATACATCCTCTGATCCATTGAACGCACTCCACACATCCACACAAAATGAACATCCTTCCTCTTGCACAACCTATGCATTGACTCATCTGCATTTATTGCCCTTCTTCTGAACTTAGTTCTATTATGAAGTTGTCTCTTGTGTATGAGTTGTCAAGATGAACAATTATGGGAGTGGGTCATGATATCTCACAGGAGTAATTTTTTCCTTTTTTTTTTTTAATATATGAATCCTAACATTAAAAAATGTTGACAATAATACTAGAAATGTGATGAATAAACATAAGATTGGGATGCTATCAGAATGTGTTCAAACACTTCAGCAAATAGGGTTTTTTTTTTTAGCTCACAAACTGATGATACCTTGTGAATCTGTTTGCAAGCTCAACATTTACAGGAGCAAGTTCAGCTAAAGAAGATGTGATTATAATGTGGTTACGATGTATTAATCGTGAAAAGAACTACTTTAATAGTTTTCTGTTTCATACATACTGAATATTTCATTTACATGTATGTATGAAAAGTATGTGCATTCCAATTAAATTAATCTTGAAAGATCAGAATCTCACTGGTCTGGGAATGCAACCCTCTATTATCCCAAGTTATAAGCTTCCCATTTTACGTTTTCTCTACATGCAGATTCTCAAGAATGCAACCCCCTGCGTATAAGGAGAGTTACCTATGCAATACACCCCCTGCGTATAAGGAGAGTTACCTATGCAATACATACATACATAATGCTCCATTAAAGAATATGTAAAAAGAAATGCTTTTCCTTTTTTAAGAAAATATGTATTTTAAAATAAACACAACTATAAATTACACTTTGACCTAAAAAAACATGAAAAACTTAACAAAAATTTAAATAAAAATGCCTTTCTTGGAAATCTGCTCAAAAAAACAAAATATAATCAACACAGAAACATGCATTAACCATCAACAGAATAAACATGTAAATTACCTTTTGCATTAAAAAAAAAATTTAAATTACAACAAAAATTTCAATGATAAAGTTATTATTATTATTACCCAAGACCCCATGGAGTCAAAGACTCATCTGGGGGGGTCCTTTTATCATACATACAGCTCATCATACCATGCTTTGAACACACTCAAATTCTCTACAGACACCACACTCTCAGGCAAGGCATTCCATTCATTCACAGCTCTGCATGAAAAAAAAACTTCTAACTCCCCTACTCACACCCTCTTTATATAGTTTCCAGGGATGACCTCTGGTTCTCCCCTGATCTCCCACTATTTTCTGTAGAACCTCTCCAGCATTGATCCTATAACAACCCCTCACCAACTTGTAGGTCTCTATCATATCTCCCCCTCTTCCTCCTGTCCACCAGGCTCTACAAGTCATCTTCTCAATCTTTCCTCATACTCGACATTCCAGAGGTTAGAAACTACCTTAGTCCCTTCCATTTGTCTTGGTTTTCAGGACAAAGAGATGTCTTTATCCTGAAAACCAGGTGACCAAATCTGGGCACAATAGTCCATGTGTGGCATAATCAAAGCCTTATGCAATGGAACAAGAATCTCCCTGCTTCTATAAGTCAGTGTCCTCCGCATCATTCCCAGAAAACATTTTCTTTGGCATACTTTTCTAAAATTCATATTTGGAATCACAATTTATTGAATTAATAAAGAGTGAACAGTAGTTTTGGGAACAGAGTTGTTCTTAACGTTGCCAATATGTAAAACTTTTTGTGCCTGATGTGAAAGGATTGATTGTTCATATTCTTCTGAAGGCGGAGAGAAACAAGTTACATTCTTAAAGAATCAATTTTCACGTATTCTGTAGAAAGTTTTACCATGAGGGTATAGTGTATATTATAACTGACAAGAAACTATATTCTTGTTTTAATCCGTTACCTAAGCATAGTATTATTATTATTATTATCTGAGACCCTCCAGGGAGACAACTAGTCTACTTGTATACAAAGGCTGTTGAATTCACATCAACTGCCCTAGAATCCCATAATGAAAAGCACTCTTCCTTTTGGATGTGTATGTTATCATTATTATTGCATGGCACCTCCACAGAGTCCGAAGATTCATTGTGGGAGATTCAAACCATCCACCCAATATCTATCATACTTCTTCTTTCAAGGAGTGAATTCATTCACTGACAGACAAATACTCGCAATTGACTTTGGTAACCCATTCCACTCATTTATCACTCTAAGTGAAAAATTAGTCCTCACACCCTTGATAACTATGCTCGTTAACTCATACTGCTATGCTTTATGGGAAGGGTCACTACCCAGACCAGCTTTGACCTTTATTGAAACCTCATCAGTTGAAGCCAGACTCAGAAAGATGGTCAAGTTAACTGTTCTGGCACAATGAATTGATTGGACCAGTGGTTCCTTATCCCTTTGTCAGATCTGCAAAAGAAACTGTTGGATTAAGGATAATTATTGAGACTTGGCTCACCCATTGTGGACTAACCTGTTTGTTTAAAAAAAAAAATTACCTGTTCAGCACTGTTTTTTTTTGGATGTTTGTTTGTTATAATCAACCAGTAGGTGATAGATCACAATTAACTTGGTCTATCACCTAGTTGATTACAACACATGGTTCTGTATGGTTTGGAGATGTTTGTGTATTTATAGAGTCAAGTTCGATGCAGTCTATCACTTGGTAGATTAATAAGTTAGGGTGGATGGCAGCATTTGCTGAGAATTTTTCAGCCCTTTTGCATAGGAAGATGATCTTAGGGATATTGATATCTTGGTAAAGCTGTACATTTCTTATGAACCACGCTGCATTGAACATCACTTGTAGGCATTTGTTCTGGGTTGTCTGTAGTTTCATAATGTTTGAATTCACTGTGTAACTTCAGGCAAGCTTCAGGTGAGCTATCAGAACTAGCCTGATCAGTATCCTGTAGAGGAGTCATTTTTATGCTCAGTGTTTGAATAATGAGTTGTCACGTTGCTATATTTGCTTTTGAGCAGACATGACTCATATCAGTCATGAAGCAAAGTTCTTTTATGTAGTTGTACTCCTACGTATTTGGCTAACAGTAAAACGGAAGTACCAAACATGACTATTTTGCCTTCCTGGGATACTTGTCTTCTTATGAATAGCACTGCAGTGCTCGTGTGTGTGCATCAACATCAATTCACTATTTTTTGAACCACTGTTCCAGTGGTTTTGAATCACAGCAGTGAAACCTGGGGAATGCCTGCTGTAATTTTGCATTCAGATGATCTGTTTCCCTGCAGTCAGAATTTGCAATCACCGAGGTAGGATTTGGTGAGTTTGGCCAGTCCTAGTGGAAAAATAACCCATTGGGCCATATTTTGTCAAATGCCTTGGCAATTTTCAGAATAATTGTGCCTGTATGCTCGTTCTGATTGTATCCTAAGCTGAATGTCTCTGAAAACCTATTTGGTGGAGTGGTTCTCCCAGAATCCAAATTGCTCATTGGGGATGATATTTAATTCTTTCGTGACTTTCTGCAGTCTTATTAGTACAGTTGGTGATTGGTTAACGAACAGTTTGAACTGCAAACAAATCGGACAACAAACACTTTCGCGAAAGATTTTATGTTCAGACAACAAACACATGTTTGGATAACAAACACCTCACAGAACAAACACAAGAAGAAGCGACGCTGTGTGCAAGATTTGTAGAACTGTATTTTACTGGCATCTATGAACGGTTTATGGAACAAGACTTTGACAGTTGTATACATAACCTTTTTGTGCATTAGTTGATTTCTGTTCTCTGAATTTTTGTAAGCACTTTTCTGAACTTTTTATTTAAAAAAAAAAAAACTGATAATATTACGGGGGCCTAAAAAGAATGGAGTGTCAAGAACTGTGCTCACCATAGAAACCAAGCAAGAGATAATAGCCAAGGTAGAGAGTAGGCAGAAGATGTCTGATGTTGCTAGGCAGTACGGCTTGAACAGGTCTACAGTAGGCACAATCTTAGCTAAGAAAGATATAATCAAGAAGACTCAAGCAACTAAAGGAGTAACAAAAATCACATCTGAGAAACAAAGATGTGCCATCCATGAAAAAATGGAGAGATTTCTTTTAGTTTGGATAAAAGAAAGGGAAATGAAAAGAGATGTAACTAGTATGACTATCATTCAAGAGAAGGCTAGACAAATTTTTGAAGAAATGAAGAAACCAAACTCCACATTCGTCACACGAGGAGATAGAATTCAAGGTTACCACTGGATGGTTTGCAAAGTTTAGAAGGAGATCTGGCATTAAACATGTAGTAATGCACGGTGAGTCTGCTAGTGCAGATAAAGAAGAAGCTGAGTTCTGTCTGAAATTTCAAGAATTCACTAAAAAAGAAGGATATTGTCCACAACAAATTTTCAATTGTGATGAAACTGGTTTATTTTGGAAGCGCATGCCGAACCATACCTACATCACGAAAGATGAGAAAAATATTCCTGGGCATAAACCCATGAAAGACCGATTGACGTTACTTTTGGGAGCTAATGCTAGTGGTGATATGAAGCTTAAACCGCTTCTTGTCTATCACTCTGAGAACCCTAGAGCATTCAACAAAAATTCCATAATTAAAGAAAGACTACCAGTGATGTGGAGATCAAATGAAAGGGCATGGGTCACGCAGGTTCTTTTCAAAGAATGGCTGTTTAAAGTTTGTGCCCCAAACATCAAGGATTACCTTCAGACCAATGAATTGCCATTGAAAGCACTGTTGCTATTGGACAATGCACCAGGACATCCAAAAGACCTTGAAGATAATTTGCTGGAAGACTTTCCCTGGCTGACAGTTCAGTGTCTGCCTCCAAATACCACTTCTTTTATTCAAGAAGAAATTTGAATTTGAAGTTTTGAAGCATGCCAGTTCTCCTCAGCGATGACATTATCCTGAATATTCGGATGAACACCATCCGAAAAATCCTGAAGAGAGAAAAGCAATTGACATTGGACAGATTCTTTAATGCCCCACAAGCAAAAAAAGAAAAACATGACTGATGAAAATGCAATACTGTGTATGTATGTATTATTGTTATTATAAATAAACGTAGTAAGAAATTATATAATTATTTATTTATTTTTTTGGGTCTCCAGAATGAATTAATCAAATTCCCATAAAAATCTATGGTAAATCAATGATCGGGTAACGAACATCGTCTTTGAATGGATTATGTTCGTTAACCGATCATCCTCTGTATTAACCTCTTGGCTATTTTTCCTAGGCAGGAGAGCAGGGAGACTGGACAATAGTTTGGGGGTAATATTGTGCTGTGTTTCTTGGTTTCTGGATTAAGATTATGTCAGCTACTTTCCAACATGGTGGGAAGTAGTGAAATCCTAATATTGCATTATTAATAAAGCAACAATGTGCATCATTATGGCCTGGTTTGATGATTTTGTTGAAGGTCCCATTTAGACCTTGTGGCAGGGGATGTCAGTTGGATGGGATTGTAGTCTGAGCATTTTAGTGTATAATGTACTTCACTGATAGTCTAGATCAGTGGTTCTCAAACTTTTTGAAGTCAGGGCACATATAAAATCCTACAAATAATTGCAGGCGCACTATATATACAAATTTTTGAGAAATATGTTATAATAATTAAGTCAAATATTACAGAAAAAAAAATAATGCGATAAAAAAAAAATAAAATGAAACATACCTTAAACTTATTCATTATTGTGTTTATGAGAAACATGAGCCTGATGTGTCCTAACGATTGCTTCAATGTTTGGGCATATATTTGAAAGGCAAACTCTCATTTCCTCATCAATACATTGAAGATTTCCTCTCTTTTTACACTTAATTGTGGTGAGGGTAGAAAATCCTAATTCACATAAATATGATGTTGAAAATTGTAGTAAAATGTTCAAAGCTTTTTTAGATATTGACACATATTCTTCTTTTATAGAAATCCAAAAGGCTTCAAGAGACAATTCCTTATGTTTAATCATCAATCCACGATCAGTGGATATAGCTGCCAGTTCTTCTTCTGTTAATGTTAAACCAAAATCACTTGAAGTTTCATAAATGGATTTCTAATCCAATCGTATTGTTCAGTGTTAAGTGATGGAAAATAAGAACTCAATTTTTCTTCTAAACTTGTTAAATGTTCAACTATTATTGGAAGTGTTTCATTTATGCAAGTGTTACTTACCAATGGAAACATTTCCAAATTACCTTCAACAGCTTTTCTTTTCCAAATCTGTAGTTTTCTCTGAAATGCTTTCATTTTGTCAGTGGATATGAGAATATTTTCTTCTTTCCCTTGCATGCTAGTATTCAAAATATTGAACTGCTGAAATATATCGACCAAATACTGTAACCTGGCAATCCAAAATTCGCACCGAAGGAGGTTACAAAAATGTAATTGTTTCATCTCTTCAAAAAACGCAAGAAGTTCTAGTCGTAGCTCATGTACATGGGTAAGTACTTTCCCCCTTGACAGCCACCTCACCTCAGTGTGTGAAAGCAGCCGTCTGTGTTGTGAATCCATATCGATACAAAGCTTTTCGAATAAATGCGATTTCACAGGTCTTGTTTTAATAAAGTTTACCATCTGAACAACTTGATCTAAAACTTCTCTTAATTTTTCTCCCAATGTTTCTGCCATCAAGGCCTCCCTTTGAAGAAAACAGTTAGTTACAATAACATTCTCATTTTATTTTTTTACAAAAGATGTAAGGCCCTTAACACAGTCTACCATGGAAGGGGCTCCATCTGTACAAATGCGTACACATGACTTCCATGTTAACTGCCATTTATCAAGATAGCTATTCAAAATGTTAAAAACGTCCTCACCTTTTGTAGACATACTTAATTCTTTGCAAAAAAGAAACTGATTTACTATTTGATCTTTATTAATAAAACAGACGAATGCTAAGAGTTGCGCCTTGTTGGTAATGTCTGTTGACTCATCAACTTGCAATGCAAAATTTGAATACTGAAGTTTATTACTACATACATTTTTCTCGATATCAGAAGACATTTCTATAATACGCCTGTGAACTGTATCGTTGGACAGAGGAATCTTGCTTATTTTCATTGCTGCTTCATTTCCTAGCATTGTCATGACCATTTTTTTGCATGCAGGCAAAATAAGTGACTCACCTAAAGTATGATCTTTCATATATTTTGCTATCAGTTCTGAGACTTGATAAGAAGCGATTTGAGCTTTATCAGAAACAGTCATTCTACTTTTAAAAGAATTTGCTGCTTTTGTTTGCTGTTCAGACAATCTCTTGAAAAAACTTACAGATTTATCTTGTAAATTAGAGTGTATAGTTTTAAAATGTTTACTCAATTTACTAGGAAGCAATGATTCATTTGCCATTTTACATCCACATACTAAACATAGCGGCAAAGGATGATCTTCACTTCCAGTCCAAGTGAAACCAAAGCTTAAATAACTTTCATTATATTTGCGAGTAGGCCGCGATTTTGCTTTCTTACTTGCACTTAACTTTTGCTCACTTCCAGAATCTGATTCTTCAATATCACGCTTCTTTTTGAGAAATCTATCCATTTTATATGCACATAACATCCACTTCCAACACTTTTAAAATAAGTAATATACACAACAAGAATAAACCATATTCTTGTTCTCTTTGCAAGAAAAACCGCTGTTAATTAACATAATAATGATGTGTTGACAAAAAGAGCGGTATATCCATAATGAAAAGGTATAATAGAGTAACTATATTTATTTTTATATCTGGACACATATTCCTCTGGAATACCACAGGGTGCACCCGGAAATCTTCTAGGGCGCACCCTATAGTTTCACTGCTTTTCTAGACTGTCAGCAAAATCTTCAACTTTATTTGCATCATGGTAAACCAGATCATGTTCACCAGCTGGAGGGGATTGGATTGGATGGAGGGAGTGTATGGTCTGTGCATAGAGCTTTGATCATTTTCCAGAGCATCTGGTCTTCTGTGTTTAAAAGTTTCATCTCACACCATTGATGCTGATAGTTTCTAAGTGCATATTGAACTTTGTTTGTAGTCCTATGGAGCAGTTGTTGGTTTTCTAGAGTCAGCATTCTGTGGTGTTGTCATCTGGCTCTGTTCTTTTCGTGGATGAGGGTTTAATCTTGTCCAGGAGTCAGTTGGAGTTTGTGCATGACACTTTAGCAGTAGCAACTGTTATCTGATTTTTCAAACCTTGAAACTGAGTCATCAATTTTTTTTCCTTTGAGATGATGGCTGGAACTGAGCTAATGGCTTTATTTAGAGCAGTTGTTAACAGTTTTGTTTGGTTGACATTTGGGAACCAATCTGGAATATTTTTGTGTTCTGAGCCAAATCAAGTTAAAACTGAGTTATGATCAAAGCTGAGGTTGCCCATTGCACTTATGTGCACAATATTTTGTTGAAGTTGTCCATTATACAATATTTTGTAGTACTACCTGTGAAGTCCTGCCACATTATAGTGTGTGGGTTCTGGAGGTCCTAGGATCACTATCTTCCTGGCGGCAGCAAAAGTTATTGAGAGTTGAACCATTTCCTGGCTATGTGCTTGGCATTTCAGATCTCCTACTACATTGCTTGGTTTGTGTCTAGAATTTCAATTAAATCAGTTTCCAGTAGCTGATTTTGGAGTTATATATAGAGTATATTTTCAGGAGTCTGCATTTGCAGTTTGGATCTACATCCCCATGATTTCTATGTTGGCAGTGGCAGGAGTTACAATTTTGTTATGTTCTATATTGTGTTTGACAAAGATGGCTATGCTCCCCCTCCACCCCTCAATGTTGAATCTGTAATTGTAGTATAGGAAAACAGTTAAATGAGCCATGGGTTATCGGCTTGTCAGATGCACGTCTTGTTTACAAGGATTGTAGCACTGTAATCAGTTGTAAATTGTTATAGTTCATGCATTTTATTTCCTGGACACTGGTGTTCTGTAAGGAGTTAGGCCTTTTGCATTGCTAACCATCGATTTACATATGCAGAATATATGTATGCGTGTCTCACAGACTTGTCTGTGGAATCCTGGCTGGGGAGTTTACTTTGCTGAACTCTATTAACATCTTGTTCAAAATAGCTGCTAAAATTGTTTAGCAGCTATTTTGGTTTGGATTTGGTTTGGCACTGTAATTTGGATTTTTTTTTTTTTCTGTTTTTGATACCACAATCTCTATGTATGATGTGCATGCCTGGGTGGTTTGGTGTTCCACTGGGAGTTATCAACATTTGCTGCTGGTGCCCATGCAACGGTTATGAGGATTTTTGATTTGCTGGTTTTTCAGTGGCGAAGTGTTTGGAACATACAGCTTACTTTAACAGAGTTAAGTGTGCAGTTTTGGAGGTCTATGATGATTTCATCCATGATTACAGATTCTGTTATACCACCTTAAAATGGGAAATTACATTCAGCCACAGATGGTAACCGATTGTTGCACAGTGACTGACTAGCTGCCACCCAAGAAGCGTGCAACATTTCATGGGCAACAAAAACATCATATACCACACCTTCAGCCTCAAAAGCAAAAAAGGGTACAGGATGTTTTTGTTGCACACTTCTTGGGTGACAGTTAGTCACCCAAGTGTGCAACATTGTACACTTGGATGGTAAACTGACAGTGTGCAAAACAGTCAGTTACCATCTGTGGCTGAATCTAATCTCCCATTTCATATTTCCAGCTTTTGGGAAATTGAACTTACAGCTTTTGAAGGCTGTAAGTTCATTCATGAGGGTTGCAGTTTTGGTACATGTTGGTTCTTTATGTGATTTTTTCTTACTTCTTCAGCTGTTTCCCTGGTCAACTCTGAACCAGTTTGAGGATGTATAGACTGGGACTGATGTCTGCTGTCAATCTTTATAGCAGTTGATGATCCTTCAGATTCAAATTTCATACAGTCGAGCCATTTGACCTGGATGAGTTCATAAAATTTTCTGAGCAGAACAAGCACCTAATCAAAGTCCAGGCTTTCCTACTGAGGATTGATCAAAGTTTGTGTTGCAATTTTAAATTCTAATTCACTCTGAGGGAAAGTGAAAAAATTATTGAGTGTAATATAAAACAAGGCAAAGAAAGAATTAGAGAAGATATTAGTATTTTAAATCTAAATAACAGGTACTTACCTCTGTAACACTAGATCAGATAGATCAAGATTCATATCAATCTTGATCCTCCTCTCAAGAGCAGATACCAAGGTTAAATGAATGCAGAAATTATATTTCCTATAAACAAGTAGTGGTGTATTATTAAATACTCTGGATAAGAGATAGCTATTCTTAGTTTAATCCTTTACCCAAGCATAAGTAAACAAGCGAGGTATCTTCATGACTAGTCTATTTGTATATATAGAAGATGTAGATATGACATCAATTGCCTCAGTATCCCATTATACAAAGTACATTTCCTTTCGGATATGTATATTGCTATGCATTATGGGAAGGGACACTATTCAGATCAGTTTCAACTTTTAATGGGGTCTCTCATCAGCATGAGCCCAACTTAGAAAGGTAAAATCATGCAGAATTTACATTCTTTCCTACATATAAGTAGTAAACTGGTGTATTACAACTAGTCGTAAAGATATGTCATGCACCAACTTCATTTGCGAACACACACACTTTGGGTAAAGAAGTAAAACAAGAATCTAATTTCTTGTCAATTATAATATTCACCTGTCTTGGTTTCAACATATTATTATTATTATTACCCCAAGACCTCATGGAGTCAAAGACTCATCTGGGAGGTCCTTTTATCACACACACATCTCATCATACTGTGTCTTAATTACACTCAAACGCCTTGCAGACACCACACTCTCAGGCAAGGCATTCCAATCATTCACAACTCTGCATGTAAAAAACCTGCCTCTCACTCCCCTACTCACGTCCTCTTTATAGTTTCCAGGGATGACCTCTGGTTCTCCCCCTGATCTCTCACTATTCTCTGTAGAACTTCTCCACCACTGATCTTATAACAACCCCTTACCAACTTGTAGGTCTCTATCATATCTCTCCTCTCCACCAGACTCTGCAAATTACATCTTCTCAATCTTTCCTCGTACTCAGCATTCCAGAGGTCAGAAAGTACCTTAGTCAGTCGCCTTTGGACCCTTTCCAACATCTCTTCATCCTTCTGAAAACCCGGTGAGAAAATCTGGGCACAGTAGTCCATGTGTTGCCTAATCAAAGCCTTATACAACGGAACAAGAATCTCCCTACTTCTACACGTCAGTGTCCTCCGCATCATTCCCAGAAGCCTTTGTGTTGTCTTCACAATTTTGGCGATGTGTCCCCTAAATTTTAGATCCTTATTATTCAGAATGAAAATTAAAATTATTCAGAATGAATGTATATGCTTCAATATGACAACCAATTCCTAAACAAACTATGAATGGTCCAGATTATATAGCCAGCCTGGTTGGCCGAGTAGTCAATGTATCTGCTCTCCAGCCAAAAGGCTGCAGGTTCGAATCCCGCTGTGGGCATAGATGTTTGTGATTGTCTGTGAAAATACTAGTGGTGATGATGATGAGCGGTAGATGGCATTGGTACGATGATGGTAGTTGCGGTTCGTTGTAGTTGGTGGATTGAGTGGCGGAGACAGAGAGTTGCAGAGTAGGCGTCCTCCCTCAATAAGTCTTTGGACTCTCTGGAGGTGTTATGTAATAATAATAATATGAAGACAAAAATGACTTCAGTTTGACATAACATCTTGACAACTTGTCTGTTTATTCATGCCTAGATAACTTCCTAGAATTTGATGGTCTGATGTCTGTTGGCCAGGGTATATCCAGGGCTACTAACAGACCTTCCCCCACAAATACAAACTTTCAACAGAGGATTTGGTTACTGTTGAACACCTGACTTTAAAGTTCAGCATACTACAATATAAATTCAGTCAAGGGATATCAGACTTTGTGTGTGTGATGCAAGTAGGTTTAGAAATTCACGACCCAATTCTTATAGTACCTTCCGACTTTGGTTCCCTTTTAGGTCAGTCTTGGCTCTGGCAAGAGCTGATACTTAAATTCAGCACCTTAGTCAGAAGGTACTATAAGAATAGGGTCCTGAATTTCTACACCTAGTTGCAACACACACACACACACACACACACACATACACACACACACACACACACACACACACACACACACACACACACACACACACACACACACACACACACACACACACACACACACAAAGTCTGATATCCCTTGACTGAATTTACATTGATATTTTGTAATATCCTAATCACCTACAATTCATCTAACTCTATTTTCACATCATTGGAATACTCCAACTTTATGATACATCTTCACAAAGTAATATTATTATTACCCAAGACCCCATGGAGTCAAATACTCATCTAGGAGGTCCTTTTATCATACCCACACACAGCTCGTCATACCATGCTTTAAACACACTCAAATTCTCTGCAGACACCACGCTCTCAGGCAAGGCATTCCAATTATTCACAACTTTTTATTCCAAAGCATTCCAAATTTTAAAATGTTACATTTTGCAAAATTGGATTCACATCCCCATTCTCGTGCTCAAGCACTCAATTTATTGAAGTCTTCTTGTAAGGCCACAACATCTCACTTACTCTTCATGGTTCGTCCCAACTTTGCATCATCTGCAAACAACTGAATATCTCCATCCAAATCTTCACCAATATCATTAATATACAAGTTAAATAGCAATGGCCCTAAAACAGAGTAACTTTCCTTTTCCTGGATATCGCTTCCCAATACGCAACTTGTTGATACCTATCAGATAGCCAGTCTCCAATACAATGCACTAATCTAATATCCAATCCTATCCACTCTAGTTTGACTATCAACTTATCATGCGGTAATCTATGAAAAGCCTTTGCGAAATCTAAATATATTACTGTGTATCCTTTTCCTCTGTCCATGGAAGCAGTCACCTTATTGTAATAAGTAAGTAGATTACTAAAACATGACCTCCCTTTAGTAAATCCATGCTGTCCATGAAAGATAATACCATTGTTGTCAACCCAATTCTGGATCCTAGTTCTCACAAGCTTCTCCAACAACTTAACTACAACACCTGACACACAGATAGGCCTACAGTTTGATGCTTGAGTTCTATCTCCTCCTTTATGAAGTGGCACAATCTTGCCCTCCTTCCACTCCTTAAGAATTTGACCCAGTGCAAGTCTCGTATTAAAAAAATATGTCAAGGCCGGCATCAACTCCCTGGCACATTCCTTCAGAATACGTGGTGATATATTATCAAGTCCCACAGCCTTATTTACATCTAGTTTGCTCAACTCCCCATACACCTCTTGCTCACTTACAGTCGGTCTCCCTTCCCAATCATCAACTGCTCTCTATCTCTCCATGAAGTCACATTCACAAGATTGAAAGACCTTTATGAACTGCTCATTAAGTATCTCCACCACACCTTCTGCAACAGCTGTCTTTATACCATTTTCTCCAATCAATGTCATCCTTCCATAATCATTCTTATCTTTAGGATTCTTTTTGGCTTCATTAGCTAACTGCCATTCATGCCACTCTTTAGCTGCACTCACCAACCAAGTCACCCGCCTTGCCTGGTCTTTGTAGTCCTCATGGAATTGGTTATTTCCATTTCTCTTATGCTGCCTCCATAATGCCCTTTTTCTCTGTATCACATGCTTAATCTCTTTATTCATCCACTTCACACCTACCTTATTTAACCTCCTCACCCTTGAAATACATTTAGACATTGCATCTACTAGATAGTTTTTGAAAATCCCCCAAGCCTGCATTGATCCAGCTAACTCCTCATTCCATGCTACACCTGCAAGCTGTCTCCTCTTCACCTATTTCGTTTGTAACCTTCAGTAATTCACCTATTTCTTTTGTAACCTCCTTACCATCAACAATTATTAAGGTTATCCTTTCATAATCATTCTTCCTCTTACTCAACACAGTAATCTTATCTGGCCTGCTTCGCTCTGCTCATAATCTATTGTGCTCTTTTCCAGGCTAGTCATTTTTCTTGCTCATATTTTGTACTGCTTCACCCCTTTCTATTCCCTCCATATTTGAGCAGGAGCTGCAAATTCTGTGCAGCTCCTGCTCAATGATACTATTTAACTCCTATATCAGTTATCCACCTGACACTATGCATACAGTTTGATACTTTTTTCAAACCCCTTGACTATTTCTCATGCACTGATAACATCTTTTCCCTGCAAGCTTCTTATCTCATCTTATGGCATTGTTCCAAGCAGTCTCCTAAAGTCTGTCATAATCACCTGCTCTGTAGTTCTACATATTCCATCCTGTCTTTCCTTTCACATTAGAAAACTTGAAATCTGATTACTTCTTATGATAGGATGTGTTCAGGTAAATTAACATGCACGCACGCACACACACACTGCAAACAGACAGACAAACTAATTTGTCTGTTTTGCAGATGACATACATAGCTAAGTTTCCAGGAGGGAAAACTCTTTTACCTCTGTATGAAATTAACTCACTTAGCTTCACTTGAAAAGTCCTGATAATGGTCTTCCCATCCTAGACAGAATTCCAACCTACATTTATCCAACAAAAGCACATTGCTGATTCTGACTCTTTATGGTTTTATTTTATGATTATGGAGAATGCTTTAGTTCTACACATACAGGTAATGGGCAAAAAAATGGAAACAGTGACACGTTTCGATTAATATGGGGTTGGTCTTCCACAGGCATATACCTATATTCTTTGAGAGAGAGGCTCTGTCAGTATTTGGAACTCAACAGGAGGAATTTTACACCATTTGTCTGACAGAAACTGGATCAATTTGCCTTTGTTCATTAGAGGTTGGTGAAGTTACCTGAAAGATTGCTCCAAAATGTTCTATCTGGGATTGGGATGGCCATGGCAGACAGGACACCTCACTATTGTGTTCTGCAAACCACTGAGTGACCACATTTCTTGATAAATGGGAGCACTATCCTGTTGAAATGTGGCTAGCTGCATAACAGAAAGGTGTGTCAACATGGGATGAAGATAATCACTTATGACTGAATGATAACATGCAGTATCCATTTTGCTTTCCAATACAACAAGTGGACCTGAACCACACCATGAGAATGTGTCTCAGACCATTACAGAATCATCAAAACCTTTCACAGTCAGAAACAAGCACTCTGGCTAGTAAGCTTCCTTTGATTGATGCAACACACATATTCATCTGTTTACAGCAAAAAAAAAAGTGTGAACGTCGATTCATCGGACGATATCACATCCCTCCACTGTTGTGTAGTCCACTGCCTGTGATCTTTGTACCATTGGACACAAAGATGTGCATTGACAGGAGTGATCAAAGGCTTGTGTAAGGAAACCCGACTGTGATATCCAATTCTTTGTAGTTCCCAGTGCAGAGCTTATGCCGAAATGGGTTTCTCATGACAGGTGCTGAATTTTTCACACAATTGCTCAGCAGTAGCCTGCCTATTTTTCATGGTACAGCACGCTAATGCTCAAATGTTTCTCTCTTGCAGTAAGTGCTTTCGTCCCCTATTGCATTTCACTGATGATGTTTGTCCTGTCAACTGCCATAACCTTAGAGACTATTCCTTGATTAACGTACAATTTCAGCTGTTCTGGTCACAGATGCACCTGCTAGTCTGGCACCAACAATCATGCCCCTGTCAAAAGTCACTGAGGTCCTCTCTGTATTCGATATTAACATGCAATAACCAGCAACAGGCCTTCGTTTGCCTTTATACAATCCCTAGGATTGTCGGGAGTATATTTGCATATCAAATGCATCTTGTTTGGAGCAGCGTAGATGCTGCATTGCAACTACCGATAATGCAGCCCAATAGCTCAGTGTTTCCATTTTTTTTGTCCTTTTATCTGCATTATCCCTTCTTAATTGAAAATTCCACATACTTAGGCACTTCCCAAATCAAGACTGCACAATCATTTTCCTTAATTAGTGACAAGGTGGTTTTTATCGTTGTATGGGCAAATCATCTGATGTTATTACCAGATCCAGCATTCTCAAACTACAGATCCCCTCCCCGCCATTACATGTTTCAGAGGGCTCATAAATCCATTATCTTCCTGCCATATCTTATTTCCTCCTTTTCCCAAAGTTGTAGTTTTCCTATAAATAAAAGTTGTCAAGAAATTATATTCTTGGTTTCGTCCTTTATCTAAGTGTAAACAAACAAAGTTTGCAAGTGAAGTAACTTCATGACTGGGCTACTTTTATATAGAGGCTAATAATTTCACACTGATTTTCTTAGTATCCCATAATGCAATGCACATATCCTCATGGACATGTATAATGCTACATTAGGGGAAGAGCCACTACCCAGACTAGTTTAGACCTTTATTGAGGTCTCATCAATGGGAGCCAGACTCGGAAGTCATACCAAGGTTGAAGTAATGAAGAAGTCATATTTTCATATATGAGTAGCCAAAAGGTGTCACTCCTTATTATTAAAATACTCTGGATTAGAGATAGATGTTAGAAGCTTTTCCACTTGGTTATACTAAATTAAAGATGCCAAGAATGACTTCTGCATTACTTCAACCCTGGGTCTGGCTCTCATTGATGAGACCTCAATAAAGGTCGAAATCAGTCTGGGTAGTGACCCTTCCTATAATGAATAGCATTATACATGTCCATAAAGATATGTGCTTTGCATTATGGGATATTAAGGCAAGTGATGTGAATTCATTAGTTTCTATATACAAGTTGCCCAGTCCTGAAATTACTTCAGATACAAACTTTGTTTACATACACTTGGATAAAGGATTAAACCAAGAATATAATTTCTTGGCATCTTTAATTTTTAGTATAACCAAGTGGAAAAACTTCCAACATCTATATCTAATCCAGTGTAGGTTTCCTAATAATTACTTGCCCTATATGTGAGCTAATATGCTGATGCATACCACTATATTTTCCTTTGCACCCCTCATTAGGACAGCAACCAACTATATATTTTGTCATGTTGGTCTCCATTTTACCAGACAGTCTCAAATACATTGCTTCCAACAAAATTGCATTCTACTAACTTCTACTTTTCTTGGCTGTAGTCATACTTTCATCCAATATTCTTCTTCTTCTCCTCCTGACAGGTTGGTATTTAAATTGAAGGTAATGGGTTTGATAATAGATCATTACAATGAATAGGAGACTGGCTTTATGAAAATTACTAGCATGTTGTATACAGGGAAGCTACCTCAGAATTTAAGTGGCATGACAGAGTTCAGTCCCATTCTCAGTTATTTTCCAATGAAGCAAATCTAGAATGATGCTAATACTGTAATCATCTAAGAGGGTTTGTACAGACTAGCACAATGGAAAGATGAGCTAGGACTAGCAATTCTTTGTTTAAAAGATGTAGTAATATTTCATAGCTTGTAAGGGTATATCTTTCATTGGTGGAATACTAAAATAGGTGAAGTAGATCTGAGATCTAGTGGATAATGGTGACTAG
Source organism: Typopeltis vanoorti (assembly GCF_054136105.1). Taxonomy (NCBI): domain Eukaryota; kingdom Metazoa; phylum Arthropoda; class Arachnida; order Uropygi; family Thelyphonidae; genus Typopeltis; species Typopeltis vanoorti. The sequence continues at coordinate 66,640,156 of NC_143563.1, forward strand.
GAACTCAAATTTAGGGAAAGAAGACTGCAAGAATTGTGAGGACTGTATAAATTTGGCTATAACACTAACAAGCAGACGTAAAGAAGTTATTATTCTACAAAGCATTGATAAAGTAATGTCTGAACTACTTGTGTAAAGGTTTGATCACACAGTTTCTAAGATAATAAGGAGATTTGAGAAAGGAAAGAGAGAGAGAGATAGAGAGAGAGAGAGAGAGAGAGAGAGAAGAGTGAAAAGGAGAAACATTAACAGGCTGAGAGAATGCCATTTTCAGAACTTGGCAGAGAAGAAGGGATGGCATAAGAAAAAATAAATAAATTGACACTGGATTTTTACCAGATTAATTATTATTATTATTATAATTACCCAGGCCTCCATGGAGTCAAAAGACTCATCGTGGGAAGTCCATCCTAAGAAACACAAAGTCCATTAAGACTCATAGAGGGGATGTCTCCACCCCCTCTAAGAAACACAAAGTCTATCATACCACTCCTTAAACTCATTGACTATTCTCACTCTCACCACTCCATCAGGCAATTCATTCCATGGTTCAACCACCCTGTATGAAAAGAAACCACTCCTCACCCTCTTGCTCATGGTTTCCTTTTGTAAATTCCAGGGATGGCCTCTTGTCATTACTCATTTCTGCTGTTCAACCAAGTGAAAGAACTCCCCAGTGTCAACCCTGTAACCACCTCTCAACAGTTTAAAAGTCTCAATCATATCACCTCTCCTTCTTCTATCCACCAAACTCTGCAGTCCACATTCCCTCAGCCGATCCTCATAATTAACATGGTACAGTCCTGAAACCATCTTTGTTATCTGCCTTTGTACCCTTTCCACAGTTAATTTATCCCCTTCAAATCCTGGGGACCAAATCTGAGAACAATAGTCTAAGTGTGGTCTGATCAGAGTCTTATACAATAGAATGATAACCCTTTTATCTCTGCAGGTCAGTGTCCTTCTCATTATTGCAGCAATCCTCTGTGTTACCTTCACCACCTTTGCAATATGTTCCCTAAATTTCAGTTTTCAATCAATCATCAACCCCAGATCTCTTGTCTCCCCTACTTCCTCCAGTATAACTCTTCCCATAGAGTATGCAGTGTCCCAATGATGTTTCCCAAACCTCAAGACCTTATTTTGCTGCATTAAACCGACACCCCCCCCCCATTCATTTGCCTATCTATCTAATTTATTCAAATCCTCTTGCAGGGCTACCACATCTGTGCTATTACTAATAATCCTGCCCAGCTTTGCATCATCTGCAAACAACTGAATATCCCTTTGCAATCCACTGACAATGTCACTGATATAAAGGTTAAACAATATAGGTCCCAGTACTGAGCCCTGTGGGACCCCCACTTTTAACCCTCTGCCTCCTTGAAACAGTCCCACCATACACAACTCTCTGATACCTATCGGACAGCTGATTTCCTGAATCCAGTTGACCAATCTGACATCCAGACTCATGTGCTGCAACTTATATATCAGCTTATCATGTGGCACCCTGTCAAATGCCTTCACTAAGTCTAAGAAAATGGCAGTATATGCCTTTCCCTCATCTAATGCTCTTGTAACTTTATTATAAAAGGCTAGCATATTGTTAAAACAAGAGCGCCCCCTTACAAATCCATGTTGACTCTCATGGATAACACCACCCTCATCTGCCCAAAGCTGTATACGGTCCTTCACTACTTTCTCCAAGATCTTAATAACTACTGATGACATGCAAACTGGCCTATAATTAGACATTTCCAGCCTGCTACCACCCTTATGCAATGGCACTATCTTACTTTCCTGCCATTCCATGGGCACCTATCCTGCAGCCAGACTTTCATTGAAAAGCCAGGTCAAAGGCACTGTCAGTTCCCTAGTACATTTTCTCAAAACTCGTGGTGAAATACCATCAAGTCCCACAGCTTTACTGACATTCAGAGTACTCAGTGTTTGAAACACACTCTACTCCTGTACCTCTGAACCTCGAACCTGCCCTATCCCTCTAGTATTAAAACTGACTCCTCCAGGATGAAATACTCCAATAAAATGTTCATTGAACAATTCCACTATGTCCTCTGCATCAGTCACTCTATTCCCATTTTTATCCCGCAATATCATTCTTCCACAGTCATTTCTCCTCATACTGGCCAAAAAGCTAAAAAAATTCCCTAGGATTTTCTTTGCATCTTAGGGCCAATCTCCTCTCATATTCCAGTTTTGCCTTCCTTACCATACTAGTAACTCTTCTGGCCTGTGTCTTATATTCTTCATGCATCTTCTCTTCACCTGTCTACTTATATCTCTTCCTCTTTTTTGCATGCAATTCCAGCTTAATATTGCTTGTCATCCATTTTACTCGAAATTGTGTCCTCTTCTTCACTCGTGGTATACAACTTACCATTGCTGCTAACAAATATTCTTTCACAATTTTCCATGCACTAATAATATCCTGGCCTTCCAATTCCTCCCTCCATGAAACTTTCCCAAGTTGATGTCTTAGACTATCATAATCACCTGCCTTATAATTCTACATACGTTCCCGTCTCTTTGATACTCCTGCACGTCTATTCATTTTCAAAGTCAAAACCATAAGGTCATTCTCTCCAACTGGTGGGAGAGATGTCATCTCAGTTATTATCAACTCTTCTGATGCTATAACCAAATCCAAAACTCTTGAACCTCTTATTTTGAGAGTAGAAGAAGTGGAAGAGCAAAAGGTTATCTATGGAAGTTTTCAATAGAAAGGAGAGTGGTGATTGAGTGAAATGTAATGCCAGAGAGCATAGTGAACACAGAGTGAGTGACTAAGCTTAACTATACTGTGACAGACATAGTGATATTAATTAAATACCAAAAGTGTACTAAAGTCAAAACTGAAACTAATATAGAAAACACAAATTTTATAACGCTGCAAATCTTTAATCTTTTCAAGAAAAAATTAAGAAAATTAAAGCAATTCTCACAAATGTTTTGAGCACAGATTTTATTAATCTATTTACAGATTGCTATATCCATATATATTTCAGACTTACTGTACACATTCCTCCCGAAAGACTTTAGTTTTTATTAATATTAAAGTCTTTAGAATACAGTCAACTCTCACTATAGCAAATTCACTCATAACTGACTACTGAAAAAGTCCCAGCCAAAGCCCCATAGCACCAACACAATACTAAAGGAAATTCACTACAGCAAAGTTTCCACTACAAAGTTTTAGTCCCTCCAAGTTTTTCTACAGTAAGAATCGACTGCATATACTAATATACTTCTAAGATAATGACTAGAAATCATGTAAAAATAGATTATATGATGTAAATATCATATCACAGAGAAAAAGGTAACATCCTTCTAGATAAAGAAAAACAATTTTGTAGGAAGCAACACAAAAAAATTATAATTAAACAAGAAACAAACTGGATTTTATAGGCATATTCAACTATTGATTATTACTTAATGATCTTGTTTAGATGCCTCAGCAAGTTCTTTCTTTAAGGCTTCAAGCTCAGGAATTTTTTCATATTTCTGGTCAATCACCAAAAGCTGCAAAAATGATTTGAACAAACAAATCACTCCAACTTAAAAAAAAAAAAACATTCTTCACAGATACCATAATAAATGTTAATAAATGTCATTTATATCATTTCATAATACAACTGTACTCTTTTTTAAGCAACTGCTACAATTGAAAGGGAGATGGTAAATCTCGTTTTATTTTATAACCGGGTCCGAAACGCGGATCGAAATCAATAGAAATCCATAGAGTTTCATGCCAAAAAAACTATCGGCGAGCCCAAGTGTAAATGATCACTTGGGTAGTACAACACCAAGGCAACTCCATGCAAAGGTAGAGAAAGCTCCGTCACTAACTTTAATATTCTCTCATAATGTTTAACCTTTGCATGGAGTTGCCTTGGTGTTGTACTACCCCAAGTGATCATTTACACTTGGGCTCGCCGATAGTTTTTTCGGCATGAAACTCTATGGATTTCGATCCGAATTTCGGACCCAGCTATAAAATAAAACGGGATTTACCATTTCCCTTTCAATTAACAAGTTTGCTGGTAAAGTGGCCTTTCGGCTTATTATCTTAGTAATTAACTGCTACAATAATAAAAATAAACAGCACAATCATATAAAAGAACAAGGGCACTTAAAAATGATCCATCTCTATATAAATAAGATAAAATTGTACCAAATGTATTTTATTGCAAATACTCTTGACCTGACATACTTTTCTGTGGATAATTTTTAAGTTGATGTGGTGGTGGTAGAGGGAGGGAGGGGGGGGTGAATGTTCTTGTAAATCAGTGAGTCCTGATGACTAAAACATCATCAAAATTTTCAGTAAGATAACTACACTGAACACAGTAAAAACTCAAAAACACTTGAATCCTTTTTAATTAAACACATCAAGAAAAAGTTGCAAATCTGTACTTCTATGGAGAAGAATAGATATGCGATGTTCCAAATTTGTGGTAAGATAAGATGTCACTGCCATAAATATGCTGCCATTACTTATGTATGCTGAAAGCAGGACAATGACCTCAGCATGCATAAGTAATGGCTCTATTTAAGCATAGTTAATTCAGATAATTCAGAAGCAATAAAACAATATCAATTTTTTTATATCATGAAAAAAGTTTTCAAATGAAAAAAGAAAAGATTTGTGTGTAATAATCCCTCTGTGACCCTGTTAAAGTTTTATAATAAGATAGGAATAATAACTTTACTATCCCTGTTTGTCAGTGTGTTCTTCAACATCCAAGTAACCTGATGAGCTGTTTTGGTTACCTTTGCAATATGCCCTCTAAACTTTAACTCCCTGTTTACAATCATTTCCAAATCATTAGCCTCATCAATTTTCTGTAGTCTAGTTCCATCAATGTAGTATGATCTCTTCTTGTCAAGGTGTCATTATCTTGCACTTTGCTGCAAGATCAATTAAATCGGCAGTCATTATCTTTTGCTCATACTGCAAGCCTATTTAAGTCATATTAGAGTCTCTCTCTGTATATATTATCTTCATTGACTATTTCTCTTCAGTTTTGCACTTCTTCAATCATTTCCTACATTGCTGATGTATAAATCAAACAGCAGGGCCCAAGTACAGAGCCCTGCAGTAACCAACTAGTCACCAGTCTGTCTTCTTCTGGATTCAATTCTCCATATGCTTTGGTATCTGTCCACTAGCTGCTCTCTTATACATATCACCAGCTTCATATCCAACCCCCATTTCCTCTAATTTAAGTAACTCTGTTACCTATGCTATATCATTTTTCTGCTATTTTTTGCAAACTTCTCCAACACCTTAACTCACAATATACTGAATGATCTGTAATTTGTTACCTTCTGTCTTGGAGCTTCCTTTATGCAATGGGACTATTTTTGTTCTTTCTTTTCTTGCATATTTTCATAACACATGGGCTGATATCCCATGATATTAGCACCACCAATTCATCTACCACTACTCTCACATTAATCAATGTCATATATAGCACTGCAACATCTCCACCTGGATGGTATATCCTTGACAAATGATCATACAATAACTCAACTATTTTGTCTGCTTCTATTACCTCCCTACCATCAGCACTTGTTAAAGTTATTCTTCCACAGGTGTTTCACACAGTGAAAGAATTCTTGGGAATTTAATTTGGCCTGCTCAACTAGCTTCTGCTCATAATCTCCTTAAATGGCACTGTATGGGGATTTGATTATTAGAGGTGTAATGAATGAGAGATGCATAAGGTTTTTTCCAGGAGGTAGAATGATTGAGGAATAAGAGCAATAACAGTTGGTTGTGGTAGTGGGAACAAATGACTTGATTCGAAAGAAGGAGAATGTAAGACAATCGAGAAATTGCTGAGAAGAATAAAAGATAAAAGTGTGGTAGGAAGGGCAGTCAGTATGATGAGTTGAGGAGGAGAGAAAGGATTATTAATGATATCTGGCAGAAATGTGTGAAGAGAAAGGAGTGCAGTTTGTGAATGTGGGATGAGTTTGAAAGATGAATGGGACTGTATGAGAGTGACAGACTGCATTTAAATGGTTTTGGTGTGAGTCATCTAGAGAGAGGCTGCTAGAAGGGAGATTAAAATGACTGCAGAGAATGGATTTGAACAAGTAAGAAACAATGCGGAGGAGCAGAAGAGGAAGGAAGGAGGGACTGAAGTGGTGCTTACAATTGAAGAAGTTGGCAGCATGAGTAGAGAATGAGAGAATAGCTGTGCAGGACAGACAAAAAAACGGTAAAGGGGGGGGGGTCAGGGTGGACAGGAGAACATAGCATAAGAAAGGTTGATGCCCAAAGGGGAAGTGAATGTGTGAGTAGACAAGAAAGGAATGGGATGGTCTGGGATGTAGAGGGAAAAGTTGGGTTTCAAGAGGGGTTCTGGGATGAGTATGTGGGGAATTGCATAAACTTAATGTTAATATAACTTAATATCTTATAACTCACGCAGCAAAAATTCTGGCACAAATAATTTTAGAGAGAATTAAGAATAAAATAGAAAAAGAAATGAATGAGGAACAGTTTGGATTCCGAACCAATAGAGGAACTAGAGAGGCTATAACTTGTCTAAGAATTATTGGGGAGAAAACACTAAACCATGGTGGAAAGTTGTTTTTGGGATTTCTAGATTTTGAAAAGGCATTTGATACAGTGAAACATAAAAGGCTTTTTGACATTCTAGAAAATATGGATATTGACTCTTATGATGTGGAAATTTTAAAGAGATTATATTGGTCACAAACAGCGTCAGTATGTGTAAATGGAGAAGAAACAGGAGAATTCCCAGTAGAAAGAGGAGTTAGACAAGGATGCAAGTTATCACCATTATTGTTTAACCTTTATAGTGAACAGATGCTTAGAGAGGCACTTGAGGATGTAGAAGAAGGAATACAAATAAATGGAAGAATCATTAATAACTTAAGATATGTGGATGATGTAGTGGTGATGGCAGAAAGTGAAAATGGATTACAACAAATTGTTCAAAGAATTGAAAACTCTTGTAAAGGGTACGGACTATGGATTAACACAAAGAAGACTGAGATAATGATAATAGGCAGAAAAATAGGAGATAATGTAAAGATAAGATGTGGAGGAAAGATTTTAGAAGAAGTGAATAGATTTCAATATTTAGGTAGCTGGATCTTAGAGAAAGGAACTTCAGAGTTGGACATTAAAAATAGAATAGGCAAAGCTAAATCGGCATTTATGGAAATGAAGAGAATTTTAAAAAACAAGAATATTAAAATAGATGTTAGAGTTGGAATAGTTAAAGCAACAGTTTGGAGTATTGCAAGTTATGGAAGTGAGTCATAGACACTCAGAAAGAAAGAAAGATATGGAAAGAATTAATGCATTAGAAATGTGGTGTTATAGAAAGATGGAAAAGATTAGCTATACAGAGAGAATATGAAATCAAGAAGTTTTAATTCGTAGTGCAATTGGAGAACGATGGTACATTCGTCCTTCGATTGGAAAAGGCCTAAGTTCGATTCTCGTCATGACGGGAGAAATCTTTATATGGATGTTTTCAATTGAAGGTGAGTTAGTCGATCTCATACAGAGGTAGCAGGGTTTTTTCTCCCAGAAAAACTCAGGTTTTTCATCCCACATACAGACAAATCGGCCCTTCAGAACACACGCAATTTACAGACAAAAAAATACTAGCTGTGATGGTGGTGGTGGCGGCCAGTAGATGGCGCTGATGTTGATGATTGGTGGTAGAGGTGGAGATGGAGAGTTGTACAATAGGTGTCCTCCCGTGATGAGTCTTCGGACTCCTTGGAGGTGTCACGAATAATAATAATAATTAAGAAGAGTTGAGATGGAAAGAACACTGCTCAATAATATTATGCAAAGAAAGACCAGATTTGCAGGAGATCTTCGGGACACCTGACAAGAACTATATTACAAGGGAAAGTTGAGGGGAAGAGAAGACGTGGAAGACCAACTAGAGAGTGGTTCAATTTCAACGACATCGTGGAATGGACTGGTTTAAGAATGATGAAGGCGACAGACAGAGAGAAATGGAGAAGAGCTGCTCATCTGCTGCAATCCTCTTGCTAGAGGATGCTACCGGATGATGATGATGATGAATGTTAATATGGCTGTGTGATTTGATGATATATCACCATGTGCTTTGAAGGAATGTGCTGGAGAGTTAACTTGTTTAATATGTTTAATACTTGTTTAATTTGAGTCTTACACTGGGCCAGGTTCCAAAGGAGTGGAAGAAAGGCAAGGTTGTATGTGTCATAAGGGAGATAATAGAACTGAAGCTACAATAGGCCGATATGTGTGTCAGGTATTGTGGTTAAAGTGATGCAGAGGTTAGTGAAAACCTGAATCTAGAATTGGGTTGACAACAGTGGTATTCTCTTTGATGGACAGCACAGATCTGCTAAAAGGAAGGTCATGTTAAAGTTATCTGCTTACTTATTACAATAAGGTGATGGCACATTGAACAAGAGAGATGGATACACAGTAGTATACTCATATTTACAAAGGCTTTTTATTAGGTTGCCACATGATAAGTTGATAGTTAAGTTAGAACAGATGGGGTTGGATATTAGATTACTGCATTGGATTGGATATCTGATAGGCATCAGGAAGTTGTATATTGGGGAGCAATATCCCAGAGGAGGAAAGTCACTAGTGGTGTGCTTCAGGAGTCTGTTTTAGGAGCCATTGCTGTATAACCTGTATGTTAATGATATTGGGAAAGGTCTGAATATACATTTGATGGAGATATAAAGGAAATAAGAGATCTGGATAGGGATCTAAAATTTAGAGGACACATTGCTAAAATTGTAAGAACAGCACAATGAATTCTGGCAATGATGCAGAGAACACTAGTTTGTAGAAATAACGAGATTCTTGTTTCATTGTATAAGGCCTTTACTGGGCCACATATGAACTACTGTGCACAGATTTAGTCACCTAGTTTTCAAAATGATGAAGAGGTGTTGGAAAGAGTCCACAGACGACTGATTAAGGTGGCTTCTGGTCTTTGGAATGCTGAGTACGAAGAAAAGTGAGAAGATGCAATTTACAGTCTAGTGGATAGGAAGAGGAGGAGTATAAGCCTGTCTATAAGAAGAGGAGTGATATGATATGATACAGACATATAAGTTGGTAAGGAGTTCTTCTTGGATTAACATTGAAAACGTTTTTTTTATAAAATGGTGGGATATAGGGGGAGAACAAGTGGTCATCCCTGGAATCTGTACAAGGAGGATGTGAGCAAAGGAGTGAGAAGCAGGTTTTCTGCATGGAGAATGATTGATGAAAGATCGGAATGTATTGCCTGAGAGTGTGGTGTCTGTAGAGGATGTGAATGCATTTAAGGCACAGTATGATGAGCTGTGTGTGTGTATATATATGACAGAGGGACCTCTCATAATGACTCTTTAACTCCATGGAGGTGATACATGCTGTCTACATTCTCCTTACATACCCTTCCTCCGGCATACAGAATCTATATATCTATATGGAGGGGGCGCTAGTGGGTCAAGCGCTACGAACGTGTTTTGAAGAGCTCCTGATTCAGATAAGTTTTACTAGGAATAATTAAGTATATATGCGTAATTGTTTAAGTAAGAGCGGCTGTAAACGTTGTACGCTACCGATATTATTAGTGTGGGGTTTTTTTTCTTGCTTAAACTAAATACGAAAACGTTAATATTAGACCTAGTAACCTGCAGAAAAAAAAAAAAAAAAAAATGGCGGCGGCATTGTCATTCCATGATTTTAATTTGGATTTCAGTCGGTTCGTTAAGTGTGAGGTCTGTTATGTATTCCTTCGACTACATAAATGATTTGTGGATGTTTAGTGCGGATGGAAGAAGGGTGTGTGCGAAATGTGACCTGAACGAGGAATTGATGAATGCGAATATGAAGTTGATGACAGAAAGTGCTAGTACCGATTGTGTCGTGAGTGCACGTTTGAAAGAGGAGGATGGCGAGAAAGACAGGCGAAAAAATGTTAAAAAATCAGGAAAAAAGAAAAAGAGCGATTTGACAACCGTAACGGATGTTAAAAGGGACGAAAGTGAGGCGGAAAGAAACGAAATTGAGAGAACGAATGAAAGTAGAAATGGCGTGGTGCAGAAATCGCAAGTAAAAAAAATCGAAAGAATGAATGATAGCGAAAAAAGAATAACTGATGGCGAAAGTTGGACGCATGTTGGAACGAAAGTACTGAACCAAAGAAAGATGAATGACAGTAAAAGTGAGAAGAATGATAGCGAAAGTTTGGACACATGTTAGTCCGAAAGTACGGAAACAAAGAAAGATATGTGAGAGTGAAAGTGAGAAGAATGATAGTGAAAGTTGGACGTATGTTGGACCGAAAGTACGGAAACAAAGAAGGATGAATGAGAGGGAAAGTGAGAAGAGGGGGTCGAGAGTTAGAAAGTTAGAAAGATTTAATGATAGAGTGAATGTGTCACGAGGTTCAGAAGGTGAATTGGATTGGATGAAGCAAGAAATGAAATGGATGCGGAATGAAATTAAGAGAATTCAGGTCAAAACTATTAAAATAAATCATGATGGCATGAAAGAGATAACAAAAGATGAGCGAGTGGCGTTGTATGGCGACTCCATTATTAAAGGTGTGCTAGAGGATAAAATGCACAAGGTATGTTTTCCAGGCGGTAAAATGAGTAGAGTGATTGAGGCATTGAATATGAGGCGGGAACGAGCAAAAGAGTTAATTGTGTTAATTGGTACGAATGATTTGAGAGAGAACAAAGAGCATGTCAAAATGAATGTCAGGAGACTGCTTGGAAAGATAAAGGAGAATAGTGTGACAGGAAGGGTGGTCAGTGTGTTGCCTAGGTATGATTGTGGTGAAATGAGGCGGAGAGCAAGGATTATGAATGATATTCTGGCTGAAATGTGTGAGGAGATGGGAGTACAGTTTGTTAATGTGTGGAATGAGTTTGAGGGACGAAGTGAGCTGTATGGGAGCGATGGACTGCATTTGAGTGGTTATGGTGTGAGTCGCTTGGAGAGACTGCTGCTGGAAGGTAGAGAAGTGAATAGAGAGAATGAATCAGATCGAGAGGGGAGTGATGTGGAAGAGCAGGAGAGTAAGACAGGAGAGATTGAAGGAGTGGAAATGAATGTGAAAGTGAGTGGTATGAGTATAGAAAATGAGAGAAAGGGTGTGCAAGAGGAGCAGGGAAATGGCGAGGCTCAGGGTGGACAGGGATACACAGCGTGAGAAAGGTGGATGCTCCAAGAGGAGGTGAGAGAATGTGTAGGCAGGAAAGTAATGGGATGATCAGGGATCAAAAGGAAACAGATGGAATTGCAAAGGGTTCTAAAATGAAGAAGCAGAAAGGGAAATGGCCCCAGTCCAGCATGGAGAGATCACATCGAGTGAGTGGTATCAGTGGAACTAGCTGTAGATCCAGAAATGAGTTGTTGTGTTTGTATACCAATGCTAGAAGTATAAGAAACAAGGCGGATGAAATGGTTGCACTAATTGCGTCTGTGCACCCAGAGATTGTCGGAATAAGTGAGACATGGTTAGATGAGGATGACATCATGACAGGAATTGAGATGGAAAGGTATGATGTGTTTCGTGAGGATAGAAGGGGTAAAAAGGGAGGGGGAGTGCTATTGATGATAGAGAAAGAGTTATGTCCATACAAGGTAGAGATGCAAGAGGGAAATGGGGCCAGTGGTTTTGAGGCAGTATGGTGTGAGATAGAGGTGAATAGAATCAAATACTTGGTGGGATGTTGTTATAGACCTGGTAATGTGGATGGTGGTGATAGTGAAATGTATAGTCAAATAAGCCAAGCAAATAAGAAAAGGGTGATTATTATGGGTGATTTTAATTATGGCAATATAGACTGGAATGAAGAGATAGCAACTGGAAGTAAAGAAAATGAGTTTCTTGAGTTTTTGAGGGATAACTACCTCAGACAGTATGTAACAGAGGGCACAAGAGGATTAAGGGTCTTGGATTTGGTCATCTCATCGGAGGATGTAATTATCAATGAGGTATCAAATCATCCACCAATTGGTGAAAGTGACCATGAGGTGATTACTTGGGTGGTTGCCAGCAGTGCAAGGACCCCTGTGAAAAAGGGGTATATGTGGAACTACAAGGGGGGTGATTATGAAGAGCTCAGGAGACAGCTTGCAGGTGTAGCATGGAATGAGGAGTTAGCTGGAAAAGAGATCAATGCAGCTTGGGGGATTTTCAAAAAATATTTAGTGGATGCAATGTCTAAATGTATACCACGGGTGAGAAGGTTAAATAAGTTAGGTGTGAGATGGATGAATAAAGAGATTAAGCATGCAATACAGAGAAAAAGGGCATTGTGGAGGCAGCATAAGAGAAGTGGAAGTAACCAATTTCATGAGTTCTACAAAGACCAGGCAAGGAGAGTGACTTGGTTGGTGAGAGTAGCTAAAGAGTGGTATGAACAGCAGTTAGCTAATGAAGCTAAAAAGAATCCTAGGGAGTTCTTTCGATATGTAGCCAGCAAAAGAAAGAATGATTATGGAAGGATGATATTGATTGGAGGAAATGGTATAAAGACAGCTGTTGCAGAATGTGTGGTGGAGATACTTAATGAGCAGTTCATAAAGATCTTTCAATCTTGTGAATGTGACTTCATGGAGAGATTAAGAGCAGTTGATGATGGAGAGGAGAGACTGACTGTAAGTGAGCAAGAGGTGTTTGGGGAGTTGAGTAAACTAGATGTAAATAAGGCTGTGGGACTTGATAATATATCACCGTGTATTCTGAAGGAATGTGCCAGAGAGTTGACACCTGCCTTGACATATTATTTTAATACGAGTCTTGCGCTTGGTCAAGTCCCTAAAGAGTGGAAGGAGGGCAAGATTGTGCCACTTCATAAAGGAGGTGATCGAACTCAAGCATCAAACTATAGGCCTATCTGTGTGTCAGGTGTTGTGGTTAAGTTGTTGGAGAAGCTTGTGAGAACTAGGATCCAGAGTTGGGTTGACAACAATGGTATAATCTTTGATGGACAGCATGGATTTGCTAAAGGGAGGTCGTGTTTTAGTAATCTACTTACTTATTACAATAAAGTGACTGCTTCCTTGGACAGAGGAGAAGGATACACAGTAATATACTTGGATTTTGCAAAAGCTTTTGATAGAGTACCTCATGATAAGTTGACAGTCAAACTAGAGCAGATGGGGTTGGATATTAGATTAGTGCATTGGATTGGAGACTGGCTATCTGATAGGTATCAACAAGTTGTGTATGGGGGTGCAATATCCAGGAAAAGGAAAGTCACTAGTGGAGTGCCTCAGGAATCTGTTTTAGGGCCATTACTATTTAACTTGTATATTAATGATATTGGCGAAGATTTGGATGGAGATATTCAGTTGTTTGCAGATGATGCAAAGTTGGGACGAACCATAAAGAGTAGTGAAGATGTTGTGGCCTTGCAAGAAGACTTGAATAAATTGAGTGATTGGGCAAGCAAATGGGGATGTGAGTTCAATGTTGCAAAATGTAAGGTTTTAAAATTTGGAAAACAAAGATGGGATGCAGAATTTATGCTTGGTGAGAATATATTGTTGGAAGTAGAGGAAATAAGAGATCTGGGAGTGATAGTGGATAAGGATCTAAAATTTAGGGGACACATCGCCAAAATTGTGAAGACAACACAAAGACTTCTGGGAATGATGAGGAGGACACTGATGTGTAGAAGTAGGGAGATTCTTGTTCCATTGTATAAGGCTTTGATTAGGCCACACATGGACTATTATGCCCAGATTTGGTCACCTGGTTTTCAAAAGGATGAAGAGATGTTGGAAAGGGTCCAAAGGCGACTGACTAAGGTAGTCTCTGACCTCTGGAATGTCGAGTATGAGGAAAGATTGAAAAGATGTAATTTGCAGAGTCTAGTGGAGAGAAGGAAGAGGGGAGATATGATAGAGACCTACAAGTTGGTAAGGGGTTGTTATAGGATCAATGGTGGAGACGTTCTACAGAGAATAGTGGGAGATCAGGGGAGAACCAGAGGTCATACCTGGAAACTGTATAAAGAGGGTGTGAGTAGGGGAGTGAGAGGCAGGTTTTTTTCGTGCAGAGTTGTGAATGATTGGAATGCCTTGCCTGAGAGTGTGGTGTCTGCAGGAAGTTTGAATGTGTTTAAGACCCGGTATGATGAGATGTGTGTGAGATAAAAGGACCTCCTAGATGAGTCTTTGACTCCATGAGGTCTTGTTTAATAATAATAATAATAATAATAATAATAATATATTTCACCCATTTGGCTTCTATCTCACACCATATGTCCTCAAATGTGCTGTTTTCTGCATCCCTGTCTTTCTGCTGAACTGCAAAGCTCCTCCCTTATCCTGTTCTCTCTAAAAATACTTCACCTGTTACATTCTATCCCTATGATATATCATCCTCTGTCAACCAAGTCTCGCTAATGCCTATAACCTTTGGCAAATTTGAACTAACCAGTGATGCCTAAAACTTATTTCCTTTGTTCTAAATGTTCTGGCACCAGTTGGGAATGGTACAGTTTATGTATACTAATGCTTCAATTATGCCACTCAAGTTCAGAACCTGAGGAGCTTTATTCAGCATCACTCAATCATTATTCCACTCGATCAAATTCATTCACATATCCACAGATCTGCACAATCTATACACTGACTCATCAACTCTTTCATTTCTACACTTGTAAGATCATTTGTACTTACCAGTATAATAATATCTTTCACTTTCTCTCTCTCTCTCTCTGCATCACAGCATTACTAACATCCTTAATCTTTGTCTTAGGGAAACATAATTTTGTCACACTCTCCTCAAACACTCCTCTTATCAAACAGAGACGGATAGAATGAAAGAAGAGGAGAAGTGTATGTTTATGGATTTGCAGTTAGACTGTGAAAGGATTATTGCAGCTACTGTTCCCATTTTAACAGACTTGGTGGTAAGTTGGGGAATGATAGATGCCAGTTTAGTAGCACAGCACCAATGCAGCAAAAGACAAAAGTGAAAAAGCCCAACTATGAGATGAGACAGCGGCTGAAGTGAGTCAGTGAGAGAGGGATGATTTATCAGCCAGACTGCTTTCCTCTTGACAGTACCAAAAACTTTTGGTGAACTGCCCTAGACACGAGAACAGTATTATAGGGATGAAGAGATTTGAGATTTTTACAGTTATTAGCTGGATGGGTTATAATAGTAGGAATGATTAAAATTATGCAGTCCATATTATATACATAGAAATTCCAGCTATCATAATATATCTTATCTTTAAATAACATCATAATTTACTCTCACAAGCAAATTTTGTATTTCTATTCCACACCTGCAATCCAGATGAAAAGTGGCTATCTAAAAAAAAAAAGTACATAAAGAAAATAAAAAGAGTTTCCTTTTACAAGCTGACAACATTTGTGTTACAAGTTCTTGACATATTTGATGGGAGAAGTTGTTCTCTCAACAAATGGGATAAAAAAAGGCTAAAACGTTTTTCAATAATATGAAGGCAATATTGACAACTCTGTTTGTACTGCCAATTCATATATCAGAAATTATTATATTTGGTCTTAATATTAAGACCAAATCAGAACCTTAAACCAAAATTAGCATAAAATGGACAAAAATGTGATGAGTACTTGATTAAAATTTATTTTTCAATTTATTAGTAATAAACAAATCAATACTCACAGTTACCAATGCAGGTATAAATCAGTAAAAGCTTTATGTCTAGGCCAGAGGCGTAGCTAGAGGGGGCAGTCCGCCCCGGATGACACTTTGAACATTTTTGAACTTTTGCAGTTAATTCTAAAATACAGTCTCGAGAACTCAGTTCCAAATATTGTAATACTACTGAGAATTTTCCTCACAATTGCTGTGAGTGTTGCTAGTTGTGAGAGGAGTTTTTCTGAATACAACTGATTAAGAATTACCTACATTACTATGAAATAGACTTCAACAATGTCATCGATGATTTTGCTAACAGAAAAGCAAGAAAAATAACATTTTAGAATGTTGAAATTTATTAAAGTTTTACTTCGAAAATAAACATAGTGTTTTAATTTATTTCCCTATACATTATTTTGACTTTTTGTATTTTTGGTGTGTATTGAGAGGGGAGGTGGCAAAAGCTCTAGCTACACCACTGGTCTGGGCTTCCGTAGAGTCACAAGACTCAATGCATGTCCAGTTTGTCACAATCTCACATAGCCAGATACCTATATGCCACTTCTTATTACCATCTTGGCCAAAAACTGGAAGTTTCAAAACTTTAGCCTCTACAGAAAAGTGAATTACATCTTTAGGACCTGCAATGCATCTGGAACAACAGTTCTACTTACATTATTTGAACAAAATGGTTACAACAAAAAAACCTTTGCTAGACTCCTTAAGAGAGCAACTCCCTTCCCCAATCAGACTATACATATGCTATATCCCCAACATTAAAGGTACAACAGACACACTGAACAACAAAAAATTTGAACAGTCTATAAACCTGTGGACAAAAGTCTCCACCTTCCTGAGACAAATCAAGGATCTCCAGGATCCCCCCCACACACACACATGCACATACACACCACTCCCTCTCTCTCCCTCCCCTTTTTCTCAGGCATCTACAGTATCTATTGTTGATGTGGGATGCAATATTTTGGACAGACCACTTTGGAAAGATGAAAAGAATATAAAAAGTATATTCGGTATGGACAACCTAAAAGCAGACTATCGCAACATGTCTTCGACCATTTCATGAGGTGGAAGAAATCGAGGCTACTACATAGATCTCATTTCAAATCACAAAGATTGTTTGTAGAAGCAGCTCATGTTCAAAATAACCCAGTGAAATACAATAGAACTGATGGTATAACCCTACACAAATTTTGATACACTGACCTATCCTCCCATCATCAGTAATCACAGAAGACTGCCACTGTCACTCTCAATACATGTGACCATCTTTGTTCTTGGTGTGTAGAGGCTTAAGTGCTGTGAGGACATCATATTGGAGGCTTAATGGATTGTATACAGCGCTCTGAAATTAAATTCTGTTTTAATCTTTTCTGAGTGCTGTATACAATCCATTAAGCCTCCAATATGAGATCTTTGTTCTTAAGGTTATTTCATTCCCAGTCTTTGTTGAGTGCGTGTGTGTGTGTGTGTGTGTCTTTAAAGTACCTTTGATAATGCTAGCTTAAACTCACAAAACATTGATATGTAAATATTTAATTTAGTTATTAAATTATTTATTTTCATTTCAATGTGGTGTTTTATTCCAGAAACTTCAGTAACAGATGTAAACAGACTAGTTGGCCTAATTACAAGAATGTAAGGTAATGACAATAACAGTGAAATGTTACATATTTCAAAGATAAAACTAAGGATCAATATTCAAATAAAGGAAAAGTATACCATACCTTCTGTGGTTTCTCGGGATCTATTCTTTCATAAGGTATAGAAAGTTTTTTATTTATCCTGTAATAATATAAATATATTTTTATTGATAAATTAAAATAATGTTCAAAATCAATATCATTTAACACTTAGGATTTATCTATAAATTTTAAGTACTACTCTGAAGTATGACAGCAAAGCAAGAACCCTTACTCCTGATAATATATGTCACCAGACAGGATGACCTCTCTCTCTTCTCAAACTGGTATTACTTCTAGTGTTAATTCTGTACTAATCTCAAATATGTCTAACTTAGAATACTGTTCTCATATTCAGGATGGTGCATCAAAGACATCTCTAATATTCAATAGCATAAACCCTTTAAAAATTCTTTCTGTTGTACAGTGGAGGTCAATCCAGCTAAATCAAGAAAATCTTTCACTGACTCACTTCAACCGCCATCTAAGAGATGGTCCTTTCTTCTACAGGTATCTCCATGGGTGCTAATCTACTGAACTAGCATCCATTATTCTTCCACTTTCCTCTAACTGGTTCAAAAACACCAAACCAGTTTCTCCTTTTTTTTCCTACTATCAGGCAGAACTATATGGTGGAACAGCCTTTCCCAGGAAGAAGTGTTACCCACCAACTACAACATCCAACTTTTCAAAAAAGATATAAGTTCCTCCTCCATTAATTTTTGTTTACACACTGCACTATTTGTTCAAAGTTCTAAAACTTCTCATGTTTGGGTTTTAGATATATAAAAAAATATAGTGTAAGTATTCATCCATTAATTATAAAAGGTTATATAATTAATGGATGATTAATTAATATAATTAATAAATTATATAATCCAGGTTATATAATTTGTTCTTTTGCACTCTCTCATAATGCATACACATTTTCCCATATTTAATGTAAGTACTATATTCATACCAAGTCTTCTATAACCTTAGCACTCAATCAACCTCTATTCTCACATTTAATCCCATCATATCAATCACTATATTATCTTTACCTAGATTTTTTTCATGTTGCTCCCACCCACGAAAGGTTATTTTTTGTACACCTATAGTACATTTTGTACTGTGAGTAGGCTAAGACCTTTTTTTACTGTTTTTTTATCAATTTGTATATTTTTTTCGGATTTTTCATTTATATTTTTTACATAGTCTGGAAACCCTGCTTTAGAGACCAAACATGGAACTTTTTTCAAGCCACTTCAGGACTCTAATAAGCAGAGTGGTGGTCTCACACCAGGCGATGACATTTATCTTCTTCCTAAAGACAATCACAAACATCCATGCTCACAGTGGGATTCAAGCCCACAGCCTGTTGGTTGAAGAGTGAGTATGCTAACCACTTGACTAACCTGGCTAGCATAAACTCTCAGTATTTCTTCTGATATAGTTCTTTTTTCGTTCTCATCATCTCATCTTCCATTTTGTAATATGTTTAAGGGCCTGTCATGGCCAAGTGGCTGGGCTTCTTAGAAACCTGAATACCACTAACAATAGGGCAGTTAATCCCATCTGAACTATCTGATATGGCTGTAAATTGCATATGTTCTCCTGGCCAGGTTGTCTGTTTTGTAAGATGAAAAAACCAGAGTTTCCAGAAGGAAAATACTATTACTTCAGTACACAACTGGCTAACTCACCTTAAGATTAAAAGCTCTTATAAAGGATCTTTGTATCATAGACAGGATTCAAACCCAGGTCTTTCCAACAAAGGATTTGTCTATACTGACTGAGCTACGAAGGGTTTTTTCTATTTTTCATAATTCCCACACAAGAGACAAAAGAACCCATAGATAAAGGATCTTTGTATCCTAGACAGTATTTAAACCCAGGTCTTTTCAACTAAAGGGCTTTTCTATACTGACTGAGCTATGAAGGCTTTTTTCTTTTTTTTAATAATCCCACACAAGAGACAAAAGAACCTATAGCACATTAATGCTGTGTATAGAACTGTAGACAAGAGTTAGGAAAGAAGAAACCCATTGATATCTTTCTTGGAAAGCTGGAGGTTATTCCAGAGAACAGTGGTAAATGAAATATGAGAACGATGAGAAGCATCAGTGAGTTGCAGTCACTGAACTGTAAAAGATTGCTGGGAAGTTGCTGCTCATTTATAACAGGCCTGATAGAAAGAGGTGGAATGATGGATAATAGTTCAGTGGGGGAACATGCATTCAATGGAAGTACCTACAGAAAAGACAAAACTGAAACACTATCTCATAGTTAGACTGTTCAATGTCCACTAAAGTGAATCAGTGGAAGAACTATCAGCTGAATCACTCTCCTCCAAACAATATCAAGAATTTTTGGGAGGTTTTTTGTGCACTACCACAAACAAGTGAACAGCAAAGATAAGGCAGATTTGGCATTTGTACAGAATCAGTAGATGGGTGGATAAAAGTAACAACTTGAGCAGAAAAGAATGCTAAGTTTTTTAGAGGCTGAGGAGGCAACTGATATGATGTGAATGTATGTATGAGAAACTACTAGAATAATGGCTGTCTAAGAAGAGAAATCAGTGAAAATATGGATAGAATTATTGGCCAATGAGAAACCAAAGCTACTTATGAATAGGAGAAAGAGAGCAAGCAACAGAACAAAGCCCTGAGGCACTGGTGAAGAAGCCTGAAGGCAGGAAGCCATCTACTATGACACTGAGTGATTGACCAATGAGAAAGCTGGCTACCCAGTTATAGCTGGGGGGGGAGGCAGTCTGCCCCTGGGCAGCACTTTGAACCTTACCCTATATGTCGTTTTGTAGTATTTTTGGTGTGTATTGAGAGGGACGGCAAACTCAGGGACTGCCCCAGGTGGCAAAAGCAACACCACTGCCAGTTATTGAGAAAAGAAAACATTTATTATTACTACGTGACGCCTACAGGGAGTCCAAAGACTCATCACCTACTCTACAACTCTCTGTCTCCACCACTCAATTCACCAACTACACCAAAGATCTACCACCAACTACCATTACTAGTATTTTCACAGACAATCACAAACATCCATGCCCATGGTGGGATTCAAACCAGCAGCCTTTTGGCTGGAGAGCAGATATGCTAACCACTCGGCCAACCCAGGCTGGCAAAAAGGTAGACTAAGATGCCAAACTTGATCAAATGTTCTTTTTATCTCCATCTATATTCATTAAAATTATTCTTCCATTATCATTCTTCCTTTTACTTAAAATAATTTAATAACAAAAGAATTCTAGCTTTATCAGCTAATCTCTTCTCCTTATCTGATGCTGCCTTTCTTACTAGACTGCTTACTCTTTTAACCCGTGCTTTGTACCGCTCATCTTATTTCTTTTATAATCCTTCCACAATCTTTTCTTTTTATGTACTTTGTACTTAATGATACTAATTTCTTTTCCTAACCTTTAGAATGCAGTCTGAAACTGCTTCCCTCAAACAATGCTTGATTGTTTCCCATTCAGTGATGGTGTTTTTCCCTTGCAGTCTTTGAATCACAGTACTGCTCCAAACTATTAAGTCTGTCATAATTACTTGTCCTTTTAGTTCTGTTTATATTCCTTCTTAATTGAAAATTCCACATGTTTGACTTTCAAACTTAAAGAAGTCTGTTCAATTCCCAATCAGGAACAAAAAAAAATAGTTATGGAACAAATCCTCTGATACTATCAGAGAATCAGTGTTCTCAAACCTCAGTCTTCTTTAACACATGCTGTTTCAGCTTTATCCCTTAGCAGATGAATAAATTCTATTTTTTTTTCTGTTTTGATTGCTTTTCCTTCTGTTCTTCTAGTTCAATCCTCCATAATGATTACTTACTCTGTGCTCAAGGATCTAATTTTGTGATACATTTCATGTGTATCTTCCTTCATACCAGGTTTTATCTTACATATAATGCAGCTGCTGCCTTGTACCAAATTCTGCACATGCTCTCTCTTTAACTGCAGTTCTTCTATCATCAGCAATACTCCTCTTCAAATCCAGTTTTATCTGTCCTCCCTGAAAATGTGATATCATATTATCATCATTGTCAGAACTTCACGGGGGGGTTAAAAATCTCAACATGTGAGACCCTAATATCACATACAAAACTCATCACACTGTGCCTTAAACTGATTCACTGTTTCAGTCAATGCATTCTACCAACTACTCTCCAGGCAACAAAAATAAATAAATAAATAAAATAAAATAAAAACCTGCTCTTTACTGTATATATCCTCCTAATACAGATTCCAGGAATGGCCTTGTGTTCTGCCTGTCTCCCGATTCTATGCAAAGTCTCTGCCACACTAATAATCTGATAACAATCCCTTACTAACTTATACATCTCAGTTGTACAATGTATCATACAACTCCTCCTCATCCTCCTATTCACAAGGCTCTGAAATTGCACTTTCTCAATCTTTCCTGATATCCAACATTCCAGTGACCACAAACCATCTTAGTCAATTTTCTTTGGACTCTTACCAACATATGCTTTTGCTATTCTGTTGCTGAACTAAGATGTTAGTCCCGGGGTTCTATGATTTCACTCACACTCCTTCTCCTCCTCCTCCTACATATTCAATCCTATTTATAGCTTTGATGATGACAGTACTTGCTATTCCTCTTTTCATTTTCAAAACCTTGTAGTGTTCAAGTGATTCAAGCTACAAGATCATCTATAACCAATGCCTTAAACATCAATCTCTTTGCCACTCTCAAGTGGGGTGAGGATAACTTGGTGAGTTTTAATACAATTAATATGCAATCCTGACTCGTTTCTCAAAGAAAGACCATGCTTCATTATCCCCCTCACTTTTCACAATATTCTATTCACCAATCAGGACTGCTTTTCTCTTCTTGTGTTGACTTTCACATCTAGCCTATCCTGATACAAAGATATCATGTCCACAGCCTTTACAGCCTCCAAAAAAGCATGATATCTTTTTTTTTCCTAAACAATACTGCTCTCCTGCTCAACTCATGACATTATAAATCTCAAATCCACCATTCTCAGAATACTATTCTCACATTTTGGGTGGTGCAACTAAGAATGGTACACTACCCTCATAATATCTGATTGTATTCAGAAGAGAACTAGTCACTTAATTCATGACTCCCCCTCTCCTCTGTCTCTCTCAGTGACTTCCTCCAGTTGCTTTCCCATAGACATTCTGTTTTCTACATATGTTTTCTATAAGTACTTCCATGGATGATGATGCTTCACTGGATTGGCCACTACCAATCCTCCACTTTCCTCTATTCATGTATGAACATAAGCAGTTGCTGGTCAACACTCATATACAGTTCAGCTTTAAACTTATCAAACCAACTTCTCCTCTTTCTTCATTCCCTATACTTCTGCTCTTTGGAACAGCCTTCCCCATGCTTTTTTCTTCAATGATTACAACCTCAAGCTCTTCAAGAAACACATGAACAAATTACTTTCCTCTCAACACCCTAATAAAATAATTTGAGTGTTTTACATTTAAAAAAGTTGTGCAGCAAAATTAATAATAAAACTTATCCAAACATTTAATTTTTTAGAAGCAAGAAAAATAGATTTTATCTTTGTAAGTGTGACATTATGCAGAGCTCAAATGCAAACCAAACAGAGGCTGAGGGACAGATTGTGGACGAGCAGGAGATATTTTAGGAATCAAGTAGACTCAACATTAATAAGGCAGGAGGATTTCATGATACATCACCATGTGTTTTAAGGAAATGTTCTGGTGAGTTAATGCCATCCTTGCCATACACATTTAACAAGAGCCTTAAAGAGAAATATGGTAAGTCCCAATGGAAAGAGGGTAAAATTGTTCTGCTTCACAAAAGAATGTGAAATAAGATTGAAACTTTGAATCAAGCCAGTCTGAGCAAGTCTGGAGTTGTGGTTAAGGTGCTAAGGAGGGTGGGCTTGAACATCCTAAAATAGAGGATTCTCTGTGATGGTTCAGCATGAGCATAAAGGATAGTCGTGTTTTAGCAATTTATTTGCATATTATTATTATTATTATTATCTCAGGCAACTCCAAGGAGTCGACAGACTCATCGAGGGAGGCCCTAACATCATGTCAAGAGCAACTATTCGACATTCACACAGTATCTATCATATCTCACCTTGAACTCGTTCATGATCATAGCACCCACAACAGACTCTGGCAGTTTATTCCACTCATTCACCACTCTCCAAGTACAAAACCTAGTTCTAACACCTCTGCTAACCACACTCTTGCCCAGCTTCCATGTATGGCCCCTATTCCTCCCACCAGCAATCCTATTCTCAAAAATATCTTCTGGATTAATCCTATAGAAACCCTTCAGCAATTTGAATGTCTCAATCATATCACCTCTTTTCCGCCTATCAACCAATTTTTGCAACCCACAAATCTTCAACCTGTTCTCATAAGGTTCATTCCACAGACCTGCTATCATCTTGGTCACTCGTCTCTGGATCGTCTCCACCTCCTCCCCATCAAGAAGAAACCCTGGCACCCATATCTGGGCACAGTAGTCTAGATGGGGTCTTATCAAGGCTCGATATAGAGGAACAACAACTTGTTTGTCTCTGCTTGTTAAAGTATTTTTCAGCAACCAAGTGATTTGATGAGCTGTTTTGGCCATTTTTGCAATGTGCCCCTTAAAGTTCAACTCCCTATCCACCAACACTCCCAAATCCCTGTCCTCATCAATCTCCCAGAGTACGGTTCCACCAATGTGATATACTGCTGCTAATCTTTTCACTCCAAAATGCATAACCTTACACTTTGCCACATTAAATTGACACACTTTTTCTCTAGCCCAGTCCTGTCCTCCAAACTATCCAAATCATCCTGCAAAATTTTGACATCCTGTGCACTCACAATTGCTCTACCCAACTTTGCATCATCAGCAAACAAGTGAACACTTCCTGTCAGACCCTTTCCTATATCATTAATGAACAAATTGAAAAGTAGTGGTCCAAGAACAGAACCCTGCAGCACACCACTAGTCACAAGCCGTCTCTTGGACTCCACTCCTGAATAAACCACTCTCTGGTATCTCTCCATCAACCACCCTCCAATCCATCTCACCAACCCTATATCCATCCCCATCTGTTCCAGTTTACTGATTAGAGTAGCATGTGGTATCCTGTCAAAGGCCTTGGCAAGGTCCAGTATTATCACTGTAAACGATTACCCTTATCCAGTTCAGCAGTCACTGTGTTATAAAACATGAGCAAGTTACTGAGGCATGGTCTACCCTTCACAAAACCATGTTGTCCCCCATACAGTATCCCATGTTCATCTATTTAGTCTTGTACTCTTCTCTTGACTAATTTCTCCAAGACCTTGACAACAATTCCTGATAAGCTAATCGGCCGGTAATTTACAACAGCAGTCTTGGAACCTCCTTTATGCAGTGGAACTATTTTCCCCTCTTTCCACCCCATCGGGACTAACCCTGACCCGAGACTCAGAATAAACAAAATGGTCAAGGGTACTGACAATTCTTTAACCGCTTCACGTACGACATGAGCTGGTATACCATCCAATCCCACAGATGTATTGACATTGAGGGTTTTGCAATAGACTACTCACCTTCACTTCATTCACCACAATTCCTGTATAATCTATTGGTTCATTCATTTCTGCAATGTCACCACCTGGAAGATATATTCTTGCAAAGTGTTCGCTCAGTAATTCAACTATATCAGCTGATTCCGTTACCTCCCTACCATCAGCATTCTTTAAAATCATTCTGCCATATACATTTTTTCTTTTACTTGCAACATATCGAAAAAACTGTTTAGGATTCTCTTTAGCCTGCATGGCCTTAATCCTTTTTTGCTTTTCTTACCACATTCGTTACCCTTCTAGCCTGGCTTTATACCGTTCATGTGCCTGCAGGTCACCTTTCTCCTTAAATTCCCTCCATAGTTGTTTCTTTTTTTGCAGCTCAAGCTTAATGATGTTATTCATCCATTTAACCTCTACTTGATTTATTATTTGGACTCTAGGTATACAGTCAGCCATTGCTTCATGCAAACACTTGTTTACTACCTTTCATGCACTCTCAACTTCTAGCCCTTGCAGTTGTACATGCCATGGCACTGAACCAATTAATCTCCTAAGTTTGTCATACTTACCAGTCCAATAATTCCACATGTACCCCATCTTAATTGTAAAATTCACGTGTTTAGCCACCTCTCAAGTCAAGACCCTATGATCACTCTCACCAATTGGTGGAAATTCTCAGATGCAAATTACCAGGTTAAGCACTCTCTGACGCCCTAGTATTTTCCATTACATGCTGTCGCAGATAGTTATTCCTTAATAACCATAAAATCCAATTCCTTCCTCACATGTGTCCTCTCCTCCTTCCAATCAATGTTACCATAGTTGAAATCTCCCATAATAATTACCCTCCTTCCACCCATTTCTTCTATTTGCATATGCATACTATCTCCACCATCTATTCCGTCACCTGGTCTATAGCAGCACCCAACTGTATATTTAGTTCTGCTAATTTCAATCTCACACCAAATAGCCTCAAATGTGCTCTTTTCTCGATCCTGCAGTTCCACTTCTATTCTTCTTGGCTGTAGCTCATCAGCTATCATCAATAACATATTATTGATGATAGCTGATGAGCTCCTCCCACCATTTTCTTCTCCCTGTCACTCCTGAACACACCATACCCCTCACATCCAATCCCACTAGCTGTGTCATCTTCTGTCAGCCATGTTTTACTAATGCCAATAACCTGTGGTCTGGAAGTGCCAACCAAGGCCAAAAATTCTTCCCTCTTGTTCCTAATACCTCTGGCATTTGTATACATAAATTGAAGAAGCCGATTTGTCCCATCCCTATTTTGATGCCTTATACTAACTATCTCATTCTGATTCGTGGTCTTTCCTACTCGCTTGGGCATATTACACACATTCACACACTCAACTGTCTCCCTAAAATCTGCAAATCTACTTTTCCCCCCCCTTAATAACTCTAGTTTCCCTGGTTCTGTAACTTCACTTCCACCACATTCGACAACACCTTTTCAAGTCTCCGCACACCAAATCCATTCAGATATAATCCATCCATTTTATATAAATCCTTTCGCCCATCAAACTCATTCCACAAATTCCACACCACTCATCAAACATAATTCACGCATAAAGTCATTAGCAATTATGACAAGGTGATAACAAATGCAATGGACAAAGGAGATGCAAATAAATAAATTTAGATTTTGCAAAGCCTTTGATTTCAAAAGGACTTTAATTACCACATGAGAAGCTAGTAATTACACTATGACAGGTGGCAGTAGGTAACAGATGAGTGAATTACATAGGAGGCTGATTAAGGCATTCATAATCACACTCTTTTATCTGCCTTGGTGACAATTTTGGAATTTTTCCAATATTAACAAGACTCTGAATTCTGTATGTGAGATACTGCTTCTTGGTGGTTTGCTTTCATTAATGAAAGTAAACTACCAATTATTCATCTAGAAACATCATTTCTAGGTGAATTATGTTTGCTACACTGGCTGGATTCCTTTTCATTGCTGCAGGTTTATTATGGAACCATACTGGAGGAGTTAATGGATCTTGGGGTAATGGTGGGTAAAGATATGAAGTTCAGGAGACTTATCATGGAGAGAGACAAAGCCGTACTACTCTGCTACAGCAGAGGAGCACTGCAGTACCGAGAAGGATGTTAACCAGTAAAGATAAAGGCATTGCGGTTTCTTGGAAACTGTTCTGGGGGGGGGGGGCAAGTAAGAAAGTGAACAGAGTTTATTTATTTATTTATTGCAAGGAGGAGGAGGAGCATCAAATACATTGCCTCAAAGAATGGTGAAAATACAGACAGTAAATGAGTCTAAGAACTAATACAAAATCCTTTCTAATGGCTAAAGCAGACTTCTAATGATGAGTTTTTTTGATTCAATGGAAGCTCTGCAATGATTATAATAAAAAAATCAGAAATGTTTACAGCCCACTTTTTTCAATTCAGTGTTCAGTTTGTAGCAGACTATTTTACGTTTGATATTGGACTGGACTTAGCCCCTAATCCCTAACATCCTATTATTCCAAACAACCCAAGATTTCTAAAATTGAAGGGGGATATGATGGCATGTAAGTGTTGAAATTTCTTCAATGGCAACTTATGCCTGAAGAAATCCTTAATTTAGGCCCTTTCTACTATTAATTAAAGCCTGTTCTTTATGTCAGTGGTTTCCCCAAACTCTTTTAGAGGGAGAAACCACTAGCATTTTTTTTTTCTGATATAGAACCTCTAAACTGCAAGAGCAGAAAACCGAAGGTACAGACAGGTATGTATCTGAAGATTGTAATATTATTTTCATGACTTTATTTGCAACATTAAGGTACTAAAAATAATAATTTCATACAGTCAAAACAACTGTTCTGTTCCCATTCACAAGATGGTGCAGTTGAGCTAACAATTGTTTTTAATTTTAGAACTAAATTCTAAAATTCCATACTTTTTCTGAGAGACACTCACAGAACACCTGCTAGGTAACACTGATTTATATCCTTTTTCATTTAATGTAGCACTGCCAATAAATCCAAATATAATACATTCCTGTAGTGCTATTGGAAGGATCTGTCCTTTTACTAAAGAAGGCCCTGATTCTGTCTTATCAGTCTTGAGGAAGTATTATTGTTATTATTATTATTATTATTCAGACCTCCATGGAGTCAAAAGACTCGTCATGGAAGGCCCATCCTAGAAAACACAAAGTCTATCATACCACTCCTTGAACTCATTGGCCATTCGCACCTCACACCACTCTATCAGGCAATGCATTCCATGATTCAACCACCCTCCATCAAAGAAACCACTCCTCACCCTCTTGCTCACTGCTTCTTTTCACCACTTCCAGGGATGGTCCCTTGTCCTCGCTCCTTTCTTCTGTTTCACCAAGCAAAATGATTCCCCAGTGTCAACCCTGTAACCACCTCTCAACAATTTAAAAATCTCAATCATATCACCTCTCCTTCTTCTATCTACCAAACTTGGCATTCCACATTCCTTCAGCCTGTCTTCATAATTAAAATTGTGCAGTCCTGAAGCCATCTTTGTTATCTGCCTCTGCACCCTTTCCACAATTAATTTATCCCACTTCAAATCCTAGGGACCAAATTTGAGAACAATAATCCAAGTGTGGTCTGATCAGGACTTTATACAATGGAATGACAACTCTTTTATCTCTGCAGGTCAATGTCTGTCTCAGTATTACAGCAATCCTCTGGGTTATCTTCATCAACTTTGCAATGTCCGTCTCAGTATTGCATAAATCCTCTGGGTTACCTTCATCACCTTTGCAAACCTGAAAATTCAGGGAATTTCAGGAATTTCAAAACTTGACATTTTGCTGCATTAAACTGATACTCCTATTCACTTGCCAATCTGTCCAGTTAATTCAAATCCTCTTCCAGGACTGCTGCATCTGCATTCTTACTAATAACCCTTCCCAGCTTCACATCATCACAAACAACTGAATATCCCCTTGTAATCCACTGACAATGTCATTGATATAAAGGTTAAGGAATACAGGTCCCACTACTGAGCCCTGTGGGACCCCACTTATAACCTTCTGCCTCCTTGATATTGTCCCCCCCATACACAATGATTTGATCCCTATCAGATAGTCAATCCTGAATCCAGTTCAGTAACTTGATATCTTAATCCATGTGCTGCAACTTAAATTACTATTACTATTATTACGGACAACTCCAGGGAGTCATTAGACTCATCGAGGGAGGCCCCAAATCATATTCATCACAACTATTCGACATTCATACAGTATCTATCATACCTCGCCTTAAACTCATTCATTGTCACAGCATCCACCACAGACTCAGGGAGCGCATTCCACTCATTCACTACTCTAAAAGTAAAGAACCCAGCTCTAACACCTTTACTAACCACACTTTTGCCCAGTTTCCATTGATGTCCCCTAGTCCTCCCACAACCAGCCCTGTTCTCAAAAATATCTTCGGAATTAATTTTATAGAAACCCTTCAGTAATTTGAATGTCTCAATCATATCTCCCCTCCTCCGCCTATCAACCAATTTTTGCAACCCACAAATCCTCAATCTGTTCTCATACGGTTCATTCCACAGACCTGCTATCATCTCGGTCACTCGCCTCTGGATCATCTCCACCTCCTCCCCATCAAGAAGAAACCTAGGTGACCAAATCTGAGCACAGTAGTCGAGATGGGGTCTTATCAAGGCTCGATACAGAGGAACAATAACCTGCTTGTCTCTGCTTGTCAACGTATTCTTCAGCAACTAAGTGATTTGATGAGCTGATTTGGCCACTTTTGCAATGTGTCCCCTAAATTTCAATTCCTTATCCACCAACACTCCTAAATCTCGTGCCTCATCAATTTCCTGGAGCACGGTTCCACCAATGCAGTAAACTGCCGCCAATCTTTTCACCCCAAAATGCATAACCTTACATTTTGCCACATTAAATTGACATCCATTCTCCTTAGCCCAGACCTCCAATCTATCCAAATCATCCTGCAAAATTTTGACGTCATCTGCATTCACTATTGCCCTACCCAACTTCGCATCATCCGCAAACAAATGAACTGTTCCTCTCAGATCCTTTCCTATATCATTTATGAACAAATTAAACAGCAGTGGTCCAAGAACAGATTCTTGTGGCACACCACTAGTCACAGGCCGTCTTGTGGACTCTACTCCTGAGTAAACCACTCTTTGATATCTCTCCGTCAACCACCCTCCTATCCATCTCACCAACCCTATGTCCATTCCCATATGCTGCAATTTACTGATTAGAATTCCATGTGGTATCCTGTCAAAGGCCTTAGCAAGGTCCAGTAGAATCACTGTAAACCCATTACCCTTATCCAGTTCAGCCGTCACTGTGTCATAATACGTGAGCAAGTTACTGAGGCATGACCTACCCTTCACAAAACCATGCTGTCCTCGATACAGTATCCCATTTTCTTCTATCCAATCTTGTATTTTCCTCTTGACTATTTTCTCTAAGACCTTGATAATGATTCCTGTTATGCTGATTGGCCGGTAATTTTCAACAGCAGCCTGGGAACCACCTTTGTGCAGTGGAACTATTTTCCCCTCTTTCCACCCCCTTGGGACTGACCCAGTCCTGAGGCTCAAATTAAAAAAATGGTCAAGGGCACTGACAATTCTTTGGCCGCTTCACGTACGACACCAGCTGGTATACCATCCAATCCCACAGATGTATTGACATTGAGGTTCTGTAATAGACTAGTTACCTCTACTTCATTCATCACAATTCCAGTATAAGCTGTTGGTTCTTCCATTCCTGCAAAGTCACCACCTGGATGATATACTCTTGCAAAGTGCTCGCTCAGTAATTCCACAATATCGACTGATTCGGTTACCTCCCTTCCCTCAGCATTTTTTAAGATCATTCTACCATGAGCATTTTTCCTTTTACTTGCGACATATTGAAAAAACTGTTTGGGATTCTCCTTAGCCTGCGTGGCCAATTTCCTTTCGTAATCTGCTTTTGCTTTTCTTACCACCCTTGTTACCATCCTGGCCTGAGCTTTATACTGTTCCTGCGCCTGATGGTCACCCTTCTCCTTAAATTCCCTCCACAATTGTTTCTTTTTTTTGCAGCTCAAGCTTAAGAGTGTTATTCATCCATTTAACCCCTACTTGATTTATTATTCGGACTCTTGGTATACAGTCAACCATTGCCTCCTGCAAACAGTTCTTAACCACCTCCCATGCACTATCAACATCCAGCCCTTGCAGTTTTATATGCCATGGCATTGAGCCAAGCACACACCTAAGCTTGTCATACTTACCAGCCCAGTAATTCCACATGTACCCTGTCTTAATTGTATATTCGACTCCTTTAGCCACCTCCCAAGTCATGACCTTATGGTCACTCTCACCAATTGGTGGCAACATGGTCATGTTCGTTACAGCCACATTCTTAGTCGCAATTACTAGGTCCAGCACTCTCTGCCCCCTGGTATTTTCCAATACATGTTTCCGTAGATAGTTGTCCCTTAATAACTGCATAAAATCCAATTCCTTCCTCCCATGTGCCCTCTCCTCTTTCCAGTCAATGTTACCATAATTGAAATCACTAATAATAAAATACTCTCCTTCCACTCATTTCTTCTATTTGCTTATGCATACTATCCCCACCATCCACTCCATCATCCGGTCTATAGCAGCACCCAATTGTATATTTTGTTCTGCTAGATTCTATCTCACACCAAACAGCCTCAAATGTGCTTTTTTCCCCATCCTGCAGTTCAACTTCTATACTCCTTGGCTGAAGCTCATCAGCTATCATCAATAACACTCCTCCCCCTTTATTATTCACCCTGTCACTCCTGAACACGCTATACCCGTCGCATTGAATCCCACTAGCTTTATCATCTTCTGTCAGCCATGTTTCACTAATACCGACAACCTGTGGCCTGGAAGTGCCAAATGGAAGTGCCATGGCCAAAAACTCTTCCTTCTTGTTCCTAACACTCCTGGCATTAGTGTACATGAATCGCAGAAGCCCATTTGTCCCATCCCTACTTTGATGCCTTATACTAACTATCCCATTCTGATTTGTTGTCCGTCGTACTCGCTCGGGCATAATATACTCATTCATACACTTAACTGCCCCCCTAAAGTCTGCATATCTACTCCCCCCCCCTTAATAAATCTAGTTTCCCTGAGTCTGTACATCCACTTCCACATCATTCATCAACACTCTTTCAAGTCTCCGTACACCAACTCCATTCAAATGTAACCCATCCATCTTATATAAGTCCTTTTGCCCATCGAACTCATTCCACACATCCACAAATTCCACACCACTCTCCATGCATAACCCACGCATAAAGTCATTGGCAATTATGGCCCTCCTTCTAAACACTTCGCTGTCATACCGCGGTAAGATACTCACCATCCTAACTCTCTCACTCTTCTCTTTTGCTACCTCAAACAACTCCCTCACATCCTCTATCATTTCCATTTTGTCCTCTTTCAAATCATTCGTTCCTGCCACGATTATCATCTCTTTCACCCTCTGTTTTTGCAGTCGAATAGATTCGCTGACGTCCTTTATGTTCGCACCCGGCTGGTACGACTTCTTTAAACTCTCAATTATTACGCCTCTTAATAGCGAATCCCCATACAGCACTCACTCCTTCATTTTATTGACGTTTACGAACATTCTATTATTTGCCGTCACAGACTTCCGCCGGTTATTTGTCGGTACGTTCAACACACATTTTTCCATATGCTCCAGTTGTCTTTTAGCTCTGTGTATCGCACCATTCAAATGGGCAATTTTGCTACTCACATTTATCTCACCATTTTCATTATCGATCAAATCATCCATTCTTTCTGTGTTTCTACCTTCATTTACACTTTCAGCGACGCTCTCACACCTATCTGGCACTACCACGCAATTCTCTAGCACACCGCCATTTTCTACATTCTGACTGTCGTTAACGATATCACTCTCGACACACGAAACACGCTTGAAGTCCTCATTCTCTTTACACTTTCTACACATATTAACTCCACTATCACTTTCTAACCAGACTCCCACTGCTCTTCGCAAGGCATACATCTCACAGACAGCACATTGCATAAATTCGTTTACATCAAAACTCTTAAACAAACATGGCGACCTGGCTCCCATTTTTTTCTTTATCGGTGCCATGTGTACGCTATCTTTTCTTAAAAATAATAATTAAAATAACAGAAAACACACAAAAATTGCACAGACACACCAAGAAACAAAAAGCAAACAATACTACTTAAAATTCTAGTAAAATATCTAATGCTAACACAAAATACTACTAATCTTTTCAGGATCTCTTGACAAGCCGACGATCTAATCAGTGCGACACCAAGCGGCGAATATCAACTTATTATGTGGTACCCTGTCAAATGCCTTTAAAATCCAAAAAAATGGCATAATATGCCTTTCTCCTCATCAACTGTGCTCTTGCTTTATTATAAAAGACAATCATATTACTAAAGCAAGAGCATTCCTTAACAAATCCATGTTGACTCTCACTGAGCCTTTCTGCTTAACACTGTATATGGCCCCACACTAATTTCTCCAAGATCTTAACAACTACTGATCAAACTGGTCTATAATTTGACATTTCCAGTCTGCTACCACCCTTATGAAATGGTACCATCTTACCCTCCTTCCACTACTTGAGTACCTTTCCCTTGGCCAGACTTTCATTGAAAAGCCAGGTCATATGCTCGTCGCTGGAGGGACTCGTGGTCTGTAGTATTTGTTGAGAGCTCCTGATAAGATAAGTGTTATTTTAAGTTATCATTGACAATTTTGCTTGAATATTATGTAGTTTTGTTTGCTTTTCATATCTTAGTGTGTCTGTTTGTGTGTTTTTGGTATTTCAATTATTAATTTGATAAAATACGATAGAAGCGTGCACGTGGCTCCGGTAAGAAGGAAAATGGCGGCTAGTAATAATGGTTCGCCATCTTTGTTCAATAACTGTAATATAAAGGAGATTATTCAATATACTATCTGCGAAATGTATGTTTTGCAGAGAGCGGTTGGAGTATGGTTAGATGATGCTAATGGAGTGAATGTGTGTAGAAAATGTAAGGAAAATGAGGAATTAAAGTGTATTTCAGGTCGTGAGTGTGATATTTTTGTCAAATTTCAGAATGTAGAAAATAGCGATATGATAAGAAATTGAGAGGTTGTACCAGAGAGCTGCGAGGGCTTGAATGTAGAAAGTGTGAATGAAGGTTTAATACAGAGTAAATTAATGGTTTAACAAATAATAAAAAAAGATGAGATAGATGCAATGAGTGAGACTGCGCTACTGAGCAGAGCGATACATAGAGCAAAGCGGAAGCTGGAGCGTATGCACAAATGTCTACTGAGTGTACCAGCCAATAAAAAAAAGTATGATAGGAAAAATAAGAGTACGATTGTGAACGTAAACAAAATGAAGGAGCGAGTGCTGTATGGAGATTCATTAGTATGAGGTATGATAGCAGAGAATTTGACAAAATCGTACCAACTTGGTGCGACCATTAAGGACATGAGTCTATTAGGGAGCAAAAGCAAAGGGTGAAAGAAATGATAGGGGTGGCAGGTATGAATGATTTGAAAGGTGATAAAATGAAAATGATAGAGGACCTGAATGAATTGTTTGAGGTAGCAAAAGAAAAGAGTGAGAGAGTTAGGATGATTAGTCTTTTGCCACGGTATGACAGTGAAATGTTTAAAAGGAGTGCCATAATTGCGAATGACTTTATGCGTGGGTTATGTATGACAAGTGGTGTGGAAATTGTGGATGTGTGGAGTGAGTTCGATGGGCGAAAGGATCTATATAAGATGGATGGCTTGCATTTGAATGGTTACGGTGTAAGGAGACTTGAGAAAGTGTTGTTGAATGAAGTAGATGTGCAGAATCAGGGAAACTAGATTTATTAGGGGGGGGGAGTAGATATGCAGACCTTAGGGAGGCAGTTGAGTGTATGAATGAGTATAATATGCCTGACCAAATAGGGACAACACATCAGAATGAGATAGTTAGTATAAGGCATCACGGTAGGAATGGGGATAACGGGGGCCTGCAATTCATGTATACTAATGCTAGGAGTATTAGGAACAAGAAGGAAGAATTTTTGGTCTTGGTTGGCACTTCCAGACCACAGGTTATTGCCATTAGTGAAACATGGCTGACACAAGATGATATAGCTAATGGGATTGAATGAGGGGTATAGTGTGTTCAGGAATGACAGGGAGAATAAAATGGGGGGAGGAGTATTATTGATGATAGCTGATGAGCTGCAGCCAAGGAGAATAGAAGTTGAATTGCAGGATAGAGAAAAGAGCACATTTGAGGCCATTTGGCGTGAGACTGAGGCTAGCAGAACACTTCTATAGACCAGGTGATGGAAAAGATGGTGGAGATAGAATGCTTAAGCAAATAGAAGAAATGAGTGGAAGGAGGGTAATTATTATGGGAGATTTCAATTATGGTAGCATTGATTGGAGGGAGGAGAGGACACACGGGAGGTAGGAATTGAGTTTTATGCTGTTATTAAGGGATAGCTATCTGCGACAGCATATAATGGAAAATACTAGGAACAGAGAGTGCTTGACCTAGTAATTGCATCTGAGGATTTAGCTGTAATGAATATGACCACATTGCCACCAATTGGTGAGAGTGATCATAGGATCTTGACTTGGGAGGTGGCTAAAGGTGTGGGATTTACAATTAAGAAAGGGTACATGTGGAATTATCGGGCTGGTAAGTATGACAAGCTTAGGAGTTTGATTGGTTCAGTGCCATGGCATGTAAAACTGCAAGGACTGGATGTTGATAGTGCATGGGAAGCAGTTAAGACATTTTTGCAGGAGGCGATGGCTGACTGTATACCTAGAGTCCGAATAATAAATCAAGTAGGGATTAAATGGATGAATAACACCAGTAAGCTTGAGCTGAAAAAAAAGAAAGAACTGTGGAGAGAATTTAAGGAGAAAGGCGACCTGCAGGCATATGGACGGTATAAAGCTCAGGCCAGAAGGGTAACAAGTGTGGTAAGAAAAGCAAAAGCGGACTGTGAAAGAACATTAACCATGCAGGCTAAAGAGAATCCCAAACAGTTTTTTCGATATGTTGCAAGTAAAAGAAAAAATGTATACGGCAGATTGATTTTAAAGAATGCCGATGGTAGGGAGGTAACTGATAGTAGAATTACTGAGTGAGCACTTTGCAAGAGTATATCATCCATGTGGTGACATTGCAGAAATGGAAGAACAAACAGTTTATACGGGAATTGTGGTGAATGAAGTGGAGGTGAATAGTCTATTACAAAAACCTCAATGTCAATTCATCTGTGGGATTAGATGGTATACCAGCTCGTGTCATACGAGAAGCGGCTAAAGAATTGTCAGTGCCTTTGACCATTTTGTTTAATTTGAGTCTCGGGTCTGAGTTAGTCCCAAGGGGGTGGAAAGAGGGGAAAATAGTTCCACTGCATAAAGGAGGTTCCAAGACTGCTGTTGAACATTACCGGCCGATTAGCATATCAGGAATTGTTGTCAAGATCTTGGAGAAAATAATCTAGAGGAAAATACAAGATTGGATAGATGAAAATGGGATACTTTATGTGGGACAGCATGGTTTTGTGAAGGGTAGATCATGCGTCAGTAACTTGCTCACGTTCTAAAACACAGTGACGGCTGAACTGGATAAGGGTAACAGGTTTACAGTGATTCTAATGTATCTTGCTAAAGCCTTTGATAGGATACAACATGGAATTCTAATCCGTAAACTGCAACACACGAGAATGGATATGGGGATAGTGAGATGGATAGGAGGGTGGTTGATGGAGTGATATCAGAAAGTGGTTTTTCAGGAGTAGAGTCCAAAAGATGGCCTGTGACTGGCAGTGTGCCGCAGGGTTCTGTTCTTGGACCGCTACTGTTTGCTTTGTTCATTAATGATATAGGAAAGGATCTGAGAGGAACTGTGCATCTGTTTGCAAATGATGCAAAGTTAGGTAGAGCAATAGTGAATGCTCAGGATGTCAAAATTTTGCAGGATGATTTGGGTTGTTTGGAGGATTGTGCTAAAGAGAATGGATGTCAATTTAATGTCGAAAAATGTAAGGTTTTACATTTTGGGGTGAAAAGATTAGCAGCAGTATATCACATTGGTGGAACTGTACTCCAGGAGATTGACAAGGCCAGGGATTTGGGAGTGTTGTTGGATAGGGAGTTAAAGTTTAGGGGAACACATTGCAAAAGTGGCAAAATCAGCTCATCTAATCACTCATTGCTGAAAAACACTTTAACGAACAGAGACAAACAGGTTATTGTTCCTCTGTATCGAGCCTTGATAAGACCCCATCTAGACTACTGTGCCCAGATATGGGCGCCAGGGTTTCTTCTCGATGGGGAGGAGGTGGAGAGGATCCATAGACGAGTGACCAAGATAATAGCAGGTCTATGGAATGAACCTTATGAGAACAGGTTGAAGATTTGTGGGGTGCAGAAATTGGTTGATAGGCGGAAAAGGGGTGATATGATTGAGACATTCAAGTTACTGAAGGGTTTCTATAAGATTAATTCAGAAGTTATTTTAGAGAACAGGACTGGTAGTGGGAGGACTAGGGGCCATCCATGGAAGCTTGGTAAGAGTGTGGTTAGCAAGGGTGTTAGAGCTAGATTTTTTACTTGGAGAGTGGTAAATGAGTGGAATAAGCTGCCAGAATTTGTTGTGGGTGCCATGGCTGTAAATGAGTTCAAGGAGAGTATGATAGATACTCTGTGAATGTTGACTAGTTGTTCTTGACATGATATTGGGTCTCTCTCGATGAGTCTAAGGACTCCTTGGAGCTGCGAGTAACAATAGTAATAATATTCTTCCATCATATTCTCTCAAAACCTGTGGTAAAATTCCCTCCAGTCTCACTGGTTTATCCAGAGTACTCAGTATTTGAAACACATTGTTATCTTGCACTTCTAAATATCTAAGTGTCTAATCTAGAGAGTATCTAATCTAGAGGAAAATACAAGATTGGATAGATGAAAATGGGATACTTTATGTGGGACAGCATGGTTTTGTGAAGGGTAGATCATGCGTCAGTAACTTGCTCACGTTCTAAAACACAGTGACGGCTGAACTGGATAAGGGTAACAGGTTTACAGTGATTCTAATGTATCTTGCTAAAGCCTTTGATAGGATACAACATGGAATTCTAATCCGTAAACTGCAACACACGAGAATGGATATGGGG
This sequence comes from Typopeltis vanoorti, assembly GCF_054136105.1. NCBI lineage: Eukaryota > Metazoa > Arthropoda > Arachnida > Uropygi > Thelyphonidae > Typopeltis > Typopeltis vanoorti. Next base: position 66,678,330 of record NC_143563.1, read on the forward strand.
ATAGTGAGATGGATAGGAGGGTGGTTGATGGAGTGATATCAGAAAGTGGTTTTTCAGGAGTAGAGTCCAAAAGATGGCCTGTGACTGGCAGTGTGCCGCAGGGTTCTGTTCTTGGACCGCTACTGTTTGCTTTGTTCATTAATGATATAGGAAAGGATCTGAGAGGAACTGTGCATCTGTTTGCAAATGATGCAAAGTTAGGTAGAGCAATAGTGAATGCTCAGGATGTCAAAATTTTGCAGGATGATTTGGGTTGTTTGGAGGATTGTGCTAAAGAGAATGGATGTCAATTTAATGTCGAAAAATGTAAGGTTTTACATTTTGGGGTGAAAAGATTAGCAGCAGTATATCACATTGGTGGAACTGTACTCCAGGAGATTGACAAGGCCAGGGATTTGGGAGTGTTGTTGGATAGGGAGTTAAAGTTTAGGGGAACACATTGCAAAAGTGGCAAAATCAGCTCATCTAATCACTCAGTTGCTGAAAAACACTTTAACGAACAGAGACAAACAGGTTATTGTTCCTCTGTATCGAGCCTTGATAAGACCCCATCTAGACTACTGTGCCCAGATATGGGCGCCAGGGTTTCTTCTCGATGGGGAGGAGGTGGAGAGGATCCATAGACGAGTGACCAAGATAATAGCAGGTCTATGGAATGAACCTTATGAGAACAGGTTGAAGATTTGTGGGGTGCAGAAATTGGTTGATAGGCGGAAAAGGGGTGATATGATTGAGACATTCAAGTTACTGAAGGGTTTCTATAAGATTAATTCAGAAGTTATTTTAGAGAACAGGACTGGTAGTGGGAGGACTAGGGGCCATCCATGGAAGCTTGGTAAGAGTGTGGTTAGCAAGGGTGTTAGAGCTAGATTTTTTACTTGGAGAGTGGTAAATGAGTGGAATAAGCTGCCAGAATTTGTTGTGGGTGCCATGGCTGTAAATGAGTTCAAGGAGAGTATGATAGATACTCTGTGAATGTTGACTAGTTGTTCTTGACATGATATTGGGTCTCTCTCGATGAGTCTAAGGACTCCTTGGAGCTGCGAGTAACAATAGTAATAATATTCTTCCATCATATTCTCTCAAAACCTGTGGTAAAATTCCCTCCAGTCTCACTGGTTTATCCAGAGTACTCAGTATTTGAAACACATTGTTATCTTGCACTTCTAAATATCTAAGTGTCCTATCCCTCTAGTATTAAAACCTACTTCTCCAGGATGAAATACCCTAATAAAGTGTTCATTGAACAACTCCACTATGTCCTTTGCATCAGTCACTCTATTCCCATTTTTATCCAACAATGTCATTCTTTCACAATCATTTCTCCTCCTGCTGGCCACATAAAAAAAAAATTGCTTAGGATTTTCTTTGGATCTCAGGACCAGTCTCTTCCCATATTCCAGTTTTGCCTTCCTTACCATACTAGTCACTCTCCTGGCCTGAGCCTTATATTCTTCATGCATCAGCTCTCCATCCCCCCCCCTCCTCCTTATATCGCTTCCACACCCTCTTTTTAACCTGCAGTTCCTGTTTGATATTGTTTGTCATCTACTTTACACCAATTTGTGTCCTCTTCACTCATGGTATACAGCTTACTATTGCTGCTGATAAATATTCCTTCACAATTTCCCAAGCACTAATGATATCTCACTCTTCCAATTCCTCCCTCCATTGAATTGCCACAAGTTGACATCTAAGACTATTATAATCACCTGCTTTATAATTCCACATACATTTCTTTCTCTTTGATACTCCTGAATGTCTCATCTTCCAAGTCAAAACCACATGGTCACTCTCTCTCCAACTGAGGCAGAGATGCCATCTCAGTTATAATCAGCTTTTCTGAGCCTATGACCAAATCCAAAACTTTTGAATCTCGTGTTCCTTCTACTACATGTTGCTTAAGACATTTGTCCCTCACGAATTCTAGAAATTCCATTCTCTTATTACTACATGGAGTTTTCTCTTCCAGATTTATACTGCTATAGTTAAAATCTCCCCTAACAATCTTTCCACACTTTCCAAACTCAACTGCCTAAATATCTCCTGCTCCTTGACTTGTAGCAACACCCCATCAAATATCCTGTCTTGTCCACCTCTACCTCACAACATATGCTTTCAAAACCATTAGTGCTACTTCCCACTAAATCCTCTACTCCGAGAGGGCATAACTCATCACTTATCCACTGCCATGTTTTCTCTTTTTATGCTGTACCCTGCTATTCTATTCCTGTTAGTATACCATCTTCCGTCAACCATGTCTCAGAGATCTCGATAATCTTTGGACCAGCTGATGCTATTAGTGCCACCAATTCATCTTCTCTATTCTGGATACTCCTCCTGGCATTAGCATAAAGAATAAAAATGCCACTGTTTCTATAACTATCATTATACCCTCCAGACTCAACTGGATTCAGCATTATCCAATGTTTTCCCCCTTCTCCCAAACACCTATTCCCACAAGAGGCCACCTCTGCTACCATCCACCCTGATAATTCTAGTTTCCCTACATTAACACACTGACTTGTGAAGAGAATAGCAATCTCTCCAGATGCCTACATCCTTCCTCATTCAAATGCACACAGTCTCTTGCATACAGTTCCTTTCTGTGCTCAAATGCTTTCCAAGCATCCACATACTCCAAGCCTCTCTTTTGATACATTCTGGCTACCATACCATTCATTATTAATGCTCTTCTCCTCAGCTCTTCATTATCATACCTGTGTGACACACACACACACACACACACACACACACACACACACACACACACACACACACACACACACACACACTGTCTTCCCTCTCTGAGTCTTCTTCCATACAACCAAGACAAATTAACTAGTTTTGTGCAGATGTAGTAAGGTTCTTTTCCAGAGAACTTGGGTTTAGTTTCTGCAAAACTGGGGGAAAAATGGCTGAACGATACATTTTTTTTTTTTTATCTATTTTTATTTTTTTTTATCTATTTATTCAGGCCTCCAAGGAGTCAGAAGACTCATCGAGGGAGGTCCTTTCTAAGACATAAAGTCTGTCAAGACTCATCGAGGGGAAGTCCCCCCCTGAGAAACACAAAGTTTATCATACCACTCCTTAAACCCACTGACCGTTCTCGCTCCCACCACTCCATCAGGCAATGCATTCCACGGCTCAACCACCCTCCACACAAAGAAACCACTCCTTACCCTCTTGCTCACAGTTTCCTTTCGTAACTTCCAGGGATGGCCTCGTCATCACTCCTTCCCGCTGATCAACCAAGCGAAAGAACTCCCCAGTGTCAACCCTGTAACCACCTCTCAACAGTTTAAAAGTCTCAATCATATCACCTCTCCTTCTTCTATCCACCAAACTCTGCAGTCCACATTCTCTCAGCCGATCCTCATAACTATCGTTGTACAGTCCTGAAACCATCTTTGTCATCCGTCTTTGTATCCTTTCCACAGTTAATTTATCCCCTTCAAATCTTGGGGACCAAATCTGAGAACAATAGTCCAAGTGTGGTCTGATCAGAGACTTATACAACGGAATGATAACCCTCTTATCTCTGCAGGTCAGTGTCCTTCTCATAATAGCAGCAATCCTCTGTGTTACCTTCACCACCTTTGCAATATGTCCCCTAAACTTCAGGTTTCTATCAATCATCAACCCCAGATCTCTTGTCTCCCCTACTTCCTCCAGTATAACTCCTCCCATAGAGTATGCAGCATCCCATCGATGTTTCCCAAACCTCAAGACCTTACATTTTGCTGCATTAAACTGACACCCCCATTCATTTGTCCATCTATCTAGCTTATTTAAATCCTCTTGCAGGGCTACCACATCTGCACTATTACTAATAATCCTTCCAAGCTTCGCATCATCCGCAAACAACTGAATATCCCCCTGCAATCCACTGGCTATGTCATTGATGAAATTAACAGACAAAAATTTAATGTATGAATGTAGAATGAGGTGCATAGCAGCATCTCTATCAAGTCATGGACTCTATCGCAGCAGCATGTAATAATGACATTACATAATTTTCTTTTGTACATAAACTTCATTTTTGTTTTCATATTTAGGTATGGGAAAAACTCTGTTATCCTAAGTGAAACTACATTCTTTCAATTTAAAATCATAAATTTCTAAAGAAAATTATTTTTTACTTACCAAACATCTGATTTTGTGAGACCATAGGAACAAATAAATGCTACTCCTGCTAATGCTACTGTAATAATACCCACAATAGGTATAAGCTAAAATATAAACAGATGGGAAAAAAATTAAAATTTAAAAGTAACAGAGCTATACAATGAGTAATTTATTAATTTATTCAGAATATTCATGTATGCTGAGGTGTATACTTTACCAGAGTTAATTTCTAAATATTTAACTCACTGCTAAATTACATGTTACAAAGGACCCTTTTTTGTTGTTTATTTTTGTAAGTCAGTTCCTATGTTAAAATAAAATATGAAAAATTGGATCAAAAATTACTATCTTGAAGTGGGAAATTTTTTAGACCTTCAGTAATATTTAAAATTACTAACATTTTATATAGAATAGAGCAAACAATGCCATGCAGGGCTGTCATAACCCACTAAGCAACTAAGACAATGCCTAAGAGTGGCATGTTTAGAGGGTGGCAAAGGAATTCTTTGCCACCCTCTTACTCGGTTATAGTATAACCAAGTGAAAGTTTTTTCACTTGGTTATACTATATATTAAAGATGCCAAGAAATTATATTCCTGGTTTCATCTTTTATCTAAGTGTAAGCAAACAAAGTTTGCACCTGAAGTAACTTCACAACTGGGCTACTTGTATATAGAGACTAATGACTTTGCATCAATTGCCTTAGTATTTCATAATGCAATGCTTATATCCTTATGGACATGTATAATGTTATGCATTATGGGAAGGGCCACTATCTAGAGTATTTTAGTAATAAGGTGTGACACCTTTTGACTACTTGTATATGGCTGCATTACTTCAACCTTGGTATCACTTTTGGGTCTGGCTTCCACTAATGAGACCTCAATAAAGGTCTAAACTGATCTGGGTAATGGTCCCTCTTCCCATAATGCATAGTATTATATGTGTCCATAAGGATATGTGCATTGCATTATGGGATACTAAGGCAACTGATGTGAAGTGATTAGCCTCCATATACAAATAGCTTAGTCGTGAAGTTACTTCACTTGCAATTTACACTTGGATAAACGATGAAACCAAGAATATAATTTTTTGGCATCTTTAATTTATAATATAAACAAGTGAAAAAAACTTTCAACATAGGTTATAATACATATTTTCTACATACAAGTACTAAAATGATATCACCATATTATTAAAAATCTATTAGAGCCAAACTTCAGTTCTTCAATTCCAGATCCAAAAAAGATGAAGTGTGACACGATCATGTAACAGATATATGATAATGCTTGCAAAGGATTAAAACAAGTGAGCTGCCTTATGCTTTACTGAGCTCCCAGAATAAGGAAGTATGATATCATTATTGCTATAGGTGAAAGTAAGGCCTACATAGGAAGGAAAGACATCTTCATTCTAACTTAATCAGGATTAATCTGTTAATAATAAATGCTCATCAGGATTAATCTGATGAGTTAATAATAAACACTCATCAGGTCTGGTAACCACATTACAATTAAGAGATAGAGGGATGTTATTTGAGGAGGCTCCTGGACCACCTACTTTCCCAGTTGTTTTGGAGAGAAACAGAATGGTGGCATTTGAGAAAAAATCTCAAGGTTAATTTGGCAGCTCTAAATTACTTCAGGATTAATCAATTAATAATAATCACTGAGGTCTGGTAATAACCACATTATGGTTAAGAGATAGAAAGACACTATTTGAGGATGCTCCTGAACCACCTACTTTCCCAGTTGTTTTGGAGAGAAACAGAATGGTGACATTTGAGAGAGCAATCTCAAGGCCAACTTAGCAGCTCTGGATTCCTGCTGATTGTGTAAGAGGTTTGGTTTTGCACCTAGAGGAAATCAAACCAATACAAATAAATCTGCAGATATAAACAACTCAAACAACAATTCGCCAAGAAACTCAGCATAAAAAAGAAAAACTAGAAAATAACATCATACAATCGAAAAGCAGAAATTACATTTCTGCACATATGCTACCGCTCGCCTGGTTGGCTGAGTGGTTAGCATATTCACTCTTCAGTCAAGAGGTTGTGGATTCAAATCCTTCCAGGGAGTAGGACAACTAGAAACTAGTTGTCCTACTAACCCTACTACTACTTCTAGCAGAAAGCTTCACTCCCAAATCCCATTGAAGTACAAGAGTGACTATATGGTATCAAAATGATATAACATGCGAATAACTAACTATAACAAATATTATAATTGACAAGAAATTATATTCTTGTTTTAATCCTTTTTTAATCCCAAGAGTTTGCAAACAAAGTTTGTGCTGATGTATGTTTACAAAAAAAAAAAAACTTCCTACAACTTTCCCTGATCCAGAATATTTCATATTAATATGATTATATCATTTTATCTAGAACAGCGTTTCTCAACCTTTCTAAGCCCAAGGACCAGTAAAATGTCTAAAAAAAACTCTATGGACCACTAAGTTATGTAAATTTTTTAAATACCTATGTGGGGATTACCTTTAAAAATATTTATGTAGCTATAACAAGTCTAAATATTTTTACATAAAGTTTACCAAGGTCGAGCCCAGTAAGACCTGTAACTTGTAAATAGTTGTATGTTATATGTAAATAATTCCAATGGGAATTTGCATGTGCTCTATGCCAAATAAGGGAATATTCTAGAAGATATAGTATTAAGGCAATACCTTGCCAATAGTAAGCAGTATAATCTTAGATTTTTGTAAAGACGTCAAACTTTGCATGTGTTCTACATGGGAAGCCCAAGGTCAGTGCTAGGTAGACCGACAAAAGCTTCAAACGAATGTCTGCTGCCAGAACGAATAGGATTTGGGACTTCACATCCGAAAATTCACATAAAACTGCAATAAAATTTATTTGTTCATTTTATTCGATTCGCCAAGCTAAATTCTTGGAACAGTCTACTCATTACAATATTAAAATACATTTTTCTGAACATTTATTTAAATATTTTGTATAAAAATTGTACCACCAAAAATAATGTAACGTACCATTAGTGGTATATGTACCACAGTTTGAGAAACAATGCTCTATTGGATTGAGAGTGGGGACTGAGCTGGCCACCGACATAAAGGAAACTCATTGTCATGTTTCTCGAACCACTTCAACATGCTAAGTGCTTTGCAGCATGGCGCAATGTCTTGCTGGAAGTATCCATTTGACAATGGACAAACTACAACCATGAACGGGTGAACATGATCAGTAACAATGTTAAGATAGGCTGTGGCATCAGGCAGTGCTCAATTAGTATGGGAGGGGACCTGATGTGTGTGCCAAGAAAACATTCCCTATCCCATTATATCCCTGCCACCAGCCTGAACTGCTTAGCAGGAAAGGTCCATAGCCTTATGTTGTTGCTGACATATTCTGGTTCTGCCATCAGCATGATACAGTACAAATTGGGACTTCTCAGACCAGACAATATTGTTATGTTATTATTCCAGTAGTCAACTGTCCAGTGTTGGTGACCACATGCTCACTAAAAATGCATATTCTTGTTCTTAGCTGACAGCATTGGGAACCAGGATGGGTGTCTGCTCCTGTACCCTATCTCTGATGGCATGCAATGGATTCTGTGCTCTGAGACAATGTGCCAACCACCACTGTTGTACTGAGCTGTGATTTGACTGGTTGTGGCTCTCGTGTCACATTTCACAATCCTTGCATTCTTCTCTGACCTTGTGCAACAATGAGCTGTTTCCATCCACAGGACTACTATTGGCTTGAAGTAGTCTGGTTATTACACCATTCTTGGTATGCCCTAAACACTGTTGTGTGTGAAAAATCCAGAAGAGTAGAAGTTAATAGATACTGGCAACACCTTTTGTCCATTCTGATGCATCAAACACAAAAAACAGAAGTGTTGGATGCCTGTCTGCCTGATTTATACAGAAAACTGCAGCCACGTTTTTGTTTTTGGTTCTGTTCTTGTCTCTTTTTATATTTAATATTGTTTTCTCACATAGGACATAAAGTGGGTTTGATAAATTATAGGTAAGTGATTTTTTGTATATTATTATTATTATTTAGGACCTCCATGGAGTCATAAGACTACTGTGGGAGACTGCTCATCTTAAACAACACAAAGTCAAAGTCTATCACACAATTCCTTAAACTCATTCTGTTTGTGTTCTCACCATCCTATCAAGTAATGCATTCCATGGTCCAACCATCCTTCGTGCAAAAAACCCCTCTTACTCACCCCTTCCATTAATAACTTCCAGGGATGTGCCCCCCCCCTTCTTTGCTTCTTCCTCTTGATCTAAAATATGAAAGAACTCCCCAGTGTCAACCCTATAACTATCTAATAAATTTAGTTTAATCCTTTATCCGAGTGTGTGCAAACAAAGTTTGCGCCTGAAAGTATCTTCAGGACTGGGGTAAAGTGGTATAACACCAGGCGACTCCTTGCAAAGGTGGAGCAAGATACCAACACTCCTATCTCAGTATCTCCCATAATGCAAAACACATCTCCTTGCAGATATGTATAATGTTATGCATTAAGGGAAGGGCCATACCCAGACTAGTTTCGACCTTTATTGAGGTCTCTTCAGTGAGAGGCAGGCCCAAGTGGAGATACCGAGGCGGAAGCATTAGCAAGGTCATCTGCTCCTATAAGAGCTGCCAAACGGTGTGCCACCTTTTTATTAAATTACTCTGGATTTAGAGAAAGATGTTGAAAGTTTATTTTTCACTTGGTCAGAATATAATAAATTTAGTTTCATCCTTTATCCAAGTGTGTGCAAACAAAGTTTGCCCCTGAAAGTATTGTTATGTCTTGGCTTTTTCTTATTTTTTATATTATCTTTATCATTTGTTATTTTATGCTAGTTATTATCAGTTATTTCGTTTGCGGACAAATTTATATTATTTTATGACTGCGCCAGCCGGCAATTGAATCCTGATATACTATCCTAGAGTACTAAGAAAGAAAAATGCAGGGATCATGAAGTTTGCAGTCGTGGTCCTGTTTCTTTTGTTACTAATAGATTTCCCTCTAATACACGGTTTGTGATTTTCCAAGCGGTAATTCAATCCACAGAAACATGACAAACTCATTTGGTTTACACATAAGAAATACATTTATTTTGGCACAAACACAGAGATACATTTTAGTTAAACCTTCAATTCTAAAAGAGTCTGAGTTCCCTCCCTTTTCTTAAATTAACACATCAAAGGAGTTCCACACTATAATTTCTTATACTGACAAAATCTTACACTTCCTTATATTTCTATTCTCAGACTCTGTTAATTTATGCTAAATTACCCATTACTATCACACATATAAAATACATATATATACAGGCCAATTCTACAATTCTTGCATAGATTTCATGAGATAACATTCCTTCTCATATTCAGACTTTATCCCCCCCCCCCAGAATTTTAGCTAGCATTCAAATTAAACTTTAACATAATGACATTAATTTCCTTCTCTCGACACAAACAGTCCAAAGCCTTGGTTTCCTATTCGGCTCAAGCCTAAGATGCCTTTTATTCCTTAGATGTAGACAAAATGTCCAAATGCAGACAGTTCTTTAGACACTGCACAGAAATTGGCTGTTTTCTCAACGTTCAGTTTCTCCTTCCTCCACGGTTACTCTAACTTAATACAAAAGGTTTCAGCTTACCGTTCTTGCTTTATCTGATGGATTTAGGACCTTCTTATCTGGATTCTCAGATCTCCTCACCGTATTTTCTTTATTGGCGTCTCCGCTATTCTTTTATTCTACTCGAAAAGGAGCACTCTTTCACTGACTTATACACTGGCGTAAATTCACCAGCAGCCCTTTCTTCTAGAACTCTGGATGCATTATAGCTGCAGCTTTGATCCACGTGGCACGTATAGCAAGGGGAAATTCTTGCTACGCATGGCGGCAAGCCTTCCACAGCTACTCAGCTCTCCGCTCAGGAAACCAGGAACCGATGAAAAACAGAAGAGAAGAGAGCGATTCAAATCCCTGCCGAAACCTATATACCACAAAACAGCACCTCACTCAGTGGTGTCGTCATGCATACAGTGGCAGCCGATTGGCTACCGCGGCTCTGAACTGTCTTTGACATGGCCTAAAACTTGTATTACTTTATACACATCTTTTTAGCAATTATACATGATTTTTCTATCTTAATTAATTTACAAACATTCCCTGTTCAGTTTATGGGCTTCTTTAACATTACTTAAATTTTACAAAACTGAATATATATACATGTTCTTAGGTCATTACTAGGCACACTTTCCATCTGGAGGCATAAGTATGTCCTTATCCTTCCCTTCTAAGGTTACCTTATGTTGGGTTGGAAAAAGGATGACTAATCAAAAGTGAATCAGCACTTTTTCCGACACAACAGTATCTTCAAGACTGGGGTAAAGTCCTGAAGATACTTCCCTTAATGCATAACATTATACATATCTGCAAGGAGATGTGTTTTGCATTATGGGAGATACTGAGATAGGAGTGTTGGTATCTTGCTCCACCTTTGCAAGGAGTCGCCTGGTGTTGTACCACTTTACCCCAGTCCTGAAGATTCTTTCAGGCGCAAACTTTGTTTGCACACACTTGGATAAAGGATTAAACTAAATTTATTATATTCTGACCAAGTGAAAAATAAACTTTCAACATCTTTCTCTAAATCCAGAGTAATTTAACAAAAAGGTAGCACACCGTTTGGCAGCTCCTATAGGAGCAGATGACCTTGCTAATGCTTCTGCCTCGGTATCTCCACTTGGGCCTGCCTCCCACTGAAGAGACCTCAATAAAGGTCCAAACTAGTCTGGGTAGTGGCCCTTCCCTTAATGCATAACATTATACATATCTGCAAGGAGATGTGTTTTGCATTATGGGAGATACTGAGATAGGAGTGTTGGTAGCTTGCTCCACCTTTGCAAGGAGTCGCCTGGTGTTATACCACTTTACCCCAGTCCTGAAGATACTTTCAGGCGCAAACTTTGTTTGCACACACTTGGATAAAGGATTAAACTAAATTTATTATATTCTGACCAAGTGGAAAATAAACTTTCAACACCTATAACTATCTCTAAGCAGTTTAAATGTCTCAGTCATATCGCCTGTCCTTCTATTTACCAAACTCTACAGTCTCCACAACCTCATTCTATTCTCATAGCTAATATTGTATAGCCCCGATATCATTTTTGTTATCATACACCTTTGCCAATGTTAATTTATCCCGTTCAAATCTGAGTACCATATTCCAGGTGTGATCTGATCAGGGACTTATACAATAGAACCATAACTCTTCTATCTCTGCTGGTTAGCATTCGCCTCAGTATTGCAGCAATCCTCTGGGTTACCTTCACCACCTTTGTAATATGTCCCCTAAACTTCAAGTTTCTATCAACTATCACCCCCGAAGGTCCCTTACCTCCTCCACTTCCTCTAGTACAGTTCTTCCAACAGAATATCAAGGAGTTTATATTTGCCTATTGTGTCAAAAGCTTGTTTTATGATCTATGAATGCTAGATTGTTTCTAAGTTGAATTCTCTTATTTTCTCAATTAGTAATTTGTGCATGAATATAGGAACTATGCAGATCTTTCTATTCTAAAGCCATGCTGTTCTTCATTTATAATTTTGTTCTAGTATAGGGTTGATTCTCTTCTTCAGTATTTTGGCATATATCTTATAATCTGTGTTTAATGAACTTATTCCTCTGTAGTTGTCACAGTTATTTTTACTTCCTTTGCTACAGACCCAGAAGCACAGAAGGTGGGACCAGGAGATGTTTAGACAGTTGAATTTGGCAAGTGCAAGAAGAATGATTGTTATGGGAGATTTTAACTACAGTAGTATAAACTGGGGAGAGGAAGATGCATGTAGCAATAAGGGAATGGAATTTCAAGAATTCTTGAGGGACAAATGTCTTAGACAACATGTTATAGAGGGAACAATAGGTTCAAGAGTTTTGGATTTGGTTATAGCATCAGAAGAGTTGATAATAACTGAGATGACATCTCTCCCACCAGTTGGAGAGAGAGAGTGACATATGGTTTTGACTTGGAAAATGAATAGACATGCAGGAGTATCAAAGAGACAGGAACATATGTGGAATTATAAGGCAGGTGATTATAATAGTCTAAGACGTCAACTTGGAGTAGTTTCATGGAGGGAGGAATTGGAAGGCCAGAATATCATCAGTGCATGGGAAATTGTGAAAGAATATTTGTTAGCAGCAATAGTAAGTTGTATACAACGAGTGAAGTAGAGGACAGAAATTTGGAGTAAAGTGGATGACAAACAATATTAAACAGGAATTGCATGCGAAAAAGAGGCTATGGAAGAGATATAAGGAGAAGGTGAAGAGAAGATGCATGAAGAATATAAGACATGGGCCAGAAGAGGAAGGCAAAACTGGAATATGAGAGGAGATTGGCTCTAAGATCCAAAGAAAATCCTAGGGAATTTTTTAGCTATGTGGCTAGTAGGAAGAAAAATGACTGTGGAAGAATGATATTGTGGGATAAAAATGGGAATAGAATGACTGATGCAGAGGACATAGTGGAGTTGTTCAAAGAACACCTTATTGGAGTATTTCATCCTGGAGGAGTCAGTTTATGAACCTCGAATACGAGGTTCATAAACTGGTCCAGAATACGAGGAGTCAGTATTCTGAACCTCGAACCTGCCCTATCCCTCTAGGGATAGGGCAGGTTCGAGGTTCAGAAGTAGAGGAGGAGAGTGTGTTCCAAATACTGAGTACTCTGGATGTCAGTAAAGCTGTGGGACTGGATGGTATTTCACCACGAGTTTTGAGAGAATGTGCTAAACAACTGACAGCTCCTTTGATAGCTTTTCAATGAAAGTCTGCCTGTGGGAAAGGTGCCCATGGAATGGAAGGAAGGTAAGATAGTGCCATTGCATAAGGGCGGTAGCAGACTGGAAGTGTCTAATTATAGGCCAATTTGTGTGTCAACAGTAGTTGTTAAGATCTTGGAGAAAGTAGTGAGGGACTGTATACAACAGTGGGCAGATGAGGGTAATGTTATCTGTGAGAGTCAACATGGATTTTTGAAGGGGCACTCTTGTTTTAGCAATATGCTAGCCTTTTATAATAAAATTACAAGAGCATTAGATGAGGGAAAGGCATATACTGCCATTTTCTTAGACTTGGTGAAGGCATTTGACAGGGTGCCACATGATAAGCTGATATATAAGTTGCAGCACATGGGTCTGAATGTCAGATTGGTCAACTGGATTCAGGAAATCAGCTGTCCGATAGGTATCAGAGAGTTGTGTATGGTGGGACTGTTTCAAGGAGGCAGAGGGTTACAAGTAGGGTCCCACAGGGCTCAGTACTGGGACCTATATTGTTTAACCTTTATATCAGTGACATTGTCAGTGGATTGCAAAGGGATATTCAGTTGTTTGCAGATGATGCAAAGCTGGGAAGGATTATTAGTAATAGCACAGATGTGGTAGCCCTGCAAAAGGATTTGAATAAGCTAGATAGATGGGCAAATGAATGGGGGGGGGGGAGATCGGTTTAATGCAGCAAAATGTAAGGTCTTGAGGTTTGGGAAACATCGGTGGGATGCTATACTGGAGGAAGTAGGGGAAATAAGAGATCTGGGGTTGATGATTGATAGAAACCTGAAATTTAGGGAACATACGGAAGAACATTGACCGTCCGAATCAAACGCGTAACGGTGGAAGACAAAACGAAGCTAAGTTACTGTATTTAGTTATATTTCATTTTATTTAATTATATTTAGTACTTAAATGTTCTGATGTTTGTACTTTTTTTCCTCTTATTTATTAATTGAATAATTATTAAAGATTAGGGTATAATTTGACAAAACACGTCACAGATAATAATGGCACCTGTGCGAAGGAAAATGGCGCCCAGTAATGAAGGTTCGCCATCGTTATCAAAGAACGGTAGCATAAAAGAAATGAGTCAGTGTACTAGCTGTGAAATGTACGCTTTGCGGAGTGCGGTCGGTGTGTGGTTAGATGATAATAAAGGATTGAATGTGTGTAGAAAATGTAGGGAGAATGCGGAATTGAAGTGTATTTCGGATCGTGAGTGTGATATTTTTGTCAACCTTCAGAATGAAGGAAACAGGGATATGACAGGAAACGGCAAGGTTGTACATGAAAATTGTGAGAGTGTGAATGTAGAAAGTGTGAATGATAGTATAAATGGTTTCTCAGAGAACAAAAAAGATGAGATAGATGCATTGAGTGAGATCGCGTTGTTGAATAGTGCGATAGAAAGAGCAAAACAGCAGCTAGAGTGCAGAACAAAAGTAGACTGAATGAACCAACCAATAATAAAAGGTATGACAGGAAAAATAGACGTATGAATGTGAACATGAACAAAATGAAGGATAGAGTGCTGTATGGAGACTCGTTAGTACGAGGTGTCTTAGTAGAGGATTTGACAAAATCGTACCAACCTGGTGCGACCATAAAGGACGTAACTGCGTCTATTAGAGAGCAAAAGGAAAGGGTGAAAGAAATGATTGTTGTGGCAGGTACGAATGATTTGAAAGGAGATAAAATGGAAATGATAGAAGACCTGAATGAATTGTTTGAGGTAGCAAAAGAAAAGAGTGAGAGAGTTAGAATGATTAGTCTTTTGCCACGGTATGACAGTGAAATGTTTAAAAGGAGGGCTATAATTGCGAATGACTTTATGCGTGGGTTATGTATGACGAGTGGTGTGGAATTTGTGGATGTGTGGAGTGAGTTTGATGGGCGAAAGGATCTATATAAGATGGATGGCTTGCATTTGAATGGTTACGGTGTAAGAAGACTTGAGAAAGTGTTGCTGAATGTAGTGGATGTGCAAACTCAGGGAAACTAGATTTGTTAGGGGGGGGGAGTAGACATACAGTCCTTATGGAGGCAGTTGAATGTAAGAATGAATATAATATGCCAGAGCAAATAAGGACAACAAATCTGAGTGGGATAGTTAATATAAGGCATCAAGGTAGGGTTGGGGCTAATGGGGGTCTTAAATTCATGTACACTAATACTAGGAGTATTAGGAACAAGAAGGAAGAGTTTCTGGCCATGGTTGGCACTTCCAGACCACAGGTTATAGGTATTAGTGAAACATGGCTGACTGTAGATGATATAGCTAGTGGGATTGAATGTGATGGGTATAGTGTGTTCAGGAATGACAGAGAGAATAAAATGGGGGGAGGAGTATTGTTGATGATAGCTGATGAGCTCCAGCCAAGGAGAATAGAAGTTGAATTGCAGGATAGAGAAAAGAGCACATTTGAGGCCATTTGGTGTGAGATTGTGGCTAGCAGAACTAAATATACAATTGGGTGCTGCTATAGACCAGGTGATGGAAAAGATGGTGGTGACAGTATGCACAAGCAAATAGAAGAAATGGGTGGAAGGAGGGTGATTATTATGGGAGATTTCAACTATGGTCGCATTGATTGGAGTGAGGAGAGGACACACGGAAGGAAGGAACTGGATTTTATGCGGTTATTAAGGGATAACTATCTGCGACAGCATGTAATTGAAAATACTAGGGGTCAGAGAGTGCTTGACCTAGTAATTACATCTGAGGATTTGGCTGTAACAAATATGACCACATTGCCACCAATCGGTGAGAGTGATCATAGGGTCTTAACTTGGGAGGTGGCTAAAGGTGTAGAATTTTCAATTAAGACAGGGTACATGTGGAATTATCGGGCTGGAAAGTATGACAAGCTTAGGAGTCTGATTGGTTCAGTGCCATGGCATGTACAACTGCAAGGACTTGAAGTTGATAGTGCATGGGAGGTAGTTAAGAAGTGCTTGCATGAAGCAATGGCTGACTGTATACCTAGAGTCCGAATAATAAATCAAGTAGGGGTTAAATGGATGAATAACACCATTAAGCTTGAGTTGCAAAAAAAGAAACAACTATGGAGGGAATTTAAGGAGAAGGGTGACCGGCAGGCACATGAACGGTATAAAGCACAGGCCAGAAGGGTGACGAGTGTGGTAAGAAAAGCAAAAAAGGATTACGAAAGAACATTGGCCATGCAGGCTAAAGAGAATCCTAAACAGTTTTTTAGATATGTAGCAAGTAAAAGGAAAAATGTACATGGCAGATTGATTTTAAAGAATGCCGATGGTAGGGAGGTAACTGAATCAGTTGAGATAGTTGAGTTACTGAGTGAGCACTTTGCAAGTATATATCATCCAGGTGGTGGCATTGCAGAAACAAATAAACCAGTAGATTATACGGGAATTGTGGTTAATGAAGTGGAGGTGAGTAGTCTATTGCATAACCTCAATGTCAATACATCTGTGGGATTGGATGGTATACCAGCTCGTGTTGTACGAGAAGCAGCTAAAGAATTGTCAGTACCCTTGACCATTTTGTTTAATTTGAGTCTCGGGTCTGGGTTAGTCCCGAGCGGGTGGAAAGAGGGGAAAATAGTTCCACTGCATAAAGGTGGTTCCAAGACTGCTGTAGTAAATTACCGACCGATTAACATATCAGGAATCATTGTCAAGGTCTTAGAGAAAATAGTCAAGAGGAAAATACAAGATTGGATAGAAGAAAATGGGATACTGTATCGGGGACAGCATGGTTTTGTGAAGGGTAGGTCATGCCTCAGTAACTTGCTCACGTATTATAACACAGTGACGGCTGAACTGGATAAGGGTAATGGGTTTACGGTGATTCTACTGGACCTTGCCAAGGCCTTTGACAGGATTCCACATGGAATTCTAATCAGTAAATTGCAGCTTATGGGAATGGACATAGGGTTGGTGAGATGGATAGGAGGGTGGTTGACGGAGAGATATCAGAGAGTGGTTTACTCGGGAGTAGAGTCCACAAGACGGCCTGTGACTAGTGGTGTGCCACAAGGATCTGTTCTTGGACCACTGCTGTTTAATTTGTTCATAAATGATATAGGAAATGATCTGCGAGGAACAGTTCATTTGTTTGCGGATGATGCGAAGTTGGGTAGGGCAATAGTGAATGCAGATGACGTCAAAATTTTGCAGGATGATTTGGATAGATTGGAGGTCTGGGCTAAGGAGAATGGATGTCAGTTTAATGTGGCAAAATGTAAGGTTATGCATTTTGGGGTGAAAAGATTGGCGGCAGTTTACTGCATTAGTGGAACCGTGCTCCAGGAAATTAATGAGGCACGAGATTTAGGAGTGTTGGTAGATAAGGAATTGAAATTAGGGGACACATTGCAAAAGTGGCCAAAACAGCTCATCAAATCACTTGGTTGCTGAAGAATACGATGACAAGCAGACACAAGCAGGTTATTGTTCCTCTGTATCGAGCCTTGATAAGACCCCATCTAGACTACTGTGCTCAGATTTGGTCACCTAGGTTTCTTCTTGATGGGGAGGAGGTGGAGAGGATCCAGAGGCGAGTGACCAAGATGATAGCAGGTCTGTGGAATGAACCGTATGAGAACAGGTTGAGGATTTGTGGGTTGCAAAAATTGGTTGATAGGCGGAGGAGGGGAGATATGATTGAGACATTCAAATTACTGAAGGGTTTCTATAAAATTATTTCAGAAGATATTTTTGAGTACAGGGCTGGTTGTGGGAGGACTAGGGGACATCCATGGAAACTGGGCAAAAGTGTGGTTAGTAAAGGTGTTAGAGCTGGGTTCTTTACTTTTAGAGTAGTGAATGAGTGGAATGCGCTCCCTGAGTCTGTGGTGGATGCTGTGACAGTGAATGAGTTTAAGGCGAGGTATGATAGATACTGTATGAATGTCAAATAGTTGTGATGAATATGATTTGGGGCCTCCCTCGATGAGTCCAATGACTCCCTGGAGTTGCCCGTAATAATAGTAATAATACTGCGAAGGTGGTGAAAGTAAAACTTAGAGGATTGCTACAATAATGAGGACAGTGACCTGCAGAGATAAAAGGGTTATCATTCCGTTGTATAAGATTCCTATCAGACCACACTTAGACTATTGTTCACATATTTGGTCCCCAGGATTTGAAGGGGATAAATTAACTGGAAAGGGTACAAAGGCGGATAACAAAGATGGTATCAGGACTGTACAATGTTAGTTTGGTGGATAGAAGAAGAAGAGGTGATACAATTGAGACTTTTAAACTGTTGAAAGGTGGTTACAAGGTTGACACTGGGGAGTTCTTTCGCTTGGTTGAACAGTGGGAAGGAGTGATGACAAGAGGCCATCGCTGGAAGTTACGAAAGGAAACTATGAGCAAGAGGGTGAGGAGTGGTTTCTTTTCATGGAGGGTGGTTGAACCATGGAATGAATTGCCTGATGGAGTGGTGAGAGTGAGAATAGTCAATGAGTTTAAGGAGTGGTATGATAGACTTTGTGTTTCTTGGGGGGGCATCCCCTCGATGAGTCTTGATAGACTTTGTGTTTCTTAGGAAGTACCTCCCACGATGAGTCTTTTGACTCCATGGAGGCCTGGATAATAATAATAATAAATGGGAATCACAGTTGCATGGTTCCAGTCATTTGGTATTCTTCATGTGTTATATAATTTGTTTATTAAAGTAAGAAATCTTTGGTGAATTTATGCACAAGTTCGATTGGGATTTCATCTTCTGGTGATTTTCCATTTTCATTCTTTTAATGCTTCATTTAATTCTTCTGATGTAATACCATTTGGGAGATTATTATCACTTACATTTTCTAAGTCTTTTAGAAAAATAAGTCTTTGAAAGTTTTATATGATTTTTTTAATTTATATATAAAAGAAAAAAGTCAGCAAGGAGAGTTTAGCTAGCTTTTATATTCTTAGCAGTGAAAAGGTTAATAAAATCATATCATACACTGATAACAATGTCACCAAATGGGGAGAGTGGTTTTAATGTGGAATTAAAACTAGCCACTCCTGACATTACAATATTAATGTGGGGAGAGACTAGGCAGGTACATGCTTCATGGAACTAAATAGATGCATGAAATTCTATATACAGGAACTTATGATAAATTAAGGAAAGAGATTGGGGATGTGCCATGGCTAGATCACCTGAAGGGGGAGAAAAATTGACCCAAAATCAGTTACTTGCATCCCTAAGGTTAAAAGGATAAATAAAGTGGGATGAAATGATGAATCATGAAATTATGAAGGAGGTCCTGAAAAAGAGGATGTCATGGAGGAGATATAAAGAATAGGGCATGAGGAATAATAAGGCACAGGCTAGGAAGATGACAAGTGTAGTGAGGAAGAAGAAAATGGCATATGAAAGGAGATTAGCTGAAGCAGTCAAGCAAACTCTAGAGAATTCTATAATTAGGTTGCTAGGAGAAGAAAAGGTAAATACAGAAGACTAACTTTAGTTGAAGATGGAATGTGGTCTCATCTGTTGAAAATGTAGTGGAAATGTTTGATGAGTATTTTGTTAGTATATTATTTTGTTAGTACATTAGTTTATATGGGAATTGTGATGAATGAAGTGGAGGTGAATAGTCTATTACAGAACCTTAATGTGAATACATCTGTGGGATTGGATGGTATACCGGCACGGGTCTTGCATGAAGCGGCTAATGAATTATCAGTGCCCTTGACCATGTTGTTTAATCTGAGTCTCAGGTCTGGTTTAGTCCCGAAGGTGTGGAAAGAGGGGAAAATAGTTTCACTGCATAAAGGAGGATCCAAGACTATGGTTGCAAATTACCGACCGATCAGCATATCAGGAGTCGTTGTCAAGGTCTTGGAGAAAGTAGTCAAGGGAAAAATACAGGAATGGATTGATGAAAATGAGATACTGTACAGAGGACAGCATGGCTTTGTGAAGGGTAGATCATGCCTCAGTAACTTGCTCAAGTTTTATAACAAGGTGACGGCTGAACTGGATAAGGGAAATGGGTTTACAGTGATACTGCTGGACTTGGCAAAGGCGTTTGACAGGATACCACATGGAATTCTAATCCATAAACTACAACATATGGGAATGGATATAGGGTTGGTGAGATGGATAGCTGGGTGGTTGATGGAGAGATATCAAAGAGTAGTTTATTCAGGAGTAGAGTCCAAAAAACGGCCTGTGACTAGTGGTGTGCCACAGGGTTCTGTTCTTGGACCACTGCTGTTTAATCTGTTCATTAACGATATAGGGAAGGGTCTAAGTGGGACAGTTCATTTGTTCGCTGATGATGCAGAGTTGGGTAGGGCGATAGTGAATGCAGAAGATGTCAAAGTCTTGCAAGATGACTTAGATAGATTGGAGTTCTGGACTAAGGAGAATGGATGTCAATTTAATGTGACAAAATGTAAGGTTATGCATTTCAGAGTGAAAAGATTAGCAGCAGTATACCACATTGGTGGAACTGTACTCCAAGAGATTGATGAGGCCAGGGACTTGGGAGTGTTGGTGGATAGGGAGATGAAGTTTAGGGGGCACATTGCGAAAGTAGCTAAATCAGCTCATCAACTCACTTGGTTGTTGAAAAATACCTTGATGAGCAGAGAAAAACAAGTTATTGTACCTCTGTACCGAGCCCTGATAAGACCTCATCTCGACTACTGTGCCCAGATTTGGTCACCTCGGTTCCTTCTTGATGGGGAGGAGGTTGAGAGGATCCAGAGGCGAGTGACTAAGATGATAGCAGGTCTATGGAATGAACCATATGAGAACAGGTTGAAGATTTGTGGGTTGCAGAAACTAGTTGATAGGCGGAAAAGGGGAGACATGATTGAGACATTCAAATTGCTAAAAGGATTCTATAGGATTAATTCAGATGATATTTTTGAGATCAGGACTGGTGGTGGGAGAACTAGGGGACACCCATGGAAGCTGGGCAAGAGCGTGGTTAGCAGGGGTGTTAGAGCTGGGTTCTTTACTTTCAGAGTGGTAAATGAGTGGAATAAGCTGCCAGAGTCTGTTGTGCTATGACAGTGAGCGAGTTCAAGGCAAGGTATGATAGATACTGTGAGAATGTTGAACAGCTGCGTGAACATCATGTTTAGGGCCTCCCTCGATGAGTCTAAGGACTCCTGGAGTAGCCCGTGGTAATAATAATAATAATAATAATATTTCATGTGGGGGGGGGATTAGAAGTAGTACTGAATAACAAGAGGAAGAAGGACGGACAGCTGACAGTTCAAGAATCGGAAATGCTTAGAATATTAAATGACCTTCATATTAATGAGGCTGTGGAAATGGATGGGTATCATCATGTTTTCAAGGGAATGTGCAAAAGAGCTTTAAGTACCCTTGAATTTGTTGTTCAACAAGAGTATGGCAATCGGTAAATATGACTTCTCCATTGCTTCCACCTTAGTATCACCACCTCTGGGTCTAGCTCCCACTGACGAGACCTCAAGAAAGGTCGAAACTGGTCTGGGTAATGGCCCTTCCCTTAATGCACAGCATTATACAGGCCCACAAGGAGATGTGCTTTGCATTATGGGAGATACTAAGACAAGTAGTGATGAAAGCTTGGTCCACCTTTACCACGAGTTGCCTAAGTCCTGAAGATACTTCAGGCACAAACTTTGTTTGCTTACACTTGGGATAAAGGATTAAACTAAATTTATTATATTATACCCAGAAGAGGAGGAGGACAAATAGTGCCATTGCACAAAAAAGAATCCAAGTGAATAGTGTTTAACTATAGGCTAGTGCAAATACAGGGTGTTCGGGATAAATTTGACATATTTATAATTAATTATATTTTTCCGTAAGTTACATGTATTAACACACACTTCTCTTCATTTAAAAGTTTGGACCCTTCTTCATTCATATACAAGATGTCAGAAAGGATGGATAGCTGGAACCCACCTGAATCATGGAAGAGAATAACTTGTATCATGATGATTCGTGCCCGCCATCAAAATAAGGATATTACGACTGCTGCCCAATGCTCCCTGAATACAGTAAAAACAATCAGGCATGAACTAGAGACTTGCAATGGTGACTACGAGGATGTAGCAAGAAGAAAGATCCCTAGCAGACGATCTGATTGCGTTCGTACAGCAGAATTCCTCGCAAATCTGCAGGAACAGGTGTTGAAGAACCCTGGCATTGGAATTCGGGCTTTGTTCGTGGAGTTGCTAACTGTAGTCAAGCCCTGGATAACAAGGGTAGCCAATGGTAGGCCGTATGTATGGCAGCAGGATTCGGCCCCTTGCCACACCTCTGGGAAAAGTCAAAAATGGTTGTCTGAAAATTTCTACGACTTCACCAGTCCAAATGTTTGGCCTCCAAACTCCCCAGACCTTAACCCCATGGATTATTTTGTATGGGGCGCAGTTGAAAAAGACACCAATCGCACTTCCAGTAATACAAAAGCCCAGTTAATGGATAAAATTAAAACAGTTTTTGCGGCCCTTCCCAGGGAGACTGTAGCATCAGCTTGTTCGAGGTTCCGAAGCAGAATTGAAGCTGTGATCGATGCTAATGGTGGTTATTTTGAGTAAATCTTGTTGATAGTATTGTAATTAACTCTGCCTGTAATGTTTTTTTGTCAATTCATTAAATTTAATAGATACAAAGAAGATTTTCTTTTTCCTTACGAAACTGTCAAATTTATCCCGAACACCCTGTATGTGTAGTAGTTTTAAAGAAGCCAGTTAAAGATGGAATACAAACTTGGACTTTTCAGGTTTGCATTCTGTCTCTAACCAAATGAGAATGGAAATCTTTTGAGAAAGCAAGACAGGTTTGTTCAGGGGAATGTTTTGCTTAGTAACTTAGTTACATAAACTCTTAAAATAATTAAGTGAACTTGACAGGTAAAATAAGTTAATGTCAAGTCAATTAGTGCTTGCTGCTTTCATTATTTTTTTCCATGTGAAGTTCAACAGATGAACTTTATACTGAAAAAATGAAACCAGAAGAAATAAAGTAATTGTTTCTAAGTTGTTGTTTTTTTCTTCAGAAGCATTCATTAATATATAGTTAATAAATCTATGGCAATTTACAGTACTGAGCAGGTGACAATTTCATTTGGTGTATGTATAAAAAAAAAGTTTAGGAACCATTGCATTAAAGAATTGATGATAATAAAATCTCATATAATGAATCAGGATGGGGATATCTTTCTAATCAATATCTCAATGACTATTATCAGACTAAATGCATATAATTTCTTTCCTCTGTGGCAATTCATAATCATCGTTGACAACTGATTCTTCCATAGCATGGAAAGTGATAAAGGAATGTTTGAAGAAAGTAATAGCAGACTGCATACTTAGAGTCAGGAGAATAAATCAAGTGGGAGTTAAATGAATGAATACCATCATTAAACTAGAATTACAAAAAAAGAAAAATTTGTGGAAGGAATTCAAAAAGAAAGGTGACTAGTAGGTACATGAGATGTGCAAAGCATATGCCAGAAAGGTGTTGTGTGCTAAGAAAGGCAAAAGCAGAATATGAAAGGAAATTAGCAGCGCAGTCCAAAGATAATCCAAAAGAGTTCTTTCGGTATGTTGCAAGTAAAAGAAATAATGTTTACGGCAAAATGATTTTAATGAATGCCAATGGTAGGGAGGTAACTGAATCAGGCAAAATAGTAGAATTACTAAGTGAACACTTTGCAAGAGTATATCATGCAGGTGGAGTAATGACAGAGATAAAGAATTATACAGAAATTGAGGTAAATGAACTAGAAGTGCATAGCATATTACCGAACCCTGGTGTGAATTCTGCTATGGGATTAGATGGTATACCAGCTCAAGTTTTTGCAAGAAGGCCCAGGGGCAAATGCTGGTCTTGAAATTCAAGCTTGCTCTTGTTATCATTCAGGGAGTGAGAGGTATGATTGAAGTCTGATTAGCAGAATAATGAATTACTGACCATTTAAAACTATATATTTAGAAATTTATGTACATTTATTTTACAAATGATATTCTATCTTTTTCAATTTAGCTACTTGAATACAAATTCTACCCTACGGTTCTTCTTTATGAACTGGTCAATAACATCGTCATAAAAAGTTGCAACACGCACACTTGTAAAGGCTGGCTGAAGCTCACTGGCTAGAGCTACTTTGACTGCATATGGCCTTGTATTTAAGAGGACGTGAAGGGAGCGGAAAAAGATAGAATACAAATGATATTCTATCTTTTTCAATTTAGCTACTTGAATACAAATTCTACCCTACGGTTCTTCTTTATGAACTGGTCAATAACATCGTTGTAAAAAGTTACAACACACACACACACACTTGTAAAGGCTGGCTGAAGCTC
Source organism: Typopeltis vanoorti (assembly GCF_054136105.1). NCBI lineage: Eukaryota > Metazoa > Arthropoda > Arachnida > Uropygi > Thelyphonidae > Typopeltis > Typopeltis vanoorti. The sequence continues at coordinate 66,702,607 of NC_143563.1, forward strand.
ACTGGCTAGAGCTACTTTGACTGTATATGGGCTTGTATTTAAGAGGACGTGAAGGGAGCAGAAATGGCTATGCACGCGCATGAAATCACAGTGCTGCAGCGAGGACTTGGAAGCTCCTACAACTGAGCAAGCCAAGGTAGCTTTGACTAGACGAGCAAGCATCGGCCTCCGATACAACACAAAGCTCGATTATTGCTGCACAAGCTTAAGACGTCTTCTGTCTACAAAAATAAAAGCCTAAATGGAATGCTTATAAATGCATGCATTTATTAACAAATAAATATTACTTCTTTCTCAAGTAATGAGCTTGCACAGCAAGCATGGAGAATTCGCCCCTGAGAAGGTACTAGGGAATTGGCAGTGCCTTTGGTTAATATTTAAGAACTATTTAGTAGAAGCAATGTCTAAACGTATTCCAAAGGTCAGAAGGCTAAATAACGTAGGTGTGAAATGAATGAATGAAAAGATTAAGCATGATACAGAGAAAAAAGGCATTATGGAGGCAACATAAGAGGAGTGATAATAATCAGTTCCATGAGGAATAAAATGAATAGGCAAGGAGGATGACTTGCTGGTAAGAGTAGCAAAAGTTCAGTATGAGCAGTTGTTAGCTAATGAAGCAAAAAATAAAAAATAAATAAATAAAATAAAATAAAAATAAAAAATCCTAAGGAGTTATTTTGATATGTAGCCAGCAAAAAAAAGAATGACTATGGTAGAATGGCATTGATTGTAGAAAATTGCATAAGGACAACTGCTGAAGAGGATATAGTTGAGATATTTAATGAGTAGTTCATAAAGGTCTTTCATCTTTGTGAATGTGACATCATGGAGAGTTTGAGAGCAATGGATGATGAGGAGGGACTGACCATGAGTGACGAAGAGGTATAGGGGTTATTAAGCAAACCTGATATTAATAAGGCTGTGGGACTTGATGATATATCACTGCATATTTTGAAGGAATGTGCCAAGCAGTTGATATCTGCTTTGACATATTTGTTCAATATGAGTCTTATACTGGGTCAAGTTCCAAAGGAGTGGAAGGAAGGCAAGATTGTACAGCATCATAAAGGATGTGACAGAATTCAAACATCAAATTATAAGCCAATCTGTTTGTCAGGTATTGTGGTTAAAGTGTTGGAGAGGTTGATGAAAATCAGGATCCAGAATTGGGTTGACAACAATGGTGTTATCTGTAGAAGGACAGCACAAATTTGCTTAAGGGAGGTCATGTTTTAGTAATCTACTTACTTATTACAATAAGGTGACAGCAGCAGCATTGGATGTGGGAGATGGATACAAAGTAGTATACTTAGACATTGCAAAAGCTTTTGATAGATTACTGCATGATAAACTGAATGGCAAACTAGAGTGGATGGTGTTGGATATTAGACTAGTGCATTGGATTGGAGATTAGCTGTCTGATAGGTATCAACAAGTTGTGTATGGGGAGCAATATCCCAGAAAAGGAAAGTCACTAGCAGTGTGCCTCAGGGGTCTGTTTTAGGACTATTGCTATTTAAACTGCATGTTAACGATATTAGAGAAGATTTGAATGGGGATAAGTGATAAGTGATGTGGAAGAATGGGAGAGTAAGACAGGAGAGATTGAAGAGATGGTTGTGAATGAAGAAGTGAGTAGCATGAATATAGAGAATGAGAGAACAGATGTGCAAGAGAGACAGGGAAACAGGGAGGCTCAGAGTGGACAGGGGAACACAGCATGAGAAAGGTAGATGCTCCAAGAGGATATTATTATTATTATTACATCACACTTCCAGGGAGACCAAAGACTAATCGAGGGAGGGCATCTACTCTACAACTCTTTGTCTCACTACTCCACCAACCTTCATTATCTAACACCAATGCCATCTACCACCGACTACCACCACTTGCACTTTCACAGACAATCATAACATCCATGCCCACGGCGGGATTTGAACCCGCAGCCTTTTGGCTGGAGAGCGGATACACTAACCACTCGGCCAACTAGGCTGGCATATGAATGCATGTGTAGACAAAAAAGGGAAGGGGATGACAAGGGATCAAGGGAAAAACAGTTGGATCTGAAGAAGGTTTGAAGATGAATAAGGAGAAAAAGAAATGGCTCGAGTTAAGCATGAAGAAGTCGCATCAAATAAGTGGTGTGGGTGGAACTAGCTGTAGATCCGGGAATAAGCTGCTATGTATGTATGCAAATGCTAGAAATGTAAGAAACAAGGCAAATGAAATGGTTGCATTAATTGAGTTTGTTCACCCAAAATTGTTGGAATAAGTGAGACATGGTTGGATGAGGACGACATCCTGAAAGGGTATTATGTGTTTTGTGAGGATAGAAAGGGTAAAAAGGGAAGGTGAGTGCTATAGAGAAAGAGTTACGTCCATACAAAGTAGAGATGCAAGAGGGAAATAGTTCCAGTGGTTTTGAGGCAGCATGATGTGAGATAAAGGTAAACAGAATGAAATACTTAGTTGGATGTTGTTATAGACCTGGTAATGTGGCTGGTGGTGACTATGAAATGTATAATCAAATCAGCCAAGAAAATAAGAAAAGGGTTGTTATTATTATGGGTTATTTTAACTATGGCTGGGATGATGAGATAGCAACTGGCAATATAGACTGGGATGATGAGATAGCAACTGGAAGTAAAGAAAATGAGTTTCTTGAGTTTTTTTTGAGGAACAATTACTTCAGACAGTATATAAGAGAGGGCACATGAGGATTGAGGATCTTGGATTTGATCATCTCATCAGAGGATGTAATTAAAAATGAGGTGTCAAAATCACCCGCCACTTGGTGAGAGTGACCATGAAATAATTACCTAAGTGGTTGTCAGCAGTGTGAGGACCACTGTGAGAAAAGGGTATATGTGGAACTACAAGGCTGGTGATTATGAAGAGCTCTGGAGAGAGTTTGCAGGTGTAGCAGAGAATGAAGAGTTAGCTGGAAAAGAGATCAACGCAACTTGGAGGATATTCAAGCACTGTCTAGTAGAAGCAATGTCTAAATGTATTCCAAGGGTCAGAAGGTTAAATAAGGTAAGTGTGAAATGGATGAATGGAGAGATTAAGCATAATGCCCTTTTTCTCTGTAATAAGTGGTTATGTGTAATATGTAATAAGTGGTTATTACCACTTGTCTTATGGAGACAGCATAAGACAAGTGGTAATAACCAATTCCATGAAGATTACAAAGACCAGGCAAGGAGGGTGACTTGGTTAGTAAGGGTAGCAAAAGTAAAATATGAGCAGCAGTTAGCTAATGAAGCCAAAAAGAATCCTAGGTTCTTTTGATATCTAGCCAGCAAAAAAAGAATGATTATGTAAAGATGACACTGATTGAAGAAAATGGTATTGGATGCATAAGGACAACTACTGCAGAAGATATAGTGGAGATACTTAATGAGCAGTTCATAAAGGTCTTTCATTCTTGTGAATGTGGCATCATGGAGAGATTGAGAGCAGTTGATGATGGGGAGGAGAGACTGATTGTAAGTGAGCAATAGGTGTATTGGGAATTGAGCAAACTTGATGTTAATAAGGCTGTGGAACTTGATAATATATCACCACATATTCTGAAGGAATGTGCCAGGGAGTTGACATCTGCCTTGACATATTTTTTTTAATATGAGTCTTGCACTGGGTCAAGTTCCAAAGAAGTGGAAGGAGGGCAAGATTGTGCCACTTCGTAAGGGAGGTGATAGAACTTGGCATCAAATTATAGGCCTATCTGTGTGTCAGATGTTGTGGTTAAGTTGTTGGAGAAGCTGGTGAGAAAAAAAATCCAGAAGTGGATTGACAACAATGGCTTTATCTTTGATGGACAAAATGGATTTGCTAAAGGGAGTTCATGTTTTAGTAATTTACTTATTACAATAAGGTGATGGCTTCCTTGACCAGAGGAAAGGGATATACAGTAGTATAGAACACTTAGATTTCGCTAAGGCTTTTGATAGATTACAGCATGATAAGTTGATGGTCAAACTAGAGCGGATGGGGTTGGATATTAGATTAGTGCATTGGATGGATACTGACTATCTGATAGGTATCAAAAAGTTGCATATTGGGAAGAGATATCCAGGAAAAGGAAAGTTATTAGTGGTGTGCCTCAGGGGTCTGTTTTAGGGCCATTGCTGTTTAACTTGTATATTAATGATATGAAGATTTGGATGGAGATATTCAGTTGTTTTGCAGAAGATACAAAGTTGGGACGAACTATGAATAGTAGAGAAGATGTTGTCACCTTGCAAGAAGACTTGAATAAATTGAGTGAATGGGAATGAGAATGGGGATGTAAGTTCAATGTTGCAAAATGTAAGGTTTTAAAATTTTCGAAACAAAGACGGGATGTAGAATTTATGCTTGATGGGGATATATTGTTGGAAATGGAGGAAATAAGGGATCTTGGGGGGATAGTGGATAAGGATCTGAAATTCAGGGGACACATTGCCAAAATTGTGAGGCAACACAAAGAATTCTGGGAATGATGCAGAGGACACTGATTTGTAGAAGTAAGGAGATTCTTGTTCCATTGTATAAGGCTTTGATTAGGCTACACATGGACCTGTGCACAAGTTTAGTCACCTGGTTTTCAAAAAGGATGAAGAGATGTCGAAAGGGTCCAGAGACAACTTACTAAGTAGTTTCTGATCTCTGGAATGTCAAATATGAGGAAAGGTTGAGAAGATGCAATTTACAGTCTAGTACAGAGCTTTCCAAACTGTGTGTCGTGACACATTAGTGTGTCAGCTGCAGTTTGAAGGTGTGTCACGCGAACATAAAGAAAGTGTTAAACAGAATAATCACTGAAAATTTCCACAGCGGAATCCATTTCTCGAAGTACTGGTATGACTTTTAGTTAGCGCCATCAAAATTATATATACAAAAACTATCTTTTAATTATTTTTAACCTTTAAGAATATTTCAAGATAACTAATATTTAAGGAATTGACAGCGTATACTAGAAATATAAATTAAATAAACTTTAATATATACTTTCCGATATTTCGGCAAACATCACGTTGCCATCTTCTTGGGAACTTACTACAAAGACACGTGCACACAAGTACTAATAACAGCAAATGAGACTGAAGCTAGGAAGCTAACGTTTTCCTAAAGTCCTGATGGTGCCCCCTGGCGGGCTATATTGGTAGTTCTTGGCCTTTGGGCTGAAGTTCTTCTGATTAAAGTTTCCCAAATTTGGGGCAGTCTCATGCATCCAAATTTGTTGAGGTTTGACATGTTCCTAAGGGCCGAGGCTGATTCCATGAATAGCCTTTCATACTTGAACTTGCTGCGGTGTATTACTGTGGCTTTCTTCCATCTTATTCTGTGGCAAGTATCCAGAGCATGGTCTGCAAGCCCAGAGTGGCTGTACTGGTGAAATCGGATGTAATCCTTGTGTTCTGAGATTCTGATATTTGCTGTCCTGCCTGTTTGGCCAAAGTAGGACAATTTACAGCTGCAAGGGACCTGGTATACACCAGGTAGGTCTAGGGGAAGTGGTTGGTCTTTAGTGGAGCAGATAAGGGATGCCAGTTTTCTATGTGGTCTGTAACAAGTTCAGTGGTTAGGGCTTGATCAGGCCCTAACCACTGAACTAAATCACATCCGTGACACTTTCTCACCCAATGGCTACCCCCTCCAAAAAATCCAAAAAATACTTAACCCAGTTATCCACAACCCCCCTCCCTTTCACAAAAAAAGATTACTCTAAATCCATCACCATTCCCTACATCCGAGGCACCTCGGAAAAAATCAATAAAATCTTAAAAAACATGACTTGACCACTTGTTACAGACCACATAGAAAACTGGCATCCCTTATCCGCTCCACTAAAGACCAACCACTTCCCCTAGACCTACCTGGTGTATACCAGGTCCCTTGCAGCTGTAAATTGTCCTACTTTGGCCAAACAAGCAGGACAGCAAATATCAGAATCTCAGAACACAAGGATTACATCCGATTTCACCAGTACAGCCACTCTGGGCTTGCAGACCACGCTCTGGATTCTCGCCACAGAATAAGATGGAAGAAAGCCACAGTAATACACCGCAGCAAGTTCAAGTATGAAAGGCTATTCATGGAATCAGCCTCGGCCCTTAGGAACATGTCAAACCTCAACAAATTTGGATGCATGAGACTGCCCCAAATTTGGGAAACTTTTATCAGAAGAACTTCAGCCCAAAGGCCAAGAACTACCAATATAGCCCGCCAGGGGGCACCATCAGGACTTTAGGAAAACATTAGCTTCCTAGCTTCAGTCTCATTTGCTGTTATTAGTCTTTGTAGTAAGTTCCCAAGAAGATGGCAACGTGACGTTTGCCGAAATATAGGAAAGTAATATTAAAGTTTATTTAATTTATATTTCTAGTATACGCTGTCAATTCCTTAAATATTAGTTATCATGTTTAACCAGCGTATAAGCCTCTCAACAAGAATTAAGAATATTTCATATCAATATATTTCGATAAATAATGGAGAATAAATTCAGCGGAATTCATCCCTGTGGTTTTATCAAGTAGTAGTCGCTCGGTTTTATTATTGTTCAACCAATAAAAATAAAGCGCACCACTTATTCATACAAATGAAGTCACTGCTAGAGGGATTCGTAGTGTGTAGTGTTCGTGAAAGCTCCAGATAAGATAAGCATTATTTTCAGTTATTGTTGATAAATTTACTTTAATATTGCGTAGTTTTGTTTGCCTTGCATATCTTAGTGCGTCTGTTTGTGTGTTTTTGGTGTTTATAATTTGATAAAATAAGTTACAAGTAAATATGGCTCCAGTACGAAGGAAAATGGCAGCTAGTAATGATGGTTTGCCATCTTCTTTCAAGAACGGTAATGTAAAGGAGATGATTCAGTGTACTATCTGCGAAATGTACACTTTGCGGAGTTTGGTCAGAGTGTGGTTAGATGATAATAAAGGAGTGAATGTGTGTAGAAAATGTAGGGAGAATGAGGAATTGAAGTGTATTTCGGATCGTGAGTGTGATATTTTTGTCAAACTTCAGAATGAGGAAAATAGGGATATGACAAGAACCAGCGAGGTTGTACCAGAGAATTGTGAGAGTGTGAATGTAGAAAGTGTGAATGATAGTATTAATGGTTTTAAAGAGAATAAAAAAGATGAGAATAGATGCAATGAGTGAGATCGCATTGTTGAATGGTGCGATACAAAGGGCAAAACAGCAGCTAGAGTGTATGAGCAAAAATCGACTGAATGACCCAACCAATAATAAAAAGTATGACAGGAAAAATAGGCGTATGAGTGTGAACATGAACAAAATGAAGGATAGAGTGCTGTATGGAGACTCGTTAGTACGAGGTGTCTTAGTAGAGGATTTGACAAAATCGTACCAACCTGGTGCGACCATAAAGGATGTAACTGCATCTATTAGAGAGCAAAAGGAAAGGGTGAAAGAAATGATTGTTGTGGCAGGTACGAATGATTTGAAAGGAGATAAAATGGAAATGATAGAAGACCTGAATGAATTGTTTGAGGTAGCAAAAGAAAAGAGTGAGAGAGTTAGAATGACTAGTCTTTTGCCACAGTATGACAGTGAAATGTTTAAAAGGAAGGCCATAATTGCGAATGACTTTATGCGTGGGTTATGTATGACGAGTGGTATGGAATTTGTGGATGTGTGGAGTGAGTTCGATGGGCAAAAGGATCTATATAAGATGGATGGCTTGCATTTGAATGGTTATGGTGTAAGGAGACTTGTTTTGCTATAGTTTTGCTAAATGTAATGGATGTGCAAATTCAGGGAAACTAGATTTATTAAGGGGGGGGGGGTAGATATACAGTCATTAGGGAGGCAGTTGAATGTATGAATGGATATAATATGCCCAAATGAATAAGGACAACAAATCAGAGTGGGATAGTTAACATAAAGCATCAAGGTAGGGTTGGGGCTAATGGGGGTCTTAAATTCATGTACACTAATGCTAGGAGTATTAGGAACAAGAAGGAAGAGATTTTGGCCATGGTTGGCACTTCCAGACCACAGGTTATTGGTACTAGTGAATCATGGCTGACTGTAGATGATATAGCTAGTGGGATTGAATGTGATGGGTATAGTGTGTTCAGGAATAACAGGGAGAATAAAATGGGGGGGGGGTATTGTTGATGATAGCTGATGAGCTACAGCCAAGGAGAATAGAAGTTGAATTGCAGGATAGAGAAAAGAGCACATTTGAGGCCATTTGGTGTGAGATTGTGGCTAACAGAACTAAATATACAATAGGTGCTGCTATAGACCAGGTGATGGAAAAGATGGTGGTGACAGTATGCACAAGCAAATAGAATTAAAATACTAGGGGTCAGAGAGTGCTTGACCTAGTAAATTACATCTGAGGATTTGGCTGTAACAAATATGACCACCTTGCCACCAATTGGTGAGAGTGATCATAGGGTCTTGACTTGGGAGGTGGCTAAAGGTGTGGAATTTTCAATTAAGACAGGGCAAATGTGGAATTATCGGGCTGGAAAGTATGACAAGCTTAGGAGTTTGATTGGTTCAGTGCCATGGCATGTACAACTGCAAGGACTAGAAGTTGATAGTGCATGGGAGGCAGTTAAGAAGTGTTCGCATGAAGCAATGGCTGACTGTATACCTAGAGTCTGAATAATAAATCAAGTAGGGGTTAAATGGATGAATAACACCATTAAGTTTGAGCTGCAAAAAAAGAAACAACTAAGGAGGGAATTTAAGGAGAAGGGTGACCGGCAGGCACATGAACGGTATAAAGCACAGGCCAGAAGGGTGACGAGTGTGGTAAGAAAAGCAAAAAAGGATTACGAAAGAACATTGGCCATGCAGGCTAAAGAGAATCCTAAACAGTTTTTTAGATATGTAGCAAGTAAAAGGAAAAATGGACATGGCAGAATAATTTTAAAGAATGCCGATGGTAGGGAGGTAACTGAATCAGTTGATATAGTTGAGTTACTGAGTGAGCACTTTGCAAGTATATATCATCCAGGTGGTGGCATTGCAGAAACAAATAAACCAGTAGATTATACGAGAATTGTGGTGAATGAAGTGGAGGTGAGTAGTCTATTGCATAACCTCAATGTCAATACATCCGTGGGATTGGATGGTATACCGGCTCGTTTCATACGAGAAGCAGCTAAAGAATTGTCAGTACCCTTGACCATTTTATTTAATTTGAGTCTCGGGTCTGGGTTAGTCCTGAGGGGGGGGGGTGGAAAGAGGGGAAAATAGTTCCACTGCAAAAAGGTGGTTCCAAGACTGCTGTTGTAAATTACCGACCGATTAGCATATCAAGAATCATTGTCAAGGTCTTAGAGAAATTAGTCAAGAAAAGAATACAGGATTGGATAGATGAAAATGGGATATTGTATGGGGGACAACATGGTTTTGTGAAGGGTAGATCATGCCTCAGTAACTTGCTCATGTTTTATAACACAGTGACGGCTGAACTGGATGGGGGTAATGGGTTTACAGTGATACTACTGGACCTTGCCAAGGGCTTTGACAGGATACCACATGGAACCCTAATCAGTAAACTGGAGCAGATGGGGATAGATATAGGGTTGGTGAGATGGATAGGAGGGTGGTTGAAGGAGAGATACCAGAGAGTGGTTTATGCAGGAGTGGAGTCTAAAAGACGGCTTGTGACTAGTGGTGTGCTGCAGGGCTCTGTTCTTGGACCACTGCTTTTCAATTTGTTCATCAATGATATAGGAAAGGATTTGAGAGGAAGTTTTCACTTGTTTGCTGACGATGATGCAAAGTTGGGTAGAGCAATCGTGAGTGCACAGGATGTCAAAATTTTACAGGATGATTTGGATAGTTTGGAGGACAGGACTGGGTTAGGAAAAATGGATGTCAATTTAATGTGGCAAAGTGTAAGATTATGCACTTTGGGGTGAAAAGAATAGCAGCAGTATATCGCATTGGTGGAACCGTACTCCAGGAGATTGATGAGGACAGGGATTTGGGAGTGTTGGTGGATAGGGAATTGAAGTTTAGGGGACACATTGCAAAAGTGACTAAATCAGCTCATCAAATCACTTGGGTTCTGAAAAATACTTTAACATGCAGAGACAAACAAGTTGTTGTTCCTCTGTATTGAGCCTTGATATGACCCCATCTGGACCACTGTGACAAGTTATGGGCACCAGGGTTTCTTCGTGATGGGGAGGAGGTGGAGACGATCCAGAGACGAGTGACCAAGATGATAGAAGGTCTGTGGAATGAACCTTATGAGAATAGGTTGAAGATTTGTGGGTTGCAGAAATTGGACGATATGCGAAGGAGGGGTGATATGATTGAGACATTCAAATTACTGAAGGGGTTTCTATAAGATTGATCCAGAAGATATTTTTGAAAATATGACTGGTGGTGGGAGGACTAGGGGCCATGCATGGAAGTTGAGCAAGAGCGTGGTTGACAAGGGAGTTAGAGGTGGGTTTTTTACTTGGAGAGGAGTGAATGAGTGGAATAAGCTTCCAGAGTCTGTTGTGGGTGCTACGACCGTGAATGAGTTCAAGGCAAGGTATGATAGATACTGCGTCAATGTCGAATAGTCGTTCTTGACATGATGTTAGGGCCTCCCTCGATGAGTCTGTCGACTCCTTGGAGTTGCCCGGAACAATAATAACAATAATAACAAATGTTATTATTGATGTTTATTCTAACTGCAACGTGAATAAATGAAGAGCTGGTGCTTTTATTTTATGTTTAGTTATTATTAAAGCTTTACAATAAATTCGCACAGTTTTACATAATATAATTGTAAAAGCATATACTTAAACTACATCCAATCTGGCCACGTGATCCATGAGAGGCACATCAGACTGAATTACTGTGCCGCGAAATTATGTTTGTCTAAAAAGTGTGTCACCAACATTAAAAGTTTGGAAAGCACTGGTCTAGTGGATAGGAGGAAGAAAAGAGATATGATAGAGACCTACAAGTTAGTAAGGGGTTGTTATAGGATCAGTGTTGGAGAGGTTTGACAGCAAAGATCAGGGGGGAACCAGAGGACAACCCTGAAAGATGTATAAGGAGGGTGTGAGCAAGGGAATGAGAAGCACGTTTCTTCAATGCAGAGTTTGAATTATTGGAATGCCTTGCCTGAGAATGTGGTGTCTGCAGAGAATTTGAAAATTTGAGTGTGTGTTTAAGGTGCAATATGACAAAAGGACCTCCTAGATGAGTTTTGGACTCTGTGGGGGTCTTGGAATAATAATAATAATAATAATAATATATCTCAAAACTGGATTCCCTGCTGGGATGGAAGTGGCATGAAAAGCATGCTAGAACTCTTTTTTTTTAAAGTTCATAGAAGAAAATAGAATGAAAATTTAAATAATTATTTAAGCATGCAGGCTGCAGGTATTATTAATTTTTTTAAGTCAGTCCCATCCACAAATGGTTGAAAACCTATACTACATGAGTACCATGTGCCTTGGGTACATTATGGGCTATATAATTTGGAAACCATGCTCTAGAAGTGGAACTTGTTGAAGCCACTTCAGGTCTCCAATAGACAGATATGGTGATCTCAGGTGGCATGCACACACACATATATATCTTTACATGAGAAATGATTTCCATTGGCAATAAAAATCATCTACCACCTAAAGAAATTCACAAACATAAATAAAAGATTGTGGGACTTAAATCCACAGGACATTTGTTGGAAAATGGATATTATTAACAGCACCCTCTTGAGAGTTAAAGACAAGAATATGATATCCACTTGGCCAAGGTGGGTAATTACAATATGTATTATACTTAGTTGTGAAGTATATTAAATGCTTTGACTGCCATTTTTTTATAGATAGCTGCGGGAATGCAATTCAGAATATTCATGCCTTAAAAGTATGTTAATTATGGCACTTTCAAAACACTGTAAATTATATAAAATTTTGCTGTTTTGGATATGATTTGACCAGTAGTGCACTCAGGATTTAATCTTTGAGAGGGGGGGGGAGTTGAGTAGATGATTTGAGAATGCATACAACCTATGACTGAGCATCTTCAATGATCGCTAATTCATAAGTAGTATAGAAATAGAAGACACGACACAACATAAATAAAAAAAAAAAAACATTAATTTTAATTAGGAAAAGATTTTTGGAAATTTTTCTAGTCTTTTTTTCCTTTTTCTTTGAGGAGCCAGGGGCCCCACTCCTCTGGGTGTGCCACTGGATTTGACTGTCCTAATACCTGAAGATGCCTAATCTTTTAATATATCCAAATTTCATACTACTGCATTAATTCCACATGATAGAGGGAGCGCTCTATCCGCTTCCCTCCTCCAATTCAACTGTAAAATTAATTCGCTATTACCGAATCATGGATGAATACACAAGTGATGTAGTGATGAAATTTCTTTTACATTCATTACAATAATTTTATTAAATCGTTAATATATTTATTCGGTCGCCCCCGTTGTTGCTTAGGGTCTGAAACTTTGCATTTTAAAACAAAAAGTACATTCAAACTGGTAATTACGCTTCATATACAGTGCTTTAAAAATATGAAATATATTTTAAATACAAACTAACAAATATTCACATACCTCAGGATGCTTTTTTAGAGCTCTAAGATTGAAACCGAATGATTTTACATCATCGTGTTGTACCCTTAAAAGCTTGCTTAACAACATGATCCTTGAACTTTGTAATAGAAATCTGTAATGCTATACATAAGTATAAAATTGTACACATTATTATTATTATTACTACATGCACAAAAAAAAAGGGGAAAAAAGTCAGATATCAAGATTTTTTCGATCATACCTGAAAGAATCAAAGCGGCAATTCATTCATTTATTTTTAATTATCTTGACTGATTTTATATTTCACTTTTGGAAGAAGTTTAGTCTGTTAATTAGTATGACTGGTTTCACAGGTATCTTACATCCATCCAGCAAAGCTGCAGTATGTACAAGTCTGACGCAATATCGAAAATTCTGGAATAACGTGGTTGCTATGACACTCGCGACGCTACTTCGACTATCATCGGCAAAGATCGTCTGCAACTATTGTCTTGTGCAGTTATTATTATTAAATGATTAAAATTAAATGATTAAAAACAACAAACTAGATGTGTAAAATAATAATACACATCTAGTTTGTTTTTTAATCATTTAATTTGCTTAAAATTTTCTGACGTTACTTAGCTAGGATTATCAAGTCGGAGATATAAAATTTTGTTTCCTATTCATAATTCCTTATAATTATTATGACTGAAATAGCAGATCCGGATTTCAGTTATAGGATACAGAAAATACGCATTGGTTTTCTCATTACGAAATACTAGTACTTCTCAATTGGGAAATACTAATTTAATTTTTTGGTAATATAATTACTTCAAATTTTACTCCAAGAGATTGATGAGGCTAAGGACTTGGGGATGTTAGTGGATAGAGAGTTGAAATTCAGAGGGAATATTGCTAAGGTGTCCAAGATAGCTCATAGGATTTCTTGGTTATTGAAGAACACACTAACATATAGAGATAAATAATTTATTATTCCTTTTTATAAGGCGTTGATACGTCCACATCTGGATTACTGTGCTCAGGTCTGGTTGCCTGGATTCCTTGGAGATGAAGAAGTAGTAGAAAAGATTCAGAGGCGAATTACCAAGTTAGTGAGTGGTGTAAGGAATGCTCCCTACATTGATAGATTGAGAGTTTATGGATTACAGAGGTTGGTTGGTAGGCGGAGAAGTGGGGATATGAAGAATTATTTAAGTTACAAAAATGTTTTATAACATTGATGCAGGGGAAATATTTCAGTAGTGGGATAATGGTGGAAGAAAAACAGGTCATTCCGGAAATTAAGGAAGAGTATGCTTAACGAGGGTGTGAAGACTAGATTTTTCACTCGAACGGTGGTGACTGAATGGAATGCGTTGCCTGACTAAATTGTGAATTCTTCATCTATCAATGAGTTCAAGAAGAGGTACGATAGATATTGTGTGGATAGTTTGTCTCTTGCGATGAGTCTTCTGGCTCCATGAAGATGTCTTTATAATAATAATAATAATAATAATAATAATAAATTTAAAAACATCGATTAATTTATTTTTTTATTTAACGGAAAATTCACATTATTTTGCTCTGATTTTCTGAAGGAGTGATAACTTCTGTTGTTACTGCTCAAGTAAATCTATGGAGCCACGTACAAAGGTAAGCTAGTTTAAATAACATTTATTTACTTTATTTTATTTTTTTTGTTGCCAGCATAATTAGGGGTGACCATACATCCCATTTGTTGTGTGTGTTTTTTCGGTCAATTATTTTATCTTCATTGTTCCATTATAAGATCAACATGGAATGAATTTTGGCCGCTTTTTTTTTTTATAAATAACAACAACAATTCATGCAGGCACAATAAAACATTGTCTTCCTTAAATTATTATTATTACATATGGGCACCTTCATGGAGTCCGTAGACTCATCGCGGTAGATCTACTACATCAACACTAGCCATTAATACGTAAACAATACCCGTTACAATTTGCTTTTAATTCATTCATTGACAAAGTACTCACAAATGATTCACCCAGCCTCTGTAACTCACAAATCTTCAATCTCTTCTCATATGGAGCATCAAACAGACCTGCCACCATCTTGGTCACTTACTTCTGAATCCGTTCCACAGATTCTCCAAGAAACTCAGGCGACGAAATCCTTGCGTAATAATCCATTTGAAGCTTTATAAAAGCGTTATTAAGAAGAACAATGGCCTGCTTATCTCTGGTTGCCAGGATGTTCTTCAATAACCAGGTAATCCTATGTGCCGTTTCAGCCACTTTTGCAATATGCTATCAGAACTTCAAATCCCATCCGTAAAGATCCCCCCCCCCAAATCTCTGGCTTCATCAATTTTCTGGAGTATAGCTCCATCAATATGGTACACAGCTGGTAATCTTTTCATTCCAAAATTCATAATCTTACATTTTGCCACATTAAATTGACATCCATTCCACCCCCCCGTCCATACTGCCAGTCTCTTTAAATCATCCAATTTCAACATCATCTTTATTGCTACTGCTCTGCATAATTTTTCATCATGTGCAAACAACAGATCCTATATCATTAATGTACAAATTAAGCAGCAGTGACCCAATACAGAAAACCCTGTGGCATTCCATTAGTCACAGACCTTCTATGGTCTGTGACTAATGGAATTTCCCAAAGAGTTTCCCAAATTGTGTTCCGTGAAAAATTATCAAAATTAATGAGCCTGGAATGGTTTTAAATGTTGCAACATGTTCAAACATGTTTGAAAATCAGGCGCTCCTCATTTTGAGTGTGGATTGTTCTATTAAGGCCAGCGCGCAGGCCTTAATAGCACAGCGATAGTGTGTGCTTAGCTTTACATTGAATACGAGACCGATGATACTCGACTCTAACCAAGGTGTTCCGTTAAAACTTCAGGATTTGAAGTGTTCCGTCGTAGGAAAAATTTGGGATACGGTGTTCTATGGGATTCTGCTCCTTAATAAACTATGCGTAGTAGCTCTCCATCAATCACCCTCTTATCCACATTACCAACTTCATGTCTATACCTTTTTACTGTAATTTTTGTACAAAATTCCATTTTAAATAAGTCTTGAAAGACTTAAAAGCTATCTTATGGCCAGTGAATTAAATATTGGTAGAATAAATATATATTTTTTTAAGTTTTTCAAATAAAAATACACTATCTACTAACGTGCTCTAAAATGTGTTACTTCACACAACGCATTGGGTGTGGAGTAACACATTTCCATTGGGAAAAACTATGACATCACCGTATGAGATCTGCTGACCACCTTAAGTTGCCCTTCTAAAGTAGTGAGTCTTTTCGCTGGGTCAGAAAATAAAGTATAATTAAGTAGAAATGACAGTCTTGTTTTCATCAATTACTTAAACATGAGAAAGCAAAAGTCTGCACATAAAGTATCTTCCCGATTATGCTACTGATATATATAGAAACAGTTGACATCAAATTGCCCTAATATCTCAATCCATGTCGTTTTGGGATGGTGAGGCAATTTCATGTATGTGAATTCATCTGCTTCTATATAGCCTAATCGTGAAGATACTTCATGTGGAAATCTGTTTCCTCAAGTTTGAGTAAAGGATGAAACAATAATATAATTTCTTGTTAAGTATAATTTACTTTTATAAAGGTTCTTTGCTTCCTAGGCAGACTTCTAACTGCCTAGGAAGTAAATCCAATGCAAAGTCTTTCCAACCAAGATGGTACAGCATGGAAATAATCCTAACAAACTATTGTCTTCACCTCAATTTTCTCAAAAATAATGGAGGCTATCAACAACCAGTTTCTGGTAAATCGACATCTCGACTGCTCTTTTAGTATCAGTTGCACATCCGATGCAAAGCTTCTACATCATCAGCACCAGAACATAAAAAAGAAACTCCTCAAAAGTAAGATGTCATTAATGGTCTCAGATAGCTATTAACGATAAATATAAAATACATAAATAAATAAATCTACTAACGCCTTCATTTTCAAAGGAAGCAAGCCGAACTCTTTAGCCTTGAATGTCATTTCCAAATTGATAGGCAGCCAACTCCACCGTCGTCACCTGTAGTTCAATCATGACTACTGATTATTTTAAGACTTCAGTACAGCATACAACCGCCACCATCTCGTGCTCCTAAACCCTAATTGATACATTATTATTGTCTGAAATAATTGTGAAGTCGATTTTTCTGCGTTGAGAAGTTAAATCTCGAGTTTCATGAAGGAAAAACCCTACCTGCTCATGCCAAAGATAGACTAAGTCTGAGACATTACCAGTAGCCACGAATCCTTTGAGCATTACTACATACACAGATATCCATAACACTAAACATATTGCACCACATTGGAAAAAAAAAAAAAGTTGCCAAAACTATCCTTCCACTTTCCTTGTCATTAAAGAATGAGACTTTTTCTGGAGTTCCAAAAAAAAAAACACAGAATTACGTGTCCTGTTTTTCTCAACTTCTGAAATATCACTGAAACATGTCCAGTTGAAACACTTTCTTCAAAATACGTTGAACTTTTAAACTGCGTACTAATTCATAATTATTTATATACAATTATGTACTTCATTACAATACTTTATAGAAAGTATGAAAGGATTGGTATCGTATATATACATCAATGTTCTGCGGGCCCGATCAGGCTGGTAAGGTTTTAAGGCCTTTCAGGATTTATTACAAGGAAAGTATAATAACACTATAATTATATTAAATTTAATATAATTTCTCTTTTCTTAATAATTATTGCTGAAGAATAGTTTTAATCCAAAACTAACTTGGTGGTCATGTACACTTCCTTCAGTTGACTAATAAAGGAGATGGGGGAAAAAATCCCGTAGATTAAATTCGCTTGATGAAGTCTCCAGGTAATGATAACATGTGGTGTAAAGTTATGATGTATTGTGATTCAGTGGCATAAGTGGAAGATGTAGGCTATCAATCTTTTCTCTTTAAGGAATATGTATGTTGTGTTTACTACTCCAAAATAGCGACTATTAGAATTTTATTTTTATTTATTTCGTATGGTGATTCAACGGCAGTGAGCCCCTATTACGGGGAGGTACGGCACCACCTCGATCCCCTCCTATTTTTATCCGGGCTTGGGACCGGCATAGCTGACAATTCAGACCTATGGCTGGAGTGATCGTCTTAGGTATTCCTGACTGCATCCGTGTGTGTTCACGGGACTGGTTTGCCTGTTTGCAGGATGAAAAACCCAGATAAACTGGAGGAAAAACCCTGCTGTCCACGCCCAAGACCGGCTAACTTAGTTATGGCTGAGGAAGATCCTTAAGCTCCTCTCATCGCCGACGGGAATCGAAATTAGGACACTCCATTTCCAGGCATATGGTTGCGAAGCGCAAACTAGGCTAACCGCGCAGACGACTATTAGAAAAATCTTTATGACTTTGCAACCGAAGGTGAGTTAGTGTGAGTTAGCGTTGTGAGTGCAAACCCTACTCTAGAGACCAAACACGGAACTTTTTCAAGCCATTTCGGACCTCCAGTAAGCGGGGAGGTGGTCTCACACTGGGTAATGAACTTCATCTCCCCTAAAGGCAGTCACAAACAGCTATCCCCACGGCAGAAGTTTTATATCCCACATTGATTTCACAACTACAATAAATAAATAAATAATAATAATAATAATAATAATAATAATAATAAGCCAATTCATTGCATATTAGTAACTTAACATTTCATTCCGTTTTCAGATTACAACCAACTTGATTGGATAAGTATCTGATATTGCTGGTGTTCCAGTGATGAAAGAGTATAACGCCACAGAACACGAAAACAGTATAAAACCCGAAATGTAAATTAAGCAGTTACTAATCGTGTCAAACGAGGAAGGAAAATGTTTTTGGTTTAATTTGATTCTGACTGAAGTGTTAGTGTGCACATAAGGATATCTATTAACACTTGATGCAATCATTATCTTTCTGGAGGCTATAATCTCAACTAAATGTTGATGTTTTACCGACTTGTCACAAATTTGTCATACTAGATTTATGCTCGCAGTAAACCCCCAGTTCATGTGCTTTTATATCCGCGCGGTTAGCCTGGCTTTGCGCTTCGCAACCATATGTCTGGGGAAGGAGTGTCCTAGGTTCGATTCCCATCAACGACGTGAGAAACTCAAGGATCTTCCTCAGCCATAGCCAAATTATCTGGTCTTGGGAGTGGATAGCAGGGTTTTTCCCGCCAGTTTATTTGGTGTTTTTCATCCCGCAAGCAGGCAAACCGGTCCGAGGGCACACATGGATTACAGTTAGGAACACTGACCCAGCTGTAGGTCTGCTTCGTCAGCCTATGCCGATTCCAGAGAACGGATGAAATTTGGGGAGACTAGATGATACCATGAACTCCCGTACAAAGGGGGAACGATGTATCATCACTCGGAATTTAATTTATTTTATGTGCTTTTATCATTTTGATTACTACTAACCAGACTGTTTTTGCATTTTCGTTTATTACTGATGTGATCTCTTCAGTTTCTGCTTTTCTTATATATCCGCTTCTAATCGTTTTACACTAATAACATACGTTGTTTTCATGTTCTAATACTAGTAAGTTGTTTAGATGATCCTTTTCAGTTTCTTTATTAGTGTAGCATTCATTATATTGCAGCTTTAATCATTATATATTAACATTAAGATGCTTATTTATGCAAAAAGCTGGGTTGAAATACGTAATCCCAAAAGCACAAAAAGAAATAATTCATATTTATAAGAAACAAAGCAAAATAAAATAAAATATAAATATTTTTGTTTCTTACCTGAATACCTTCGGATCTAGGGAATACTTGAACTTCTGTTTAGAATAAGTAAGTGCATTTAGAAATTAAACTAATGTCATAACAATGACTGACTGAGTGGACAGTTCAATCTCCACTGGTAGCCAATCAGAGATAGCTGGCCCATGTCTATCACTAATTATAGCAGCCTCCGATGAAGAGGCTGGCAAACAAGTGCTGCCATCTCTTGGTACCTAGCCCTAACAAAATATGTCACTGTCTAAAATAATGTGGGTGCTACGGTCGATTTTCTTGAGTTTACGGGATGAAAAACCCGCCTGTCCGTGCCAGAGATCGACTAACTAAAAGCCGGTCGAAGAAAGGCTAAGAAAAAGTTCCTCCAGTCGGCGACTAGAAGCTAGATAGCGTATAAAGGCCTCGCCTACTCCCTATAAGGGAATAAAAGGCGTTAGCTGATTTATATTTTTCTTTTATTTCATAACAATGAATCAGTCGATGTACTTAATATGTATATTATATAATCATGTATATTTTATTATATTTTTTATCCTCTGTTTATGGATGTTGTTTTTCACAGATGTTTTGTGTACTGCACTATTTTGCTCTGTGTATACATTTTGTAACCTGGGTGATAATATTTACCGTCAGGCGATAATTCTTGTAATTTCCTCGTTTTGAATACCATCGTAGTAATTATTATAACTAATATTACTTGAGAAATCTAAACCGTATTTGTGGCAGTTTAGACTTGAAATTAAAAATAAATTAAACTAAAATTATCAGTTGATTTTTTTTTTAATCCCACAGTATTGTTAAGCCCCAACCGGCGAGTTTCAAATTACTTTAACATTTTTATTTTTAAAATATATTTAAAAAAGTAAGTGCTTCCTCCGCTAGATGGCAGAGAGGTGGCAGCTGATACATTGATCTGAAAGAAAACAAACAATTCAGTGTAATTTTCGTATAAATTTATTAAATATAGAACACAAAATTGCAATAGAAAACAATTATAGTATAAGAAATTTCACAAAATGAATATACCTACCTGCAACTGATTTGCCAAAGCTTATCCGTCATGTCATATAAATTTTGTGTACCTGAAGAAATCATTAAAAAAAAAAAAAAAAAGTGAATTCATTGGTTGGTAATTAAACAAGCTTATGTCCGTGGTTTACATGGTTTATTTTTGTTTTTATTATATCGACGGGGAATTTTAAACAGGCGATTTTTCGTGAAATACTTCATCCACTCAGGTTATGGGAACGGGGAGAAAATATTTCAGTGACTAACCACGTGATACAATTATGTATCATCCATCATCCACTAGATGGCAGCGTCTCCTTCGTAATTACAATGTGGCCTATGGATGTCCTCCAATTATCCATATCTAGGGGAAAATGTTTAGGCTATAGAAAAGAGCTTCTGATACTATAAAATAAAGACACACACACACACACACACACACACACACACACACACACACACACAAATATAATGCATATATAAATTTTAATAAGGTATAATGCAAGTATAACTCATTCGAAATTTTTATGACTTTTTTAATTTAAATTTTATTTTGAAGTTTTGAATTATTTTATTCATTTATTTATGTTTGCTTTAGTTCTGAAATGTATATATTTGAAATACTTGTTGAGTTAACGCAATAAACTATAATGAGAGGCCAAAATATTACGCATCTCCACCAAAATTTCTGGCCTGATTGGACATCTCATATCTCGACGTGGGCATGGATATTTGTGAATGTCTTCAGATGAAAGATGAATTTCATTACCCGGTATGAAAATCATCACCCTGTTTATTGGAAGTCTGAAGTGAATTGAAGAAAATGAAAAAAAAAAAAAATGAAGTAAACTTCGGCCATATTGCTGAAAATAGCCGATCGATGCGAGAACATATAAAAGTTCGACACGTATAAAGTTCAACAGATGTGCTACGATTGGAGAAACGACTGCATAGTACAATATGAGACTGAGAGGGGGAGTTGTATCGGAATGCAACATGCATAAAACATTGTCCTGTATTGAAATATAACAATAGACAACCATTGAAGATGCTCCCACTTTCAACAAAAACAATCAGCTATGGCTAAGATGGAAGAAAGAATATCAGCACAAGACACAGAAGACTGAAGAAAGGCCGCATGAAGAGATGGTTACTGTTATTTCTTGCTGACGAAAGAACATGAATATTGCGATAAAAACACAAAGCCATTGGTACTTAGTCATAACAGGTCACATGCTTTCCTCGCACTGTCTATCCTAACTGGTAGAAAAAAGATCTGCTTGATGATGATCTGCATATAATGGACTACACGTGTGACGTGCATGTTTTCCTGTTAGATGTCCATTATATGCAGGACACTTCTCAACAGGAAAAGATGCCATATCACATGGGTAGTCCAAAAATGGTTTACAATAGCTTAGAAACTTTAACTTAATGAAACGACTCCACATATTACAAGATTTTAATCTCATTGAGCGTTTTTGGAATATGATGAAATGAAATGCTTTTAAGATGCACACACAGCTAGCAAATCTGCTGAAACTACACGAAGATCCGCGGATGGTTCTCAAAGCTCGGGGAGTGAGTGAATCTCTGTTCTGAGAACGGAGCCTCTATTTTTAAGGGTCAGCTGTTTAGCTATCAGTTGGATATCTGTAATTGAGTGATCACGCAGTGTACATTCTCGTGCAGTTTAACCAATTTGTGAATTAACCACTTTTGAGTGTTTGACATAAATTAATAACTCACAGTTTTCCATTTTTAAATCCAAATTCATAATTAACCAATCGGATCGTCTCTAGTAAACGATTTCTTTTAGAGCAATAAAATGATAATGCTTCTTTCCTGACAAATTCGTACTGCATTTATTAAAAACTTCAATTCTAAAAAAAAAAAATAAAATAAATAAAAAAGAGAGAGAGAGAGAGAGAAAGGGGGAGGGAAGGTAGCTTATTCAAGAAGAAATCCACTATAATGATACACGCCACTCGCTTTAAAGTTTGAAAATCAGATTACGGAATAGACTCCAGGTGGAAGTTATCTTTTGGAGTTGGTATCAATGAGCTAATGAAATTAATAGGCTTCAAAGATGGGGGAATATTAAACTTCTTGCTCTCTAAAATGTCTTAAATGAACATGGTGGCTATTCTGTGTGTTTTCTTTTCTAATAGAGAATGAAGAAAAACGGTTGGTAATCTTCAATATTGTTTGGGGGTTGAGATTGATTGTTTCTTTGATTATAGAAATTTCTTTTTGAAGTATATCAACAATCGGGTCTAACAGAACACGAGATTACTAATACTATCCACAGGATCCTACGGAACGACACTACCTTACTACATAGATTTTCCCATAAATTCGAGCGTGTCTTGAAAGAAATTTCCGAAGGTCAAAATCTCAACCGTAACGATGGATACTCCATGCCAAAGATATAGAAATTATTAAAATGTTTACTTATACAGGAATTTTCATTTATCGCGCGCGCGCGCGCGCGCACACACACACACACACACACACACACACACACACACACACACACACACACACACACACACACACACACACACACACACACACACACACACACACACACACACTTCATTTGATCCTAACAAGTTTCGATTTATCACCTGGCTGTCTCGCGACTGCATACAAAGAATCGAAATATTTGTAGTTAATCTTAATTAAATATTTTTAAACTGTGTCTACGTGCAATCTTATTAGGATAATCAATTAACGCACGGTTATCCCTTAATCAACGTGCAAGCACTCGTTCATCTGTACACCCCATATACAGAGAGTACCTACCACAGTCAACCAAGCAGTAGGGAAGAGGTCGCGTATTAAAGTTAGGACTCCTAAGGTGAATTGTTGAAAAAAAAAAAAAAAAAGGCGAGGCGAACGAAGAAATGAATTAGACTTCTACAACCTCTTGTGTTTGATATCATCACAAAACAATTTCTAACAATAATAGAAAAATAAGAAATAAATAAAAAAAAACATCAGTATTAAATTAAATTGAAAAGTATATCTTATTTTAGATTTAATCTTTATTAGCACTTTTTTTAAATCTTTTTTTTTTTTTTTAAGGTTGTCTATCATTGCGGAGAAGCAATCACAAGCTCAAAGAAAAGTTGTGGACGCTTGCAACATTGCTACATTCTATGCTACAAATGAAGCTGTTCTTTTGTTTTTTTGATTTCGGATAAAAATAAAGTGGAAAGTATAGTTGAACAATTAAGCAATAGTGTTAGCAAAGCAACCTGAGAATTTTATTCTTTCTTTCTTTATTATTTATTTATTTTATTTTATTTTTTATTTTTTTGAGCCTACTTCATTTATCAGTAGTACGAGTATATCACTGAGGCCTCCCGCGATGATTTTAATAATAATAATAATAATAATAATAATAATAATAATAATAATAATAATAATAATAATAATAATAAATGGTTCACTTTAAAAAAAAAATTATTGGGATCTATACGCTTCATTTCCATAGGCCTCGTGGACGACCAGTCACCTGTCCTTTTGACCCTTCATTGATGGAAGGAAAAGAAGCAAGTATAATCAATGTAATTAAAATTATACGTTTTCAAAATAGTGAATTTTAGTAAAGGTTCCTGTCTCAAATACCATCAAAATCTGTGTCAAGGTCCTGCTACTAGTCACAGATGGACAGACAAACATGACCCCATACGATTATCTTTCGTATTTTTATACTGTATAAAGTCCATAGAATAACTGCACAGTCTGTTTCAATTGTTAACCTCGCGATGCTACACCCGCGATTAGGGCCGCATTTATACTTTTTGAGGCCCTAGGCGCAACATCATAATGAGGCCCCAAAACAACAAGTCTATTTCAGTTAATCAAATTCATACGTTTTTTTTAAGTTTATTCAAAATAAAAGTCGACATTCCCATAATAAATCATTTTAATAAACTAAAAATAACACAACATTGGTATACATATATTTGCATTAAAAAAAAATTAAATTAAAAAAAAAAAAATAATTAAAAAAATAAAAAAAAAAATATATATATATATATATATATATATATCAGTTCGAATTTAAATTAAAAAATAAAAATAATAACTAAAAGTTTTTTTTTCTGGCTTTGGTTTTAGCAAATATATCTATGTCATCAGAATTAATCGAGTCCATTACAATGCATAATAACGACAGGTCATTTGTTTTATTTTGGTGCAAGTTGCTTCTGAAATAATTTTTTATTCGTTTCAACACTGAAAATGAGCGTTCAGCACTTGCATTTGAAATAGGCATCGTCAAAAATATTTTTAAAATATTTTGTACGTTCGGAAAAGTAGACCTTAACCCATCGTTTATAAATTTGTGCATATTTTTAATTGAAGAGTTTTCTTCCTTTATCATTATTAAAAATTGCTAAACTTCATCAGTAAATTTTTCTGGATCAATATCAGTCCCATAAGTTTGTAAAATTTTATCATTACTAGTCTTGCACTTGATCTATATCTTTCTTCAAAAAAATGTCAAACATATCTGTCTAAATAGCTTTTTGCTCTTTCATTAATTTCCAAAATTAACTTATCGCAAAGACATTAAAAGTATTAACAATGAAATTTTCTTTCCCATGTAATAAAATCTCGTCGTTAGATTGGGAAATTTTGTGAGACATTTTTTTCGTTTTTTCCCTCTTTCCTTCTCATCTTTAAAGTTTGTCTCATCTGCTAATAAATTCGCTTCTTCATTTAAAGCAGCAAAACTATTTCTTATATCTAAAATAAAACCAACTAAAGACTGTAACAAATTATTAGCTAAAAACAAATCCACATCGGGATCTTGTAGAGATTTACTAGCAACATTTATTCGTTGCAAAATTCTGTCCCACACAACTGTTAAAATTGCTGTTTCCGAATTGTCAAAATGATCAGCCAATGATGAGCTCGAATTTAGAAATAAGTTTTTCATGAGGAGCAATGGATACTTGAAGTAATGCCTTTTTAATTTGTTTATATCCACGATTTCAAAGAAATACATTTGTCAACTCTTGTACACCACCTCGTTCCACTTAATCTTTTAACTGTTAAAGATTGTTTTGTTTTCTTTTCTAAATGTTTAAGGAGTATACTCCATCTACTTTTTTGAAGATGAAAAGTAATTATATACGTTTTGAATAATGTATTTGTTCAATGTATAAGCAAATGTATTTCTTGTTCTTCCAGGCAGATGTTAACAGACGTTAGCCCCCTATGCTCCATAGTCGATAGCATATAGTCCCACGTATAAACTGGCCCAACAGTACCATTAATCTGTTTGTAGATTTTTCTTCCCAATGTAAAGTAACCTGCATACATAGTAAATTTGAATAATTCAAAAATATCAGGGGAAAATTTAGACTTGATCAAATCCAGAGTGTCTATAAGTGGTACATCTATGCAGGTTATTTTGCATGGGGAGGAAAAATCTACAAACAGATTAATGGTACTGCTATGGGTCCCCCCTACCACCTCCCCCCTCTTAGCAAACGTTTACATGGAACACTTCGAAAACAAAGTATTTACCACAACTACATACAAGCCACTAGATTAGTTACGCTATGTAGATGATGTGTTTGCCATTTGGCGCCATGGGCTAGATACATTGGATGCATTTGTCACCTACCTAAACAGCCAACATCCCAAAATCCACTTCACAGTAGAAAAAGAATCGAATAACTGTTTACCATTTCTTGACACATTAGTCATCCGCCTTTCAGATGGATCACTATATTTTTCCATTTACAGAAAGCCTACACACACACAGGAAGATACCTACATAAACAATCACATCATCATCCAGTCCAAGAGTATGGCATTTTAAAAACACTTACACACAAAGCCAGAGCCATTTGTTCTAGCGATGCAGCACTGACCACTCAAATATCTGTGCCATACGTTCTTAGCCAACGGCTACAATCCCTACAGAACAGATAAAATACTACACAGCCCCATTACTCCTCCCTCCTCTAATACACAGGAACACAACATGACCATTTCTATTCCCTATGTCAGAGGTACATCGGAAAAGATAGCCAAAGTATTGATGAAACATGGCCTTCGCACCACTTTCAAACCGCATGTAAAACTAGCAACTCTGATCTGCTCACCTAAGGATAAACTTCACCCTTTGGCACACCCAGGAGTGTATGAAGTTCCTTGTGACTGTGACTTGGCCTACTATGGACAAACAGGAAGATCAGTTAACATCCGCCTAGAAGAACATAAAAAATACATTCACTACTATTACTATGACAAGTCAGGACTGGCAGACCCCGCTTTAGACACTCCTTCACATGGAATTAGATGGAAGAAAACGAATGTGCTATTTAGGAGTTGTTACAGATCTGAAAGATTATTTTTTGAGTAAGCAATGGCTTTGAAGAATTCTCCTAACCTGAACAACAATGGTTGCATTAATTTGCCAAAAAATTGGGAGTCTGTCATCCTAAGAGCAACTCCCACATAGCTGTAATGATTTTTTAACATTAGAGAGCGCCATAAATAGGACTTGAGATCTTTGGTACACTGCAATTTTATTGTTTTACTTACTCACTGTTGCGTGTACAAGTGCGTTGTGCTCTGATGATGCTGATTTGAAATTCAGAGAATAAGCAGTTAATAAAGCATCTTTTTATTAAATTGTTTTGGTGTTGTTAATACTGTTAAAAACTTAAGTTATGAATAACCGTCAACACCTAAGCTTATCTGTTAAATTGCCTAGGTGTAGTGCAGAATACATCAAGAATGTCTTGTTTCGTTTTCCATTGTTGATTACAGACATCCTAACACAGAAATACTGACATATCTTTTACATGCTGATATAACAGTTATATCAAAATGATTTCTTAATTTATAGTGATCAGTTTCATTTTTATTATCGAAAAATTATAAATAATTTGATACAATTATCTTGAAAAAAAAAAAAAAAAGATTTGAATTATTTAAAAGAAAAGGCGCATATGTATTACATAATCATTTATGTTTTTTTGGGGTGGAGAGAGGGTTATAGACCTATTACTTTCTGCTGGAGTAATAGTCCGTAAGCTAACGAAAATTATTGAGAAAGTGAGAAACGAACATGTCCACTAAAAAGTCCTTAACAATAGCCGAATGAACACAGAAATTTATTTATTTTATTATTATATTTTTCACCTTTCTGATTGCTTTACAGATGTTCAAAACAGTTTATTCTGATATTGCTTTTGTAGCATGTAACTGTTTTTTAAACATTATTTTCTCCAATATTACATAATTTAATGATTTATACTTATCAGGAAATAATATATGTGTGTGTGGTGATAATTTTGGGAGTGGGGAGTTTGCCATTAAAGGCGAATTAATTCTGTTATGAAAATTTTGGAAATAAAATTTCATTTTGACGCATGCACCTATACATGTGAAAGATAAACTGTAGGGGAAATATCGCTACTTCAAAACTGCCGCATAATATCGAAATTAGCCGAAAATATGTACATAACAGTTGACTTCATAACTGCCATTTATTTCGATTTGTAATCGGTGATTAGGGGAAACCAAGAAAGTTGAAATGCAAAAACCTACAGATTGCGTTATAAAAATTATGCATTACATAATATGATTCAAGATTTACGTATGATTCTCTATAAAGCAAAATTTAAAAGTGCCAACCTTCGCGCAATCTGTGAACTAACCTTCGAACTAAGATTATGAATAAAAAAGAAAACTTAATTTGGAACAGATGGAGGCTATATTCATTTCTAGATTCGGATTTTCATGAATTTATAAAATAACTGTTGGACATAAATAATTATCTTCAATCAAGTTCTTGGAGAATTTTAAAATGTATTGGCGATTAAAATAATTAGCAAAAAAATTGATAGTGACATTGATCTTCTAGAGTGACACAATATGAAGTGAAGAAAGTATGAAAGGATTCTTATTTTGTAGTGCATTAAAAACTATAATTATACGATAAAAACAAGCAGTAAAAAATTAATATAACTCATAGGTATTTAGTCTGATATAACTTAGATTCCGGTTACCGAGTAAACGGCAAGCAACTGCGTTTCTTGCTGAAGGCAACTGAACGCAGCTACTAGGTATGCCAGGTAATCTAGTTAAGTGCTCTTTTCAGCGTGAAGGATTATTGCCCCTTCTAATGGACATGATGGTCAAACTGCACTTCTTATCCATGTTCTTGTTGAAAGAACATGGATAAGATTATTATCCAGGTTTGCTGGACGTGTATATACGTCCAGCAAAGAAATGGTATGCGTACATACATGAATTTTATGGAATACAGAGTTCCTGTTAGTTTTATATTCTAAGGAAAGAACAATGTATTTCAAATGGAAGCGGGAAGCCTCACAAATTTTTCAGCGGCCTCTAGTTTTTATATTATGAATTTAATATTTAAAAATAAGTATTTTATTTTGTAACTATAACTACGCTGTTTTTTTTTTATTGTTCTTTGTGAGGAGTAAGGTTTTAAAATGTGGCCCCCATAGAGAGTGAGGCCCCCCAGCTTGCGCCTCATGCGCCTAATGGTAAATGGTCAATACTGACTGACTGAGCTACGAAGGCTCTTGTACTAGTTGAAGTACATGCTAAAAGAATTAAGCTCAGGTTCAACGGTTCCAATATTTTGTCTGTCACAGAGACATCACCTGGGATACAGTCTGAGAACTGTAATGACTCACACAAACAATACCAAAAATAAGTGGAAGATATTAGACTGTAAACCCAAAGTCACAAGAGGGGCGTTCTCTGTGGGAACTGACAGGCAGGCAGCCTTGGATGTTAGGTGGGAGATCTAAGAATTACTATTTCCCAAATCTTAGGAAATTTCGTACAACTATATTTACTAAGATTTGGTTGGCTTTTTAAATCTTCTGATTATTCGAAAGTATATTTACTGAGGTGAAGTATTTTCCATTTGACTGTGTGCAAGGTGTCAAAAGAATGGTCAGTTAGACCTAACTGCCTGACCATAACTGTAGCAGCGGATATATTTCTTGTGTTCTTCAAGACAGATGTTGGCAGATCTTCCAGTTTGGTCATATTAAGACATTGAAAGAACAAATAATCTTGTATACACCTGGAACTGAGATATGGAGAGCTATCGTTTAGGATAATGGATAGGGGCAGCAAGATTCAAATAAGGTTCAAAAACAGTACAAAGATTATATTTCTTTGAAGTTCTAACTATTTTTACTGAGGGACCCCAGATATAGGGATTACTAATAATAGCATTATTGTAATCTGCATGTAGGGATCTGAGATGTAAGGAGGTAAAAATACTGTATTCTGTTAATTTTATCGGTACTCTAGCAAATGGTTCCAAAAACTTGTATTTTTACAACCCTGTTCCACCACCACCTGTTCTACCGAGAAGGCATATAGGTAAATATGCCTACCTTCGTAGGTGATTTTGTAAACTGATTTTGTAAATTGTGGGAGAGCTTACACAATTTAGACATATTCCTTCTCTTCACCAACGAGCAAACCCCCCCCCCACAGTCATTAAAGTGGCTAGAAAAGACAGACTATTGTTGTTTTCTTTTCTATGGATTCTGCGGGGGGGGGGGTGCTCGTTGGTGAAGAGGAGGAATATGTCTAAATTGTGTAAGCTCTCCAAATGTGTTCTCTATTTAACCACACGGCCAGATGGAGCAATATCAAGAACATTTTACCTCCGAAATATTCCCTATAGAAACTGGCTAGGTGTTCTCTATTTTTTATATACTACATCTTCCCAAGTAAAGTAACCAACATGGATAGTAAAACTGAAGATAGCCATGTCTAGTGAAACCATTTTAAGTAAAATTGAGGTGTCAGAAATGGGAGATATTAATGAATAAAGAAGTGATATAGAAACTAACCCTGATATCAATACTGCTTAAAACTAAATTCTAGATTGAAAATGAGTGGAATTTTTTGTAGAAAATTTAAGTATGGTCAGTTAGGAGGATTAAGGAGGTAGCTAGCTGTTTGGATAGTTTAAAGATGGGAAAGTTAGTAGCACCCACTGTTGGAACGAGAAGGGTTATTGGGTTAGGAATTTTGGATAATCCATATACACAGGGCGGAGAAAAAAATCAAAATTTTGAGTTTTTTAGTTAATTCAAGGAGCGATGAGATAACATTGTGATATTCATGCTGGTGAAGTAACCAGGCTACAAAAACGGAAGTGAAATCACTGCTTTCTTGGCTACACCTTTTAACTGAAAAATTAAAAAAAAAGATAAAGAGTATCAAATTACTTGTCCTTTTCCTGTGATTGATAACCTACTTAAAACGCATCAAGAATCTTCAGCGTATAATTTTAATTATATCAAATTTCAATCAGGAACTTAATCTTCAACTTCCTCTTTGAAAAATTTGTGACCTGTTATTCGATAAAGTTTATGTTATGATCTATTCAACAAGATCATAACATAGCATTATATACATTTCGGTGTGTCTTTTCTGAAAAGAAGAAGGAAATTAACACGGAGATGAAATGAGTCTTTTTATTTTTATTATTATTATTATTTTTGGCTATTAAATTTTCGCCTCCACCTTTGTACGAGATTAGCTAACATACCTACAACTGAAAAGCCTTATTATTCAACTAATTTCAGTTAGGTCAATCAATGAGAAACAGAATCTTCAAATTAATCTTTAGAAAATTAATTTGAAGATTCTGTTCATTTAATGAACAAAACTTCGAGAAGTTTTGTTCATTAAACTAAAATAAATATCAATACTGTTTCTTGCGATACTGAAAGGCTATATTCAGCAACATAATCTTCAACTTCCACAGATAAGTTTTTCTTTATGGAGTAAATCACGTGGATGTTCAAATATGTTGACAATGTATTTCAGTAAACCTCAAACTGCAGTCATGATTTAATGAACTCAGAAACAATTCAAAAATAAGTTTGTAACGCTTTAAGAAAAGCGTTCTGTTTAAAAGAATTATCCAATTTAAGAACCCTTCAAGTGTTACTATTTCAGATCCGACTAATCATTCGAAACCTGTGTGGGTAAATATTATGACAAACATTATCACATTCTACTATAATAATCTCACAAAAATACTGTCGATTATATAAAAAAAAAAACAGTCGATAATCTTAACGAGTAATTCATTTGCTTCATAGTATTTTATTATTTTAAATACAGCTTTGCAGATCCTTCCATGCTCCGGACTCACACTTTGAGAATCCTCTGAATATTAAAGTATTTAATACAGAAGACTTCTGAATTATTTTTTTCGACAAAGTACATCATTTATCTTGCAACGAAAAATGTAAGTCATATCACATTTTGATGTAAAATGTGATACGACCACAGTCGAATTATATTTGGATGGAAATTTCAGTACTCAGTATTGATTACATTTTTGTTACAATAAGTATATTTAATATACATATAATATTAAAATAATCATCGTGAACTTATTAATTACTATTTAATATTATAAATATAGAACAAAAACAAATAGGTAATTACGTTCACAGTTTTTCAATGCCAGCAAAGGTTGGTCGATTGGTAGAGCCTTTGCTACTAATGGCTCACGCAAAAAGTTAAGCAAGTTTGAGCGCGGTTAGTAGTTGGAAGGGACTCAATCGGTCGATGCTGTTGGCACACTCTCCCTCGATGAGTCTTTGGACTCCCTGAAGGTGTCACATAATAATAATTATTATTAATTCAAAATTGTTGTTATTCGAGATAAACTGCAAGAACAAAAATAAATATCTAAAGATTTGAAACACAGATTAAAGTGGAAGGAGGAAAAAAAGAAAAAGAAGAGAGGAGAAACTCATGAGGAAGTAAAGACGAAATAAAATAAGCAAAATGTAATAATGGTGTGATAAATAGAAAGAGTAAATTTATTAAGTGATATTGGCAATCAATACGTTTAACCAACAATGAAAGTCATGTGACGGGCCATCAATGGCAAAGACAGACAGGTCATAAATTAGGAAATAAAGTAATGATGAAATAGTATATAATTTCACTGACTTTGAAGCTAGAATATGCTTTAATGAAAAGACCAGGATTATCATATTATCCTATTTATGTTATTTCGTACTTTTTTGTGGGTAGAATGTTCACTTTGTTTATTGTGATTTCTATGTTTTATGTGGTGCCGATGCGATCTGTGTGTGAGTAAAGCGTGAGCAGAGAAGCCATCTACTCTTCGAAAACCATGGACCAACTTACTATATTTGAACACAACACCACATCTCAAACGCTTCTGTTATCGTAGCTTATTTTAGCAATCAAGTTACCGTTGCAGTTCATTGTGTAAAGGTTTCACACACGTACAGCCGAAGGGAAAACCTGGTCACAATGTCACCACTCTACGAGCAAGGCCAACCGTACAATACCCTTCATTACACCGTCCTGGGATAATCTCTTAACCCGAAGAACGAGGTAAGAAGTGCAAGGACACAAAAGAAGGGGTGCAGCCGCATATATCACAGCTTCCTGCTGCGTTTCGTGCATTAGGAGATGATCCAGCTACACCTGGACGGCCAATCCTTCTTTGCGGTTCAATGTGATTTAGACACTTTCCTTTTTCTTCATTTTGTGCTAATCGTGAATACCGAAATGGCTGATGAAGCATTGCACCAGTTTTATATATAAAATTTTATATATAAACCAAACAAATTGCATAAATTGAAACTTTTTGTATTATAGAAGTTAAACCACGTTATACATTTCAAAAATACTTTTGGTTTGCACAGCACAAAATTATTGTAATTGCTATATACATTTGTTTATATCAGAGGTAACGAGAATTAATCTGTGCTATAATTCTATAAATTTGTCTATCAAAATAGACAACCTTATTTCTGCTATGCTAATTATGTTCTAAAATTTTGGCTTTTCGCATTTTTAAGCTTCCCAATTATTGGTGTTATATGCCATTTGAGATTCTGAATTTAAAAACCAATTTAAAAAAATAAAAATAATATTGTAGTGCTTTTTTTTGGGGATGGCTTGCTGGCACCTTTATATTAACAGGAACTCGTGACATACGAATGCGGTATGTTTAGAAATTTGTAATATTCGGTCAGTCTTTATACATTTACATGTTTACCTAGTATGCAAATAATCTTAGTAATTTAATAAAATGTACAATATTTGCACTTAGTTTATTGTAGCCTCTTGTGATGAGTTGTCCAATTCATAAAGCAGCAACTTTGACGAATTACACTTACTCATGTGTAATTCTTCAAGATAATGGAATTAATAAAAATAATAAAAAAATTGAACCTAAGACTAGTTAAACAATGAAAATTACTGCCCTGCAAACTACGCGTATCATACACTAGCCATGGACAACCCGAGGACCAGATGGTGGATAGCGAAGAGATTTGTAAAGAAAAATTCCATTATTTAGATTATTTTAAAACAAAAATTGGCAGAAAGGAGTGTTATGTATAAGTATACGCGCGTTAACAATAAAAGTGTTTTTATATTAAAATAAATAAATATCCTTATACTCATCACGCTAAGCTAGAGAAGCTTGTGGTGCGATGAGAGTAGGTAGCACGAGCGGCACAGATGATCCGTAATAACAGTGCGGCGTGTGCAAGGTGCCTCTTATATGATTAGTTCAGCTCGGCGTGCTCCAGATCGCAGTCATGTTAGTAGCATGAATGCATGTCTGTGAATAACACATAAATACATATTTAGTTGTCCTTTCAAACTAGAGGACAATTCTATAAAAGCTTATAGAAATGTCCTTCATAGAATATCCACAGAAAACAAGGATTCCAAATAGCGTGTGTGTGTGTGTGTGTGTGTGTGTGTGTGTGTGTGTGTGTGTGTGTGTGTGTGCGTGCGCGCGCGTCAGATTGCCCTAATACTTGTGATTTTGCTAATATACCGACCGAAGAAACTTATACTATCGACGCTGTTTACCGAGAAGTATTTTAGTATTTTTAACAGCAACTTTCCCTTCATTTTACGTCTGTTATAGTCTAGTCTTTTAATAGTTAATTTTAACTTTACATACCTGGCACCGTTTCAGATTAGATAAAAGCTTCGGCCTTTGACTACTACATGACGAAAAAGTAGTTCAGAATACAAGAAAGTAAGGCTAATCATTTATTCATTCTTGTAGTTCATTCTTTACACTAGGAGGCGTTATATGTTCGATTCACTGCATGACACGAAGCCTAATCAAAAAGTATCGTGAGTATCTATGAAAATCAAAATGGACTTTATCGGAATTGGGTTCACAGTGATGACTGGATATTTTTTTAAAAAAAATAGATCTCGTAAACAGATCTGATATGATGCAAACAGGTAGGTAAAAGAACAAGGGTTTTATGTTAAGAATAATGATTAACCAAACAAGATAATTTAAAAGTTGATATTTATCACAGCTTTTAAATGATTGTGTTTGCTTAGCAGTATATATTGGCGCCTCCGTAACTCAGCCTGTTTATGTCTATGTCCCATCTAGCACGCAAAGAACCTTTATCACGGCTTTTCAACTGAAAGTGAGTTAGACGATCTCAAACGAAGGTGAGCTTCCAGAAACTCTGGTTTTTCATCTCTCAAAAAAGGCAAACCGGTCCCTTGAACACACACTTATCTATAAGCATGAAATACTCACCCTTAGGGGTTGCAGCAGAGGAGTGGCATACCGGCTGCATTAAAATGCCGTGACCCTTAATCAGTGGACTTTACCGGTAAGGTCCTACGGGACGAAGAAGGTGAAAAGAAGGAAAGAAGCACTGTATATTATAGAGCATTAGAGGGTAATAATAACCTTCAAATAAGTATCACATACTGAGTCATTGGGAGATTATTCTGCATACTTTATAACCAGGGAGTCTTGCTATTATTCCAATTTAGGAGTGGTAACAACAAGGTCAAATTCTTTCTTATACCATTCATTAGTGTATATAAACTAAAAGCGTGCTAAAATCTTTTCAATATATTTACACAAATGCAAATCAAGATTCGCAAACTACGTAAAGAATGATTACAATAAAAGGGGGTTTTGTTCATTTCAGAACGAAGTGAGATATATTGTTCAGAATATAAGTAACAGACCCACAAAATATACAGAAAGCATGCGGAAAATGGTCAGTTACTTTCAGATGAAAGTTATACGAAAATAAACAATTTTGGCCGATTAGTAACAGAGCAACTTAGGGTTTTTGGATGAAGAGTTCTATATGAGTCCATTGTTACAATAACTAGCTGAAAATGGCAAAGGAAGTGAAAACTATGAAAGGGTGAGTAGTATTTGTTTCAATGTGTTTCAATATTTGTTTCGAAAATTAATAACAGAAGTACAACATTGAAGCAGCAGGAATTTCATTTTTTTTTTAATGGAACCCAGGGAAACAGCGTGCTAATCGCCATATCGGAAATTGAAGACAAATTAAACATAATTTAAAAAGTTTTGTAATATCTAACAGACGTTTTAGAAGTTATACGTTTCGTAGACGAGTCTACCAGAGAATTTTTTCCTGTCCTCAATAACGCTATCGTGTATTTTTTTCACAGCGCTAAGGGTTAGATAATCGGGTAATCCAGCTTTAGAAACTAAAGATGATACTTTCTCAAGCTAATGTACGCTTCCAATAAGCAGGATGATGGTCTCATTGGGCAATAAAAATCATCTACCGTTCTCTGACCTGAAGAGGAAGCGTTATCCCACATGGTCAACCAAATCGGCGATGAACGATCTAAAATACGGTTTTTTTTTCTTCTTCAAGCGTTATTCTTTGAGACAAATTTGTCTTTTCAATATCTTGGAATAAATACTGTTTCATTGATTTTAAAAAACATCCATTGCGACATGTCTTGTCTAGTCTGCACAGTCACAAGTTCGACGAAAAAGAAAAAAAAATCTTCAGGATAAAAAAGAACGTTTTGGATGCGAGAAGACGTATCCGACACACGAGAAGACTAGGGAACATACTGAAGAAAGAATAGTCGAAAATACCAGACTCGTATTATCGCAGAGTTATTATCTCCTTAGAATTCAACATTGTTCTAAGGAGAATGAAAGATCTAGCTTCAAATTTGATCTAGGACGCGAAGAATCGTTTAAGGACTTTTCAACTGAAGGGGAATTAGCATTTCCAGTCTCATACGGAAGTAGCAAAGTGCTTCTTATTGAAAACTGATTTTTTTC
The DNA here is from genome assembly GCF_054136105.1 of Typopeltis vanoorti. Classification (NCBI taxonomy): domain Eukaryota; kingdom Metazoa; phylum Arthropoda; class Arachnida; order Uropygi; family Thelyphonidae; genus Typopeltis; species Typopeltis vanoorti. The sequence continues at coordinate 66,739,072 of NC_143563.1, forward strand.
TTTCAAAACAGACCGACCGACCGGAGAACACATGCAATTTAAACACAGCACACTGGCCTCATAGGTTTAGTTGTTTCGGCCGTATGTGATTTAGATTTCGTCAAAAAGATAGTACTATCACAATATTTCTATCAACACAATGTATACAGCGCAAACTCTTGTTTGCCTCTTTCATAAATAGAGCTTTTTTTTTTTTTTTTTAATATCTACTTCATAATTTTGCGAATTCGCAAGTCTACTTCTTACACATACCACAGATATTTATAAAATCGTGTCAAAGAAGATTTTGCATTTCGTCAGTCAGCAGAAGAAAATAAACACAGTAATGGAAGTCATAGTTTGGTATGTACCGCTCTACAAAAACGACTAAAAATTTGAATTCAAATAACCATCATCCACAATCGACCAATTGCATTTACCTTAATAACAGTTAATGTATTAGTTCAAAACATCATTAATCAAATATTATCATTAGTATGTTGTTCATAACGCATGAAGTAAATATCGACTTATATATAAGTAAATGTATAAGTAATGCATGTATAAATAAGAAACTGACCTGACTGATTGTCTTCTCTTGGTCTGGGTATCATCATTGATGCACAGTTCGAACCAGGGTTATGGTCAAGTTTTTTTTTTCTTCTTTTTCTTTCTTTCAGGACAGGTGGAAAGAAAGAGCTGAATAAGCCTTAGATGACAAGCCTTTCGTCTAAAGATAATGGAAGACAACATACGACGCTTTCTAAAGATATGACTGATTACAAAGTTATTTTTTAAATTCAATGGTGCTAAATTTAGAAGAAGAAATAAATCAAACGCCAAACAGCAAAGTATCAAGTTCCTAGATAAAGTATTAATAATTCTATTTCCAGTCGTAGATTGGCGTTGCATTTATAAGCTAAGCAAAATGGCTTTTTAAGAAAACCAATCCCTTAGCTCCCAAGGTGTCTTGAAATTACCCGACTAGCCTTATTCTTGTGGCTATGTCAGGAGATGTGTTTGCATTCCACCACTAAGATGATATAATGACCTGAAAGACAACATTTGCAAACTCATCACAACAGTGAAATGTAGATATCTTACGTACATCTGGAAGGAGTTCAAATGCAAGCTGGATATTTGCCGTGTCATTAGAAGTGCACATATAGAATATCTTCGTAACTTGTACGCTAGGAATAAATGCTTGTTTCCACAATGTTATTTGATTGTTCGCTATTCTTAAAAATAGCTTAGTAATATAAGCATCGAATTCGTTCGTCTTTATATGAAACATTATGTGCCAAGGAAGGTTACTAAAGATGGTGTGTTAGCTAAGGGAAAAAAAAAAATTTTTTTTCTTGGAATTTCAATTAAAATGTTTGGTCTATGACGTCATGTGCTTTTTTTTTTTTCATTATTAGTTTGTGTTAATATAATAAGCGATCGGGAAAATATGGTATCAATATTTGGATGTATTCTAATTGAAAATTGCAGTACTAGTATAATTTATTAATGATCTTAAATAAAATGATTATGATCTTTAATAAAAAGGCGTATAAGTTCTGATATTTATTAGTATTGTTCTTACAACAACAATAATAATAAATTTATGAAACTTACAGTACTTGTAACAATGAATTATAGTAATACGTGATTAATATCAACTTAATCACGCACTGCTATAATACTGTAATACTGTACATTATTATTTGGATTATTAGGACATATACATTCCTCAGATTCGTTATTATTACACTACCACCAATAACAATAATAAATCTAAGGAACTTATGTTCTTTTATTAAAATCTCTTACCTTTTGATTACTGAAGGTGAGAATCTAATGCCAATTCACAAGCAAGAAAACACCAATCTTGTGTTTTATTGGTTAAATTTTGTACTGGATAAGGATAATAACAGAATTTTTGGAATTTTTAAGGATTTAAGGCGACAGCTTAACATCTCAAACAAATCAATAAAGATATATATATATACTGACTTAGATCCGAGAACTAGAAATAATAATTTAATTAAATTTATTCAAAACGCAACATGTTTCATCGGATTGTCCGGCTTCTTCAGGCGTGGGAACAAAGAAAGCAAATAAAAAACACTATAAGAAACATCGTATCACTATAAAACGACTATTATAAAATTCAGTTAGCTTTGAACTGTAGCTGCAGTCCGTGGTGAAGTTCTATTGTTGGGTATCTGCATGCGTCTGACTTCACGAGTGTGCCAATATCGGATAGCAGAGCTGAAAGAGTCCGGTAGATTATAACTAAAGTTATTATTTATATGATGAGGGTCCATAACAATTTCCTTAGACTCGACTATGGGGCGCTCCACCTCGTCACGGCATATATGAGGATTTGAAGTTGTTGTTCAGTTTATCTCATGTTGACGGCCTTCATCATTTGTGTTTACTGAAAACAGTACATGGCTTGACAGGGAACTTGCTCTAGTTCTTTTGTAGGTAATGTCCCTCTGGTGTTCTTCCAGACGTAGGAGGATGGATTTTTCAGTTTGGCCATAGTATTGTTTCCCGCAGTCACACGTGATTTTGTACACTCCTGGGAATTGTAGATGGTTGTGAGCTTGTTTGTATTTGCTTAAAATCGATCTTAGTTTAGGAAGAGTAGAGAAACAGGTTTTTATGTTGAACTTTCGTAAAATTCTTCTTAGTTTCGTGGAGAGCCAGCTGATGTATGGTAAGGATGTATGGTACTCTTCCTAAACTAAGATCGATTTTAAGCAAATACAAACAAGCTCACAACCATCTACAATTCCCAGGAGTGTACAAAATCACGTGTGACTGCGGGAAACAATACTATGGCCAAACTAAAAAATCCATCCTCCTACGTCTGGAAGAACACCAGCGGGACATTACCTACAAAAGAACTAGAGCAAGTGCCCTGTCAAGCCATGTACTGTTTTCAGTAAACACAAATGATGAAGGCCGTCAACATGAGATAAACTGGACAACTTCAAACCTTCATATATGCCGTGACGAGGTGGAGCGCCGCATAGTCCAGTCTAAGGAAATTGTTATGGACCCTCATCATATAAATAATAACCTTAGTTATAATCTACCGGACTTTTTCAGCTCTGCTATCCGATATTGGCACACTCGTGAAGGCAGACGCACGCGCAGATGCCCAACAACAGAACTTCAACACGGACTGTAGCTACTACAGTTCAAAGCTAACTGAATTTTTATAATAGTCGCCTGAAGAAGTCGGACAATCTGATGAAACACGTTGCGTTTTGAATAAATTTAATTGTTATTTCTAGTTCTCGGATCTAAGTCAGTATATAAGGACAAGCTTACTGTCAAAGAAATAGTGCTAATATTTTCTCTTATTGACGGCGCTCCGATCGAAATCAGTCGACTTCAAAGCTAATCTTAAGACAAGAAAGGCCTTTATAAGATTTTAAAAAATAAATCAGATCTTACATTGAAAAAGAAGTGTTTACCTCCTAAAAACTCTGATTATATTCTTCTGAAATAGACAAACCACCCAGAGAACACATATTAGTAGGCAATAAAATACGAGATAGTATTACTGCTGTGTTATTACCAAAATCAGATTTATAAGAAGACAAATGATTGGGACAAAATCTACTAGCCATGGTGGAGTGTCTTTGTGGAGCACTGTGTTATACTCGTATATGGACATCCGATACTGGAATTCTTTACGCATTGGTGAGGCTGGGAAAAAGTTTGTGATAATGAAGAGGTAATGAAAACTAATAGATAGATTCAATTTTTAAAATTAGTACGCAATCTCTCTCTCTCTCTTTCTCTCACACGCACACACACACAACTGTAATATACGTGTCTATGTTGTATGTGCATGTGTGTGAGTATGCGTTTGCGCGAAGCAGGAGCTTTAAATACCCCTTTAAACACGAGTATCTAAGGTAGAGAAAAGACAAGAATGTTAAATGTACTTTGTGTTCTACGAAATCAAGTTCCAAGGACAGTTACACTTTGACCACTGATGGGGGCGGAGTTAGTTTCATTAATTCTGACTTCACTCTTTAAATTATCGTCAGATACTGGGTCTCCTCCCTTCCCTCCCTCGTGTTCACTTATAGAAAACTAAAGAGCCATTCCTCCACCTCTTTCTGAGAACGGTTTCCTGTCTGCAAAACCGGATCAAAAGTTTACCGTTCAAAAGTCAAGAAGACAGAGCACCCCAAGGAGCTGACATTGCAACGTAGTAGGGGGCATTACTTACTTCCGGCATGCCATACCAATAAGGGGGGGGATAAAGGGAGTCATGTCCGTCAGTGTTGTTAAGGAAAAAATTGGAGGAAAGTACAAAAGTAATGTTTGAAAAAAAAAAAAAAAACACCACAGAATAGAATGTAAGATATGAATCATTCCCTTTAGCGACGATTGAATACTTTTCAGGTGATCCGGATGCTTATTTAATTAGGAAAAGAATGTTTCATCCCTAACAAGAACTGTTCTGATGTACAAGTTAATATATTTTACTAATGGTTTTGTTTCAAAGCATATTCAAATTGGCAGCGTCATGTCATGATTGGAATGGCACGAGATGCTAATGTAATGACAACAGTGAGTTATTGTATAACCAGATTAAAGTGGCTAGATCTGTGAAGTTATTTCTGAAAATAATTAAACTTATGGAGAAAATTTATGGATCACAATACGAACATGTTTACGGAATATTGTAATTAATGAACAGAATATTTCTACATGTAACGTCAGTGAAATATGATGGATTGTAAAAAGATGGAGTGTTAATGAGCCTGAAAAAAAAAATTTTTTTTTTTTTCCCAGTAGGAAATATAGTATTCTGTTAATGTAAACTGTAATAAATATCACACTATTACAGCGATTTTTTTAACTACAGACATGGCTACTAATCTCGCTAGCAACGTTCTAAACGTTTATTATTATTTTTTTATTCATTTGAATGAAGTCAACTTTATATGAAAACAATTATATTGTTCAATACACAAAAAGTAATCGCAACACTATTTAATCATAAGTGCGAAGTATCAATACGTAAGAAGTCTGAAGGTCAGTTTTTTACCATACGTCGTGAAGTGCACGCCCATCATAGGACAAGTTACCCTTTATCGCATGATGCAACAGGTTTAAATCATTTGAATTTAGTTAATTCAAACTGTTTATCTGAACTAGCACTGACTATAACATTGTAGAAATTATCATCTTTAATGATGTTTATGGTTTTTCGTCACTAGCTTTTAGACAGCCCCTCTCCCTTAAGTGGCCTTAACTGCTTTCTAATGTCCCTGAGCTCTTTGAAACTCCCCCGCATTGTGGGTTTACCTGTATGACAACGACTTTATTGATAATTAAGGCCATTTAGAGCAAGTCGAGAGGAGTGGTTGCCTTGTACCTGGGGGAGAGAATCCCCATGCTCCAATTGATTTAAATCATAACATCAACTGTACGAGTCTTGCTGCCGGCGTGCTTCCTCGGGCCTCGCAAAATCTGAACAATTCCCAAATTTTTATAACTTACGGGAGTCGTAAGGTATAAAAGTTTGGGAATTGCTGTTACAGCCACATTGCTAAGAGAACGGAAAATTACTGGACCAAAGGCAATCAGAAACACGCTTCCAAAAAAGGAAATATTATTGTTGCTTATGATCAAACTACCTTCACCAAAGCCATGTAACTGTTCTGATGTAAAGCAATGGATCCTACAGCAAAGTGGGAAATGCGTCAAGTTACAATGTATGTATTATTATTTTCTTAAAGGAACAAAACTAACGGTTAGATGTGGAGTTCTCTAATGAATTGGTCTCAGTTAATTAGCTGTGGTGCAGGAAAACCGTAAAACCTACGACATCTATCTTTATATTCTAGGCGATTGTGCTTTATTTTTACTAATATATATATTTTTTAAATTTTTATATCTTGTTTTTAATAAATGGGCTTTATTTGACATATTTGGGATGCATCCAAAACCTCACTAAGAATTCTTGGTGATATAGAGAAGAGGGCTTAATAGGTGACCTCTTTCGCACAGTACAATCCCCAACTCTAAGAAACATATCAATAAATTACTTCTTCTCCTTATTCACTTACCCATACATAGTACTGTTGTGTTATAGGTCTTGTGACCTTTCATGTGTGACATCGTTATATTAAAAAAAAAGAAGTACAAGACAATGGTGCGATCAACCTGCTTTAGCCTGCTCAAGGCCGTATTGAGCAGGCTAAGGCAGATTGTGTCTTGCCAATGAAGTGGAAGGACAAGAAAATCCTGAAACTACACAGGAAATCTTGTCGAGGACTGTATCCCAGGACTACTGACATGATTCAGGTTCTTAATGGTCAAGCTAATATTAAATTTGATTTTCTTCAGATCACGGTTTCTTTTCTCTCAGTGCTCCCATATACGTGGAAGGTAGTGTACACATCAATGGATAGAAACTGAAATATTCTTTCAGAATATTCCAAGTTTATTTGCTTTCTCTACAGAAAAATTCCATCGGTCATTTGCTACCATTGTAGCCCTCTGGCGGCGATTTTCAAGAGATTATTATTAATAATAATCATTAATAATAATCATACACGACACTTCAGAGAGGCCCAGGAATCACTGCGAGAGGCCGCTCTCTACACAACACTACGCGATCCGTCTGCACTATATCATCTACTATAAACCGTATTTTTGTCTGGTAAGTGCGTGTGTTCTCTGACTGATTTGACAGTATGCGGGATGAAACATTCGCGTTGTCGGAAAAAAAGCCTTGTTACCTCTGTATGCGAGTGGCTAACTTACTTTCAACTGAAAAACTATAATGATTTTTTTCGTAACGAACTCGGATCTTTTCCACGCGAAGGGCACAAGTCTCGTCGTTCTTCCGACTGCTACGCAAATACCAAATATAAATTTCAGGACGATTAACATAACTATGAAAGACTGACGGTGTTATTATTGACACAAAAAAGAGTCATCCATAAAATCTGTACAGGATGAAGATGTTTAAGGAGTATCATTCAACAGCCAAAAAAAAAAAAAAAAAAAAGCACAACTTTGGGAACGTTGTTAGAGAGAGAAAGAAAGAGAAAGCTGCTGCAGAATTGCTTGATATTGAAAACGTAGAACATGTGAAAATTTTCGGTACAAAAGTGCAATGGATATGACCAGTTTAATGTCCATATGTCCAGACAAGGGCAGCACTATTGTCTAGAATCTTGAGCAAAAATAAGTTGGCGCCTTTTTTTGCAATTAAAATTTTGTGAATCAGTACCTTTCTTAATTTGGCACCTAGGGCAACCTCTCCGCTTACCCAAGCGTGGCGCCAGTCCCGTGTCTCTAGTACTTATATTCTGCAAATGAAGAAGAAAAATCGAAAGCTTAGTGTTAAAGAAGTCGTGCCTGCAACTTTTCTGTCATGGAAGAAAAATGATTCTAGTTGATTGGTAGTTCTTGTTTATGCGAGCTTGTCTGAAAACTGAAATATTAAATAAAAAAATAAGTGCGCCATCTCTTGGCAACAAAGAATTCTATTGTTAGCAAACTGTCCATGCAAGAGTAACAAGGTTATCCATCCAAGGCTAAAGATTATTAATTGTTTAAGTATTAAATAGGTGATATATGTTCCTGGAAAAAAAATTATATATTAATGTAGTTTAATATTTTCCCAATTTCCAGAATATCCAGTTAACGCATTCTGCAGTGACTCCAACTGCACTGTCCAAATTTGGTGCTGATCTGAAATGTCTGCACGGTTTCCCGAGGGGTGGGGAGTCATACGTCTGAAAACTGATAACATAATTACTGTATAATAATAGGATTACTGATAACATGATTACTGAGATAAATTCTCATGAGTTTGTTATGGTTAATCATAGGAAACCTCCCCAAAGCATATATAACATACTCGCCTTTTGGCCAAAGTCGCCTAAAAGTAATTCTGAACAATCTCCCTCACCAGAACCAATTATTAAAACTGCGCTATCATCTTCTCAAAGATAACCACCTCAATGTGGAGTTTATTCGTTTTATTCATATAAAGCGCGTATTCATACAAAATTGAAAACTTCTGAGTGATTCTAATCGACTGAAAGTGTACAGGAACTCCAATTTGAGGCACCGATTTGTCACAGAAAACATACAAAGTTATTCAGAAGGCTGCACCCTTAGTTATGTATAAAACAGGTAAAACCTCGCTTCTTCGAAGCACTCTTTTCCGAATTCCATATCTGATGGACTGCTATAAAACACAAATGATACCGGTCCGACAAATACAAGTAAGTATTGCCTTGATTCCCCCTTCGCGTAAAAAGTGGAATCGCCTAGATGATGCGCTCCATAACGCAATCATCGAGAGTTGAGAGCATCCTTGAAAGCAGTTTAGAAAGCTAGTGACAGACAGTGAACAACCATGCTATTCCTTCCACTAGTAAGACTCCCACATACTCCTAAATTAAAATGACACAACCGCACACTCATGTCCAATGCGATCTACCATTGCTGCTTTCTTAGCATTAATCATCAATTAAAGCCCGTATTTTGATAAAAGGAATGCAATAAAATGTATGTGTGTGGGGGTAGAAGCTATCTCATACTACAGTCTGTTCATTACTTATTTTTTGAATGTTGGGTTTTGCTCGATCTCATATTTGAAACTTAAAATTCATTTGTGAATTAAAGAGCTGATATTCTTATATAATTGGTGGTTGCATCGGGTTACTCCAGTAATACCAGAATCGGCAAAGGTAATTATGATATGTATATTTCTTTTGTAAGACAAAAGAGACTTGACATACTTGAACAAACACGCAACAGTATCCTAAAAAAGTGGGTTAAGTGGATATTTTCCTAAATGGAAATCTACCCAATTACATTATGTCTTATATCTGATATTTTAAACAGGCAATAGTAATGTTTTTATCACAGCTGTGCTCATTATCTGAAAAATCTTATATTAAGTAGTACGGGTTTCATTTACTTAGAGAGAGAGAGAGAGCTAACTGGTCCTTTTGTTGGTTGTATCGTTACAATAAACCTGATTATAAAAATGCAAAAATCATAAACACTTTCTTGACTGAATACAAATAGTTAAAGTACTTAGGAAATATTCTTAAAAGACTCTAGTACAAGCAATCTCTGAAAATAAAAATAATTAAAGTTATTTAAATAATAATAATGACAAGCATTCAATTCTCTATTTAAATATCGGATTCCCTCTCTCAGACTACAGTTTAATCTGTGCATTTGATTTTTTAGTGCATTATTTTGACATAATGAAACTAAACAAACAAATCTAATAGTCGCCTGACCCTAAAATATTATGTAATACCAATGCAAAAGAAACGTGACGTTATGACATTATACAGAATGTAGTTGTCGTTAACTTGTGACATTAGTCTGTTCATAAAAATCAAGGCGACAACCAGACGTATTCTCAAACACAGTGGACGATATTTATTGCTTTCTTTTACACTCTATCTGGTTGTCTGGTATGCTTGGGAATTCGAATAACTTAAAGAGAAATTCTTCAGTCTCGACAGTTGCATTCTTTAATTACACTATGGTTCAATGACCTGATTGTTACCAATGGAACGTCCTTGCTCAATCTATCTGGCCCTTCGTAAAAAATGTAGTTGGTTTAGGAAGTGGAGTAAGCCATATATAGGCGATGGCTGTACTGTTCAATTGCTTAGAAAGGCGACTTCACAATGTTTTAGGCGTCCTTGAGTGTAGGGTCTGTACTCTGCAATTTTAACGTATGCAAAATGAAGTTTAGGCTTATACTAAGTGGTTTTGCAGGTTGTGACGTCACTGACAATCAAAGACAACTCTATAATGACGCATGTTTCTAAACTGCTATACGATTTCAGTTTGAAAAGTCAACTAAGAATAGCATAAATGCCATTTAAAGCAAACAAATAAAAACGATAAAAAATAAAGCCTTATTAGCGTGCAGAGTATTTTTTTGTTGTTGTTGTTTGTTGCGCATAAATGCTATGTAATGTCACTGCTCTTATCAACGGGGGGGGGGTGTCTTCGTGGTGTAGTCGTCAGGAACAATGTATTTGCCCTTCTGGGTTTGAATTCCATCTGATATAAGCGTGAAATCATAAGAAGTTTGCAACTAAAGATAAATTAACCGATTTAATATGGAGGTAGCAAGGTTTTGGCTCTCAAAAACTTGTTTTTCAAACCGCAAAAGAGACAAACCATCTGGAGAACACACAGCCAAACTCATTAATGAAAACCAGTTATCACATGTTCTCATTATTCTGAGTAGAGCAAAGAAAACGTCAGTCGGAACAAGTACAGAGTAATAATAATAATAACAATAAAGAATAATAAGTTACACGATCTTAAAATACTAACTGATACATCGACTTAAACGGAATTGCAGGTGAAAAGATGTGAATGTTTAGAATAGTTTATTTGATAAAGATTATCCTGACCTTGGAGTATTTTTAAGATAGATAAGTTTTACATTCTAACGGCTATGGAATGAATTCATTTTTTTCACTTTTTTGTTCTGCCTATTGGATATTGCATTTCCACTGCAATCCACGGCTCACTGCTTTGCAGATAAAACTCGTCTACCGTCTGTCAGTCAGTGCTTTTTGTACATTGAAGAACGGTAGCTTCCGTGATGAAATGAGCACGATACGTAAAAAATATTCGTTTGGTCACGCAATCTTGTGATAAGGAGGAGCAGTTTAAGTGTACTGCCATGGCAGATGTATCGACAAACCGCATCTGGTGTACTGCATCTGCCTTAAAGATCCTGAATAGTGATTGTCTTGGAAGCAACTACCACAAAGAAAAAAAAATAAATAAAATCGGCCTTAACGATAAACGGATAAAGAAATTATCACGCGTGATATCGATTTCTCTAAATTCATCTAATTAGTGACTGAGCGCTTAATGAAATGAAACAATCCAGCTCAAATAAATGAGAAAACTTAAATTCACACATTTTACATCAAGCTGGTAATCAGAAAAGCATTATTGCAATATAAAGAGATACCGAACTAAATTGGAGATACTGAAAAATTTGAAATCGACAAGAAATAACAAGCCTTAAATAATGATCAACCTATCCAAACCAACCATTGCCTATCTTAATTTTTAAGATTTTTTTTTTTTTTAATACAATAATAGCATAGCTTTAAAACAGATAGTCAAACTCCATAAGAGTTTGTTCGAGTTCGGTAACTTTATTGGATGAAATCATGGGAAAGTAAAAATAAAGGTGAAGTTTAAACCTCACATTTGAAGCTATTATTTAAAATGTGGAGCCAAAGGAAGGATATAAGTTAGAGAAACATATTCTAACTACATTCTAAAGAGAACCATGTAAACATATAGCAGATAATTTCAAGGTTTCCATGCAAAAATAAGAGATAAAAAAACAGACTAAAAAAATAGAATACAAACAATAAAATAGATGTTTTAAAACAGAATTTTTAAAGTCTGATACTGTTTCTATTCGTTATCATTATAAAGAGGGCATCCGATCATCAGAAAATGATGTATTACCATACTTTAGATCTGAGATAGTTGTAGTAAGGTTTTCTAATTAGGTAAACAGTAGACTGCACTTAACAAAAAGCCATGTTTCAATCCACATTTTTACACTAGTTTCAGTATAGTGTAAAAAGTTGCATGAAATACGAGGGTGGTCTGAAAAGTTCTCGGCCTAACAATGAAAAAACGAATTTATAATTTCAAAATTATTTTTATTTTTTCAACATAATCTCCCTTAAGACTGATACATTTATTTCAGCGATGCTCCAGCACCATTATCCCATCCCTGTAGTGGTTCTCAGTAAGATCCGCAAAATACCCATTTACAGCTACAATCACCTCTTGATTCGAAGAAAAAACGCTCACCAGCGAGGAAGAGTTTTAGTTTTGGGAAGAGACAGAAGTCAGAGGGAGCCAAATCTGGGGAATAGGGTGGATGTTCCAACAATTCATACTGCAGATCCCTTAATTTTCCCATTGCAAAAAAAAAAAAAAAAAAAAAAAAAAACACTTTTGTGGGTAGGTGATTGTCCTGATGAAAGATGATTTTTTTCTTTTGCAAACCGGGCCTTTTCTCACGAAGTTTTTCGTCTAGTCTGGTTAAACGATCGGAATAATATTCCCCGGTTATTGTTTTACCCTTTTCAAGATAATTAATAAACAAAATGTCTTTAGCATCCCAAAACACCGATGGCATGACCTTTCCTGCCGATGGAACCAACTTTGTCTTCTGTTCACTGTTTTGACTGCTGTTTGGATTCTGATGTGTAAAAGTGAATCCAAGTCTCATCCATGCTAAAAATTCGACGCACAAAATCAGTTTTATTCTTGTTAAAACGCTCCAAGCTGCTCAGAGGTTTGAGTTCAGAGATTTTCCCAGTTCAGAGATTTTCATGCGAGTGCGTTTTCGATCTGCTGTGAGCAAGCGCGGCACCCATCTTGCACAAAGCTTTTTCATTTGCAATTCTTCACGCAAAATATATCCTACACGTTCTTTTGAAATGCCTATAGTCTCAGCAATTTCACGCACTTTGACTCGCCGGTCAGCCAATACCATATCGTACACTTGATCAATGATTTCTGAAGTTGTTAAACCTTTTGGATGTCCTTCGTGGATCATTTTCAAGGCTGGTACGGCCAGGTTTAAATTTAAACTCGGCAGCCCATTTCTTAATTGTCGAAAACAAAGGAGAAGAGTGCCCATAAACTTTTATGAACTTCGAATGAATTTTCTTTGGCTTTAAACCTTCTTTTACAAAGAATTTTATAACCGCACGATACTCAATTTTATCCATTTCAAGGGATATAGACAACACTTTTGCTTCAGACAGCTTATAAAACAAACTTCTTGATAGAATGACTTGCAATTTCACATGGATGCTTATGAGAGATGTAACAACTTAGAGAAAGAAAATCTTGCCGATAGTGTTGCCGTCTATGGTAGAGACCGAAACCTTTCAGACCACCGTCGTATCTTCACGAACTTCAGAAAGTCGTCAAATCTTGGAGATCGATTCAACAAATTCTCATTACCGAAGTTGTAGATCTGGATGGTTGTTGTACGGAGACAAGTGCTGTCACGGATGTGATTCTTGAGTTGATCCCAGATTAAGCAGCTCATTCTAGGTGTTATTTGGATAATCCCCAGCGAAAATCCACGGCTCTATTCCTTATTCAATCAATATCCTGCATTCAGGCCATTGCGGATTCCTTTACGATTTGGATTCACGATTGACTTCTGTGTGTTCTCAGGCAGTGCGAGATGAAAAATCCTGCAACCTCCATATAATATCAGATGACTCACCTTCAGTTTAAAAAGCTATTTTATTTCAGTGAAATATTTCTTGTGTCCTAGGGAAGAATTGAATCCAGTTTTTATCAATCAAAGAATGCACGTCGAGCTGTTTATCTAGACTACGCTAAAGGTACTAAGTTGTATATTTTCTTTACCTTTGTTTTCCAATGTTTCTTAACAGAATTTTTTTTTCCTCCGGAATTTTTCTTAACTTTATAATATATTCATTTCTGTATTGGAATAAACGTGTTGACGAAGTTGCATGTAGACGTTCGCATTTTTGCTTCAAGCACTGACAATTCTTCGGTATAGCTCATCATTTAATACTTAACCCTGTTTTCAGAGCCTGTACAGGCAACAAGATTTGGAAATGCACCAAATATTTCGAATATGTTAGCTGAAAGCCATTTTCTTGTACCAAGGTTGTGAAGCTGAATGTCTGTTCAGTTCAGAACAGACATTTACAGCCTCATTCACAGTCTATTTTTGGATTATGATATTCGTTATTCTCGCTTCAAAAGAACTTTTGTCTTGCTATAAAAAAAAAAAAAAAAAAAAACTAAGCTATAACAAAAACAAAAAAAAAACGATGTAGGTTTCAACAACTGCAAATTGAATTCTTATCTTGTTAGACACAAAGAATTTTCATTAACACAATATGTGAAACATCATTTTCTAGTCATCTCGCAATTCCGTATCACCATTTAATGGACATTTCAAAATCTTTTTTGTAAAGTTTTTTTTAAAATAAATACTAGTACAACTATTAATTACTATTTAATACTTAATTAATCATTAAGAATTATCTACTCTAGAATGAAGCACCATAGACCGTATATTCTATAGGCCGAAAATAAAATAATTTTATCAAGAAAAAATAAATTAATTAAAGAAAATATTAAAGAGGTAAAATTATCACACCTTGGTAATCTATTAAAGACTAAAGAATGGAAGCATTTCAGTTTCATAAACATAATATTAACTAATTCTTATTTAATACTTTAATCAAATATTCTTGCAAGGTGACAATAATCTTTGATTCGAATTAGGAAAGGAATAGAAATTATATTAAACCCAAGCATGACGGATGATGTTATCACAGTTAAACTAATCTATCCTATCCTTTCTCATCCGCCCTAGGATGGGTTGAGTCCCCTTAATGAGGGATTTACGGCGAATTAATGCAGCCGGTTCGTCATTCCTCTGCTGTATCCCTCTAAGGGCAGTATTCCTGACTGTATGTTCATGGGGACGGTTTGCCTGCTTGCGGGAGGAAAACCCCCAGATAAAGTGGGGAGAAAAACCCTGCTGTCCAAGCCCAGCTATGTCTGAGAAAGCTCCTTAAGCTCCTCACGTCGACGACGGGAATCGAACCCAGGACACTCCTTTCCCAGGTTGTGAAGCACATAGCCACTAGGCTAACAGCGCGGACGTTAAACTAATAGGAGTAGATAAAATTAAAAATATGAAGGTGAAGTGGTTTTTTTTTTTTTTTTTAGTTTATCTCCTTCGCATAGGGTTTGATTACTTGGAATTATGACTGAAGCAACCAAGGCTGCGAGACGATTGTTTTATTGTCTGTTAAGTGTGTGTTCTCGCTGGTTCGTCTGTTTTACACGATGAAAAAAAAATATTGTTATCTTCTATTACTGGAAGATGAAAGATAAAAACAGTGGCATCATACAACTGTGGCAATATACTTCTATAATTAAACATGTTTAGTTTCTTAATGGCCTCATATATTTTAATTAACTAACCTAGAAAATGAGCAAGTCTTTGCTCAGATTTTCTACAACTAAACCAATTTTCTAAGTTCCTCCTCCTGCATCTAATCCTCTATGAGTAGACGATCATTCCAGGTATCAATCTAGTCGCTCTTCTCTGCACTTTCTCCAGCACAGCACTTGATTATAATATTTTAGATGAGACCAAATCATTGTTCTATACAATGAAATAATCATATGATTGTATCTATTAGCAAAGTTCTGAAAATTTCCCTACTCCATCTAGTAATCTACCCTTGGATTTTTACTATCCAGATGAAGAACTTGACATTTTAAGCTGATAATTCTAAATTGCTGTTTCTCAGGCGAATGAAATGTAAATCTGCTTGAAGCATTTCGCTCTTCGCTGTAAACTATTCTTCCCTGAATGTTATCTTCATATTTAGATCACAGAGACAGCACGTAATACCAGGCTTAATTCCTCTGTAATTCCAACCAATCAAATCCCAATTTTACATATCGAACGTTTATTTCCGTGATAATTATTGATACCAATTAAGAACAACCATAAATTCGACATTTTCTCTTCTGGAACTCCACTGGTTACAGAAATCGGAGACATGACCATTCAATCCTAATTTCTGTGTTCTGTCCCTCAAATTACTTCAGGGCTTTACCCTTAAAGCCGTATTTCTCCAGTTTCTGAACGTCATTTGTGTCCTACAGTTTCAAATACATTACTAAAAAAATCCAAATATTTTATATGGAAAATTTTCCCCATCTAATCTCCTAGTATCTTCTCACCAACAATTAATTATTTTGTGTGTTTCGATTTCACTGATCTTTCCCATTTCCAGTTGCAAACGGGAAAGATCAGTGTTATCCACCTGCTTTTAATAGCCGATATCTTTCCATACTATAAAAATGCTCTTTCCATTTTTCTCTTTCTGTATAATTAGATCTTTCATTTAAACTATAAATATATAACTCTCTTTTAAATCTTCATTTTTATATGATTTCATTTTGTAATTTTTTTCCCAAAAAAATTCGATTTTTGAACCATATAACAGAGCAGTGGCGCACCCAGAGGGGAGGGCCAAGTTGCCCGGGCACCCCCCAAAGAAAAGGAAAAAACACTAGAAAAATTTCCAAAAATCTTTTCCTAATTAAAATTCATTTTTTTTATTTATGTTGTGTGCTACTTATGAATTAGCGATCACTGCAGATGCTCAGTTATAGGTAGTATGCGATGTGTAGTGTGTATTCGCAAAACGTCTACTCAACTCGCCCCCCCCCCCCAAAGGTTAAATCCTGAGCGCTCGGCCCCCTCCAAGATTAAATCCTGAGTGCGCCACTGTAACAGAGCGGGAGTGGCCATGACTTTATAAAATTTAAGTTGAGTTTCTCGACTTTTTATATTTGTTTTTATTCGGTGTCCTTTTAATTGTTCCACAGATTTTGGGAAATTTCTTTAGTTTCTCATCTATATCTTTGTCTTTAAAATATGTCATTGTGCAACCTGAATAATTAAACTATTTCGCCTGTTCTATAATTTTATCTCATGTGAATATTTTTTGATCTCTGCCTCTAAATGCCACAATTTTTGTTTTCCATTAGAATGCATTGTTGGCTTATTTTATATAATTCATAAACTAATTTTTGAAGGTCATCTTCATTATCTTGTAATATAATCTGATCATATGCATACCGCATTGTAATTACAAGAGCTCTCTTAACTGGACACTTTGCTCTTTTTTAATAACCGAAGTCTGATATTCAGGATTTGTCCTGAACTGTTGATATGAAGCTCAATAAGGATGGGATATATATACATCATGCCATATCGTTGAACCGTTACTTTTAACAATGGGGGCTTATTGCATTTAGAGGATGTTCTAAATGAATAAAAGTGTAAATGTAATTCTAATCCATAAAGGAAGATCAATAAATGAAATGGGAAACTACAGAACTGTAATTCTAGCACCCATTATAGATAAAATAACATGGCTAGTGTAAGTGGCAGGGCAATGAAGAATTACAGCCTCATCTAATGCTTACTGCACACTGATGCCAAGATCATAACATGCAGTGAATTGTGCTCTGAAATCTTCATAATAATATAAGTTATTTTTATTCCGGTTTCAACAAACTGCATACGCTTCTTAGTAAACCTTGGTAAGGTTTAAGGTATTTGTAACGTTCCCATAACGTACTACGTTATGGGAACGTTACAAACTTCAAGTAGCTCGGCATAGTTTTCTGTGCAAATTAAGTGCAGCAATCATTAGCTTGACAAACATAGATATGAAAGATTTCAGTTGAAGATCAAGTGGCATGTGTGGTAGCAATGTAGTTATGAAATACTGAGTTCAGATGGCTGTGTCGTATAGTGACATTTTAGAGTATCCGGGAGAACTTATGCAGCAGCCGCTGTTGCGCATCGTTCTTAATGAATTGACTGTCATCCTTTTTTTTTTTTTTTTTGCTTTATTTAGAAGTGATCCCGTCGTATACAACTTACGTGCTTATCGTAATAACATCATTTTAGCTGGAGGATGAAATTTTGTTAAATCTTGCCCTTGCACAACTTTCCTGGTTTCCCCTAGTCTGTTTATGTTCGTGAACCCACACACCCGTCCGCCCTCCGGGCCTTACACACACACACACACACACACAATAGCTGTTTCACTACACTGCAGGAAATGTATTGGGCCAGCCCACATAAAGAAGGATCCAGCTATCAACAGCATCTAAACGTACTAATTCAAATAAATAAATATATATAAATAAAATGAAATAAAATATAGATGCCACGATATAAAATATTTGTGGTGCATTAAAGTCATAAAATTTGCATTTGCATGCTATAATTGAAATATTAAGAACACGGTATTAATTATACATTTTAAACTTAGAAATGTAAATACTATAATGCTTATTACGAATATTATTATAATTTATGTATTTTAAACATATTAATATAACACTATGTATATTTCGAATCAAAATTTGAATTATTTTGCAAGATGAAACTATCCAAACATATTCATAGTTATGTACACGTTGTAGTTCTCTCTCTCTCTCTCTCTCTCCAGGTATCTTGGTGAAGAAAAAACGCGACTCTTTCTCGAAAAGGCTGTCTTAATAGATCTAACATTCCTTACTTCACTTCCTGTATCAATCATTAATTGAACAATGAAACCCATTAAGTAGAATTTCGGGTTTCTTTTGCACTTCAAGGAAAGAATGAAGTGTAAATAAATAAAAGAAGAAATCTCTATCTTTTAAATAGTCTACAAAATCTCCATTTATCCTAATATTTTATTATATATATATATATATATATACACGCACACACACACAAAGTCCAACGCCATTATTAAATTATGGGTTTGAACAGTAGCTGTGATTTCCCAATGATGTCACTTGCCTTGACATAAAACAGTTGTCAAGGAGACAAACTACAGAGAAACATGCAACCTATAAGTAGATAAGAACCGGCATCCTTTTCGTAAGTAGGGATAGAATCTGCTTTTTGAGCCACAGCAAACCAAAAACCTTACAAAAATTGATTTCAACGCCTATATTGCAGACTTTCGAAGGCAGCGTCAAAATTCCTGATCTGAATTTGCATTTTCAGACAAACTATTTTTTTTTTCAAGATGGCGGCTGCCTGTTAAGTGTTTGTAGTCCACATCCCCCTCCCGTACTCTGCAATGTAGGCCACAGGTTGAATCCACAAGTCTGATGTTTTGTATGTTTCATTTACTCATATAGTGGAATTTGTATGTCTAAAATCATCTTGATTGAGGTCATTATTTTATGGAAAAAAATTACCTTCAAATTTGCAAAAAATGAATAAATAAAAAAAATAATAAAAATGGCTGACTGACTTTGAGGTCAAAAAAAAGTTATGTAATGAACCAATTTTTATGAGACATAAAAAGCATTAATTAAAAGTAGAATAAAACATTTTACAAAATAGCTAAGTTGGTATTAAAAACACATTTATGCTAATTTAGCTATGCGAGCAATGTAATTTCGTATCACCGATGCTTGACGTTCAAGGTTAGACATTCGACACTTTATATACCTGTACATAAATGTTTTTTTTTTTTTTTTTTTTTTTTTAAGAATTCATTTATTTATTGTTTACTCTTCCATTTGCTACTGTCACATGGCACAATATTCAATTTTCTATAAAAAAAAAAATTGTTGATAGGTGAATGTACGATATACCCTGAAAGATGTGCGGGGGGGGGAGTCGTTTTCATTTTCAAAAGGCTGTCTAGGATGAAGGAATAAAAATAACAGAATGAGACCAATTTTGTTTATAGCTACCTATCAAGGGTGTCTCTCATAACATTTTCAAAAAAAAATTGTAAATCCTACATAATTCTCTTGGGCTTCAAAAGCAGTCGCTTTTTTCCCCTTTCCCCCCAAATTCTGAGGAGATTATTTTCATACAAATATGCTTCAGTCATGTGATTTTGTGCATACATATTCCACTAGATGAATAAATGAAACTCACACACACCGTTCAATTTTTGATTCATACACATTTCGTAATAATATACAACAATTTTCATAAAGTCTATTTACGTTTTAAACTCATACTATATCGATAGTATTTATGTTTCTAAAAATCCATTGTTATTAAATCTGATATATATAACCGAGCTTTTGCATGAGAGTGTCCGAGATGTGGCGAGGGTCAGAATGCAAGTGTATGGCTATCATGCTCACCGTTGTCAGTGATGTATGTAGGTTGTTAAAAACGGTGACATTGATGGCTCATCCTTTGGAAATGAGTGCTTACACTTCCAATGCTGCATGAAACTTGAAAAGAATGAGTCTCAACGTGAGACTTACTTACCTGGAAAATACTTTCCTAAACTTAGAGTTTGCTTCCAGGATTTATCCAACGCAGTAAATTACGAACTATACAGTTGAAAGAAGTTTTTAGTTCTAAATCGATTGCAAAATGCAAAAAGATCAGTTCTTAGGCAAAAGTAAACTTGCTGGTTCTGAAAAATAAATAAATAAATAAATAAAGACATTACTTCAAAAATGAATTTCTCAGAATTGATTGATACGTTTGCATAATCTAAACTGAGAAAGATTTTTTTTTTTTTTTTTTTGTAGAAATAGATGTATGATTAAATATAAGCTGTCTTAAAATAAATGCTTTTATGGAAATAAATTGGGACTTTATTTTTGTGGGGGGAGAGGGACACCAACTATCCATCTGCCAAGGGCGCTGACATGCTTTAATCCTGACCTGGTTTTTCTAAGTGTGTTTGCAGTCATTCTTGGAAAAAATGATTGCGTAGCCATTGTGAATTAGTCGGTTTCATACAGAGGGAGGGCAAGATTTTTCCCCACCAGTGTGATTTTTCGCACTGGTGGGGGAAAGACCGAAGAGAGAAAGTCAATCACCATGATGAACAATCGACCAGAGAGAAAACCATCCATCCAATTATAGAGGGCGGAAGGTAGACCAAAGGAAGGCAATTTGCTGAGCAGGCCTTAATGCAAGATCTCATCGAATGTTCTAGAAGGGTCAAGAGCAACAGCACAGATTTGCGACGGAACTAAAGCGTGAAATGCATTTGGCAGTCATTGATTTGATTAGTTAGTGAGTCTCCAGTTAGTGAAGAAGTTGGACCGTTAGTTTGACGGTGAATTTTTATCTTCCTTTTTTTTTTTTTGGAATGAACCGAACATAGGCTTGCTTCCATTCCTCGATATGAGTATAAAAGAGCACACCTGTTGACTTTAATTGATAAGATACCATCATGACTACAGGATTTTTGGTATTTAAGATTCTTCTGATGTCTTTCTGGTAGACCACAGGAGGTATGTAGAGCAGTGCATGACAGGACATGATTTGCCTGATATGGTAATGAAGATCGTGTACGATATGTTGCAAATGTTGGTGAAGTGAACATGATTGATATGTTTCTTATTTTTGTATTATTTTATTTTATTTTAACTTCAGTAATACAATGACTATTCAGTTCTTGGTTGTTCTCACTAATTGTTGAAAAAATTAGGAACATGTGAGAAGAAATACTGTTGAACGTACCATTCATACAGATAGTATTCAATCTCCTTCCCATATCGTGGAGTCAACAATTTCTCTCTCCATGCCACTACTCGGACTCCCCTTTCAGGCAGAATCTGGCGCAGAATACAACAGTAGGATTATGCATCACCTGGTTGGGAAACCTCCTGATGCATCATCATTACTTTCGGTCTCGTGTACTATCTTGGGGCTGGATTGCAAAAACCACTTTTCTGTCTACTGCATATTTGTTATATTCTATCTCTTACATCACATATTATTGCAGTACTCTCAAATGGAAGAGGGGCTATGCGCCTCCAAAAAGCCACTAGGTCTAACTGGCGTTTTCTCCAGCTAGGAAGGTATCCCTTCGCAGTGAGATACGTCAGAACACCTTTCGTGGAAAAGAAAGCTACACCACGCGAACGTTGGTTTGACATTGGACTGAAATTCGCTCGGTTTTGCTCTTCGTCTACCAATTAGTCCAGGGATATACAGTATATCATGATAAGGGGAAGATTGCAACTTATATATCGGTGTTAAAAGAGAATGAATAAAAACATTCAGGAATCTACAAATACAATTTCACTTACCCCCTTAATTAAATCAAACCATATAAAAAACATCTATTAAGCCATACAAAACATGTTAAAAAGTTATATAAAATTATTTAAACTTTTACAATGTTATTTTATTTATTTTTAATATTACCTTACTTTCTTATAATTACCGAAGTTTATATAATTCCAAATTACAATGTGAGAAGTGAAACTTCTGCTGCCATCTCTCGAGTTTAAGTAATTAACTAGGAAAATATTCACTATAAACTCTCCAAAAACATTATTTTCTGTCTAGTATGAAAAAAAAAAAAATCGTTGAATGGATTTTATTACCAAAGGAAATAGACAGAGCTCCTTAAGCCTAACTAACCTTTTGAAGTTCCATAGGCAACTCGATCTTCAAAAAAGCTAGTCAGATTCTTCACACATCAGTCACAGCTGATAGTTGTGACTGAAGGGAATGTGGCAGAAGTGTTGCCATCTCATTACCGTAAGTCCTGACAGGTTTATGTATGGGGAAAAAAAAAAAAAAAAAAAAATATATATATATATATATATATATATATATATATAGTATGAGTTCTATAGGCGATATTTTTTTTTTTTCCCCCTTTTTACAAATCTGGCAACAGTACAAATCCTACATTTGTATTGTTGCCAGAAATACTCTTAATTCCACGTTCGAGTATCCACAGATGTGAGATTAAAAATCCGAGTTTCTGAAAGGAAAAAACTACTTGTTTGTTTCCCCTTTAAATTTGGGGTGATCAGCATAGGATCAGTAGGCTTATCCAAAAAAAAAAAAAAAAAAAGCAATCCTAGTAATACGTATCTGAATGGTTTGTCTGTGTGAAAGCAAATTTTAAATGGAACTTCAACGACGCTAAGGTGGGTTTTCCTTCTTCAAATAAGCTGTCGACTGCGTGTGTCCTCCAATTAATTTATGGTTTTGTGGGAGAAAAAAATAAATCCTTCTATCTCACCTTCAGCTAAAAAATCATAAATTTTCTTCTCGTAAAGGTGACAGGAATTAAAACCCAGTCGATCTATCAAATGACACACACACCTATGGAAGTGTTCAGAAAAACAAGCGAATACATTCATTACACCAAGCGAAAAGCCAGAAAATCATTGAAGTCAAGTATTACAATACTGAGAAATTCTGCAATGTTCGAATTCTCATGTAGGCATGGATATTTGTGACGGTCTTTAAGTGACAAATGAATTTCGTCATCCCGGTGTGAGACTACCGTCCTATTACTAGAGGCCTGAAAAAATCATTGTTTCCGGACTGCATACAAATAAAATAAAATTACAAAAAAAAAAAAAAAAAGATAAAAGATTTGGAAGTAAGAAAAAAAAAAAAAACTTTTACAGAGAGAGAGAGAGACATCTTGGCTTACAACACTGGCAAAAACTGCATGATAAAAAATGAATAATAAACATCTATATTATTTGCTTGCGTGCAACTCTGTATTCCCTCAATGGGAGATTATTTTGTTGCTGCTGAAGTCATTCAGAAAATTTTTCTATGCTTTTCCACTTAAATTATTTGGAACGAACTCTGCTAAAAGATTCTGCTTTTCTATTTAATTGCTAGTCGAAGAATGAATGCCGCAAAAGAAGTTAACTTTTGGGCCAGATTTCATGTCAGACATTAAAGTTTTAGAATAACGCGTTTTCTTCGATTTAAGAAAAATCCTTTGGGTATTTTAGAGAAACATGGTGGTCAAAATATAGCAAAATCTTTCTAATCTTTAAGACTTAAAAGTGCGCATAAATTAATTAATAAAATAATTGCATATAATTAAATTGTTTTAAAAATTCTTAAAATTTTGATTTTCGTTAAATTTTAAATTGATTATAACAAATTTGAATGTAGTTAACAAGGATAAGAAGTCAATTGTTGCCATTTTCTCCCAATGTATTATTTCCCGCGATTTGGTGGGGCAATGCAGTATAATGTTTCCACTTTCCGAAGAATACCAATTTGACATACTTGACAATCCCCAGTTGGCGCCTCGGTCAGATGAAGCCAACAATGTAATCCTGTTCGTTTTTTTTTTGTTCTTTTTTTACTCGCAAATCCCATGAAAGGTTGTAAAACTATATTATATTAATATGCAGTATATCTCTGCAAGCGTGCGTGGAAGGCCACCTTTAAGTGGTCAGAATAATTTCTAAAAATCTGTGCTCATTTCACTTCTATGAACTGTCATCTTCCTGGCATAAAATCGTAAGCCACTTTAATTACGAAGTACGTGATTGTCAAACATGAAGTTTAAATCAAATCATTTGGGAATAAACGATAGTGGCTATGGCTGGAAATAAAGCAAGTAATCTCGATGTATGTAATGGTGAATCATAAGGCATTTCACTACTCTACAACATGGGTGCTTCCTCGATATGAGATAGTCGTAGAGCTTGTCACTGAAATTATCTCTTTTTGACAGTTATGGGCACGTGTATACGGTGTTGACAAATATGAAACTCTTTCCAGACAGCTTACCCAGCAATAGCGATAGAAAAAAAAAGAAAAAGCAACACAGATAATATGGAAGTCAGTACCAAATGAGAGTTTGAAGTAATGCCTTCCCCTAATATTTTCTTTCCCCAAATCGTAGGGTAAATAAAGTTTTGCTTGCCACCACACGCATCGACCACATTACAAAACTATGTGCAGTCCCAGGTCTCCATTTTGGGCGAGCCCAGTGCACGCGCAGTTCCCCCCCCCCCTCCGACTTATTCCCCCCAGCCCTGACCTACTTTCCCTACCGGTTTTCTACGTAAAAGTGTCTGTTCTCACACTAGCGGTTCACTAACCAGGTAGAAGAACAGGTTTCCCATTTATCATCGTAATGCGTGACTCCGGCGTCCATTCGGCGTCCTCCTCTGTTTCTTACATCCCCCCCCCACTAAAACTGAAACCCCCCTCCGCATTTGGGTCTGACTACCTTGTCAAAATCCTGATCCGTCATTGGCGGAAAGGTCATGCATGCTTTACTTCACCCCACCTGACCAACGGCGGCGAACGGTGTCTCCCAAGTCGCCCGAGGCGATAGCATCCCAAGGTAACCTTTCCCCGCCGCGATCACTGTAGAACGAGTCGGCCGTCAGTTTGCAACGTGCCATTCCTGACAACGGCACAACCAGACGTGAGCTACAGTGGACTTTAGTCTGCTAGCTTCACTTTGCAAGACAGACGAATCGCTGCTGTGATAACCGACTGCATACCGAGAAACTTCTCTTCCCTTTACCTTCTCCATTCCCCCCTCCTATCCCCCCATTCCCTCCTCACGTCATGCTTTTCCCTTTATGATGACGGTACAGTATTCGCAAATCTGTCCCTGTGATTCCTAGCCGCTGTTTTCTCCGCCTCCATATTCACGGGTAAGTACTGTAATTAATGTTAAGTTCATCGTAATAACTGATAATGTCGCAAGCTCCCACGTAGATGCGGGATAGTTGAATGATACAAGTGGAGCAGATCGCCTCTCGATATGGGCGTGACTCGCACATGCGGACGACATTTCAAATTTTTTCATTCTGTCTTGCCAAAGACCTCTGCCGGTTCGAGGACATTCAGAGTTCGTATGTAAATAGAAACTGATTTATACTGTACAGTTCGTTAATGTTGTCTTCTTATCAATGGTTAATAAATTTGATATAAATATACGAATCCTAACGTATTATATTTGGAAAATAACTTGCTACTGAAACTGATTTTTTTCACGACTATTAATTGCCATTTTCATTAAACGGTAAAATATCATTCATAATAAATTCTCTATTTTTCGTTATACACATATGCGTAACTGTTATTACCAAAATTTTCTCTCAATATTTTACATTATAGACTTAGGGATCACTAATACCGCATTAATCATCTAAAAGTTAAAAATTATATATTTTTTTTGTTATAAAATAAGTTTTAAATCCTTACCTTCGTTTTGTTTTATAGTTACGGTAAATGATTTAAAAAAAAAACATTGTAAATTAGTTCTTGTAGTTGCATTTTGACAGCGTTTATCTTCTTACAAAAACCTGCTTAATCGCTTTCGTTGGTTCGTCTGCGTGTATGACAAAGAAAGCGCGTGCGAGCTATTTGACGTAGCTGTTTTGCTTGTTTTGGAGATCATGTGTATTCGAGGTCGCCATTTTTGTTTGTGTTTTTTCGTCTTTGATTTAAGCGTTTCATATAATATACAAAAAGTTCACGTATATTATTTTGAAAAATCTATTATAAAACTAAGACGAGCCTGTTACTGTCGATAAATACCAGATAAATTGTATAATCATTCCTAAAATAAATTTTAAAAAAATAATAATAAATGAGTGACCTGAAAACACAAAAATGACAGGTAAGTGTGTTGACGTGTTATGTCATTGTGTTTATAAGCGCAGACGATTAAATTGATCCCAGTTGTAATAATAATATTACATATACTCATGGGACTATTTTAATCTCATTAAAATAGTCCCATAATAATAACGTTATCTATAAACGTAATTATTTGTAGTTGAATTTAGAAGCAGCAGACAATTAACTCGTAATTAGATTTTGACGTTAGAACTACGTCATGATGACATCACTGCAATATCAGCTGATTTTAAAAAAAAAGCAAGTCAATAAACATTTAATTTATTTTGAATAGTTGTGTTTAAATCTGTTGATAATATATGAGTATTGTCAAAATCTAAATGGAAATGTGTTTATTTTACGCGCATGCGCTTATCTTCCGTTACGAATAACAAGTTTTTTTTTGTATGTATTAACAACCGAAAAGAATTTGATTCTTCCATTTGAAAATTAGCTAGTTTTAAAAGCACTCAGTATACTTTTAACGCCACCATATACTAGTCAAAACAGAAAGACAGTTTCGCTATGCAGATGCCTTCTACACGTTACCAAAATAGAATGTTTTTGTTTGCATCTATGTTTATATATCCCATCTGGGTTAGATAATTGCTTCCTTTTTAGTATTCGCTGATGTAAGAGCTTTGTTTAAGTAACTGGGTAGTGAAGTTGTCAGGCGCCATACTTGGGAAGAAGCAAAAATGACGTCACAGCAGACTATCTTATATCATCAAAAATAGAATTAGCGTCGAGCTTAATTGAAATATGTTTAGCCTTTTATATTTACTTTTCAAATATATCTGGAAGATAGTTTCGATATGGTCTTTCATAATTCTTATCTATCGTTTTGAACTCATTTTGGCCAGCCAGAATGCAACAGCCTTTCCTTGACTGATGACTAACTTAATTTCATTACTGAGGATTTCCAACATGATCCGATAAGTTTTCGTCATATTTTCATGTGTACACATACTATGATAATTTTGATTTTTTTTTCTCAGTTAATTAAGGATAACTACTATTTCTATACTGAAATCATATCTGAGGAAAACGAAACCACATTGAATGTTTTTTTGTTTTTTTTCGGCGCGCGACATATTAATACTTAATTTTCTTTTAAGAATTGTGATATTAAGTTTTATGAAGAATTGAAAATCACACGGTTCAATATATATATATATATATATCCTCCTTTGGAGTGAGAAGGGATGGTATATACAGTGAGATTCAATGGGCCTCACTGTATATACAACCGGGACTAAATGTGTGAATATCTCATTGTAACGTTTATTTAATGATAATTAATATAGCCGTACTTTCCTTTTTTTATTTCATCACTAAAAACTAGGTATCGGAGATATGCTATTTTTACAATCTCTATACTTTAATTATCCCGATCTATACAAATTCCTTAATTTCCCGACAATTAATGCATGTTTGTTTTCTGACCATCCCATTGACTGTCAGAAAAAACAAACAAATCGATTGTCACAGTCCAGACACACGGTACATTTTTAAGCCATTTCAATCCTCCAATAAGTGAAATGGCAGTTTTATACGAACCGTTTACTATATAAAGATATTCACAAAGATATGCCATAGTGGAATTCAACTCACAACCTGTAGTGAAAACGGAGATAATAGCTACTGGGCCAACTAGGTCCACACATGTTGCTTCTGAAGAATGAAATGTTACTCCCCACCCCCATTTCGTTCTTATGCTACTATATTAAGGCTGAAGTTGTAACCTATTATTACAACTCGACATACATCCCGTCAGTCAGTGGCGCACCCAGAGGGGGGGGGGGGGCAGGCAACCCCAAAAGAAAAGGAAAAAACACTAGAAAAATTTCCAAAATTCTTTTCCTAATTAAAATTCATTTTTTTTATTTATGTTGTGTGCTACTTATGAATTAGCGATCACTGCAGATGCTGAGTTATAGGTCGTATGCGATGTGTAGTGTGTATTCGCAAAACGTCTACTCAACTCGCCCCCCCCCCAAGGTTAAATCCTGAGCGCTCGGCCCTCTCCAAGATTAAATCCTGAGTGCGCCACTGCAGTCAGTAATGATTAAAAATCGCGATATTCAAAAATGAACATTCAGAAGACTGCAGGTCTACTGATTTGCTTAGTATTATGAAAAGGAATCAGACAGAAGGAAGCAGTATACTTATACAGTATATCTGTAAGCAGTAAGCAAAACTTACGTTTTGTCTGCTACTTATGTGTTTGTAAGTAGACAAAACAAAATAAGCGAAACGGGCTAAACCTCAAGTGCATTCTTGAAGGTTTGCCCTGAAAAACAGCAGGTGGACTACTCATTATTCTCCTCCTATGCATATTAGGCCTAGTGGCCTGTTACGTCCATATAAGGCATGGCCTATTACGATTCGAAACCGCAACCGTCTCGAGGATAAAGTGGTTGTCCCTATGCCTCCCGGTGTGTCCTATGTTAGACGCGTGTTCACGGGGCCGGTTTTCTTGTTCTAGAGGACGAAAAAAACCCCTATCCTCATATGAGACCGGCTAACTCAACTTTAGTCCAAAGAGACCAGATAAAGGTTTCCTCGTGTCTTGGACGGGAATCGAACCCACGTCTTTCCGACCAAAGGGCTTCGTCTATACCGACTGAGGTACGCAGGTTCACTCATTATGTCTAATGAGAACTATTCTGTAATGCTATTTATTGGGGTTCAAACTGTTATTCTGTTGCTTGATTTTAAACGCGCAGCATCTTTTGTGTTAGCTTTCACCAACGAAAAGAACTTGTGAAAGCGAATAGCAGACTTCCATAAAATAACAGTGGACCAATGCCCTTGTCATAATATTCAAGCGAAAGCTGAATTTTGGTTTCAGCTCGTAAATTTGGGAACAATACATCTAATTTTTATGTTTATAAAAGTTTAGTTTCTGTTTATTTATTTTACTTTTGGTTTCATTTGTTGTTGTTGTTTATTGTTTTTCAAGTAACTAATCAGCATATGCAACAAATTTTAATTCTCTTTGTAGTCCATAAGATACGTCTATTTTTTCAAACAGATTTTGTTTTTTTCTTTCTGCTTTTTAAATATTTTCTTTCTTATCGGTCAATTCCACTTTCGCTCAGAAGACATTATTAAAGAAAGCTTCTTCAGCCGTTGTGTTACAATGTAAAAGCTGGCTTAGTTAACCATTATAAAGAACAGGAAAACGCTTGCAAAATGAATTACTTTTGCATCCAGTACGAACCCTTCCACTGTTACTGTTTATAATATGATTTATTGGGACCATTCAGGAGATTCGTTAATGCAGTTTCTGAAAAAAACATTAAAGGAACTGTCAATTTAAGTTAGATAATTTTTATTTTCCCTTCAGGCACATTGGCGGTCCCGTGTTTGTTCCAGTGTCCTCCATTAGCAAAAAGGGCCATGCTTCGCCGTCACTTCCTGGGCGGGATCAAACTGAGAGAATTCAGTGGACCAAGAAGATAATATTACTCTGTTGCCATGACTACATCTGTCATCCGGGAGTACACAGCTTTGTTCGACAGATTTCTGCCTACGCACTAGTCACATACCACCTTCTAGGTTAGCTTGCAATAGGAAACTGGACTGCATTCAGAATAGATTTCCTCCGTCGTCGGTCCATCACACATTACAGGATTTCCTCCACTCGCCATTAGGCTCACACTCTATAGACAAGCGTGCTTTACTGAGCACGCAAAATAAAATATAAAAAAAACGCTCTTTTGTCTATTTACACAGTAGTTGCATAACATAAAGGTGGATAAACTTTAGTTTTTGTTTAATTCCCAGTCGGAATGCAACTTTTATTTTTCCTTTTGGAGATCAATATGAAGTTTTCAATCTGAAACATTAAAATGAGTTGGGTGCAACGCAATGCCTAGGTCTTAGCACTGAATTAGTAGAATATAGCTTAGAAAATAGGAAATATCTCAAGAAAATGTCCTTCAACTATCCTGTTTTCTATCCATTCGATTACCGTTTGACCTGTTAGCAAAGTAGTTAGCGTGTCCGCTTTTCAACTAACAGGCTGTGGGTCCAAATCCCATTGGTTTTGTGCATAAGATTCACATTAAAAAAAAAAAAAAATATATATATATATATATATATATATATATATATATATATAATCATCTTTCCAGGAATTCTACAGAAAATTGTTGAATGTGAAATTTCTGGTATTAAAATATTTAATCAAAAAACACTAGTCTTTATATTTTAATTCTTTTACTCAAAGTATCATTTTGAAGGGGGAAAAACTATTATAATCATTTATATATAAATCTCTATAGAGAAATGTGAACAGGGTTTAAGGAACGAATTCAGGTAATTATGAACTTTTAAACTGTACTCATGCAAAACTTATGGAAGGAAGACAGAAATCCTTTTAAAGACTTTACTCTCAGACAGGTTTCGATATAATCGTACACCAAGGAGAGAGACAGAACAAGACAAGGATTTTAATTAAAGGAATGACACTTCAGTGTTACAAATCATTCTGAAGGACAAGAAAAAATAAATTAATCTGATAGCAACTAGGTTACTGATATGCTGATAAAGGTTAAAATAACAGTAGACTGGACACAGACTGCACTTTAAAAGGGAAATATTGAACATCCAGTGCGGATGTCTTTCAGCAGCCATATCTCTAGCTCTGGAGTTATATGAAAAGCCTAGTTTTTTTCCCTCATCTAACAACCTTTATCTTTCGTTCTTGTAATGTTTTTTCCTGTCTTTTTACGCTGCCATATTTTTGCGCAGTATAATAATAGTAGTGTTTATTATTGCGAATATGGAAACTAGAATAAGTTAAATAATTTGATTACGCTGTCTTTGTTTACTAAAATCGCTTTTAGACCAGTTTCCAAGAACAGTAATTCCACCTTCTGCCATATTCGACTGGCTCTGACAGTTTTATAAACTAGAATGCAGGATGGACTCATTCGACAAGGAAACAGTCTTGCGATTAATTTAGCATATTTGTGAGAGCGTATAAGATTGTATATAGCGTATTCAATATAGACTGGTAGTACGGGGGGGGGGAATGTGATAATGTATGAATTTAAGTTTAATCATAACAAGTCTTTTAATACTGGAAGCAAAATACACTCAACAATAATGACAGTCATCGGCGCTGGAGGGAGGGACCATTCCAGAATTTCCAAAATTTATTTAAATCTTGTCCGAGATATTTTAGGGTGGAGGAAGTATGTCTTTTTTTATTTGAAAAGCAAAGTTTCCTATCTGTGCGGGATGCACAATATTTTCGCTGTTCTCTTGATTGAGCCATATGCTTGTTTCACTGCTTTTTTAAAAAAATTTAATAAAGAATATATAACCACCAGCAGTCCTCGGTTAACTGGCATAATACATTTTTCAATTGGATGTCGTATAATGGAGCCCACTTTCTTTCTAAATTGTTCTAAATGATGTCATGTCGTACAAAGAAGTCGAAGCATTTTCTTTGAACTTAAAAAAGGTTTGAATTTTTCAAGTTAGAAAAACTGCATCTTCGCATATTTTTAAATCTTTATGCTCGTCGAACACCTGCAGGATACCGACAGAATCTAGTTAGTGATTTATCCAATGATTTTAATTTAATTATAGTAGTGCGGAGTATTATTTAGTGGGGGATACAGACTTCAATTGTTACTTCCCTTCCCCCTTTTGAGGACACACTTGATAAATCCATCATTAAGAAGTCAAAGAAAAAGAAAAACATTTTTTTCCCCCTCTTTTTCTTTGATTTCTTGGAGCTGAGAGATTGCCTCTATTGCTTCCATTCTGAGCGATAGGAACTACAGAGACATAAATGCATTATTTTTTTTTTTAAATGTAAATATCACTTATGAAATACTAATGAAAGTCTACAAACCTGTCGTACATTTTAGTGTTGTGGGTGGGGTAAGGATTTGATAAGCTGGTTCTTCTGCTCTACAAGACCAAATATCGAGTTCAGTTACTTCAAGCCTCATATAATTAGAGTGATGATCCCACAGCGGGCGATGAAATTCTTCAACCACTTAAAGATATTCCCCCAGGCATTTGTGACACAATGCAAAGCGAACCCACAACCTGTTGGTTTAAGAGTGAAGACGCTAGCCACTTGGCCAGTTAGAATTACCAGCATTACAAAAATACTAATAAATTTACTGGAAAATTTAAAGGCAAACTATGAGTGTCATTATTATGATCATTTAAAAATTTATATTAAAACTATTATTTAAATATGTGAAGAAGACAAAGGGGAATGTGAAGCTCCGTGACATTTTATGGAAAGGGTTTCGACAAACCGTGACATGGTTCATCTTTTGATGAACCATAATGATGAATTTATGATGAACCATAAATGTAGTTTAAGTTCCAGACTAATGGCAGTCAATATTATTTTCAAAATTATCTGTAAAAATGTTACTTTAATATAATGATACTTTCCTATGTTTCAAACTACATAAATCCAACACTGCTGCTATTAAGCTTTTCATGTTTATATCCCCCGACCAACATATTCTTTCTTAAAATTCTTTAGAAAAAGTTAAAATTTAGCATAGATTATGACCTAATAGATTGAAGAAAGAAATGTCTTTTTGTCAAATGATTTATTTATTTATTTAATCTCCGGAAAGATGCATTCCAAATTGTCTTGCTTGTTAAAAAAAGCTTCAAAATTCACTCAACTGCTGTCTAGTTTCAACTGATGATCTGCAAGCAAAACAGTGTTCTATAAAATTTCCCATCAGACGAAAATATTTGGTTGTGGTGTTAAATGACAGCATAACTTTAAACATTACACAAGCACAACCACCATTCAAAATGGCTTCCAAAGGGGCAACGATTAGCAAGATTAGCTACACTACAGCAGCAAAGGTATGAACTAATCGGTTGTGTCCAGGTATGAATGTACGCATTCCAACACTGGATTAATTGGATTTCACGCCTTATATGTGAGTCCATTTTTTTTCTCTCTGCTTGTCGTTCCTCAATCCTCGCAGTTTAGTTGCGGTGCTTCTCATATAAGAAATCATTAATATATATAACTTATGTTTATACTGAGATAAAGAGCCAATAGGCTTTACTTCGGCGAAGTAAATTTATTCAAATTAAGTGGATATTGAATCCAACATTATTTCTTAGCCGAATAAGAAACTCAAAGATAGAAAATCTATCTAAGAGTTTCATGCCGAATATAGAAAACTATAAAAGTTCGGCGAGTCCAAGGGTAAGCCAACAGGTGGTACATGCTGGGGCAACTCGTAGTCAAGGTGGAGTAAGATCCGATCACTGTCCTTAGTATTTTCCCATAATGTAAAACACAACTCCTAGGAGATGTATGCTGTTATACATTGTGGGAGAAGGTCACTACCCAGACCGGTTTCGACCTTTTTTGAGGTCTCGTCAGTGAGTAGGTAGACCTAGATGTAAATACTGAGGTTGCAGTAATAACAAAGCTTATTTCTTTACTGTACGAGTACAGTAAAGAAATAAGCTTTGTTATACTGTATATATATATATTTGTATATATACTTGTGTGTGTATATATATATATATATATATATATATATATATATATATATATTGCTGTGCCTTGCCTATATACTCGTAATGTCATATATTTGGAATGTATTCTATCAAAAAAAAAAAAAAAAAAAGAAAGAAAAAAGTTATTGTCTCTATTTGCATTGCGCTTTATCTTTTTTGTGTTATCTTATCTTGCATTTTTCACACCGCCACTTAAATTTATACTTACACATATGCTACATCGGATATTAATAACAGTATTATTTTTCTCATTCTTTCATCTCACTGATGCAATGTTAGCATATAATTGTATTTACAACAACTTTAATGAAAACAGCATACGTACCTATTTTACATACGATTTCTGCCCTTGTGAAGTAATGTATGGTAGCAAATCTTTGCCCGCCAATCGCATTCCTTAAGTAGTTCTTTATTACTGACCTTGGATTAATACGTTAGTGTCCGTAGGTGCCACGGAACCTCCACCATCAGTTAAGAGACTAGCCACGTGCTGTCTTACCTCACTGACGAGTGGCGCCAATCGTACCGCACATAAAAAAGAAGAAGAAAAAAAAGAACTGATCATTCTGAATAACATTGTCAAAGTTTTAAGTATATTAAATTATCTTCATTCAGTCCTGCAAGAGATTATAATAAACATTGTTCTTTCAAAAATTTCAAACTATCTTCCAGATAATTATTTTGAAGATGAAAATTTCCGGTTTCCCCTTGAAGAAAGAATAAACTACCCTCAAACCAATCCTGAACTGTTGTAGCCAATCAAGAAGCATTAACGCTCCACAATACAGAAATTGTGGGGAAGCGTCTAGGGCCCTTGTTGATGATCACTTGCGATCATCAGTAAGAGCCTTTAGACATTTTAGGAAAATGACCAAGGTTTCCTACTGCTAACCTTATCATTCAGGCAATGCTTATATATTTTCTTTAAATATCATATAGTTTAACTTGTGATCATCAATATGCAATACTCTACTATTTATATAAAGGACTGGGATCTTCGTTTCTCATCCTATTTAAATCTGCTTAAACTCTACGAGTTATCTTTTTATCGCACGAAGAAAACGTCCTTTTCAATATTTTTTTAATCTTCCCTTTATCATATTATTATTTGAAATCCAGACTGAGTAACATGGTTGGGATTCCTGTTCGCACTCTGATGAGATTTCTATGACAGTCTTGATCATAGAGGCTAAGCGTATACAGTGTGAAAATGCAAAGAATTGAAACCTTCTTTCAAGTTCTGTTAGAAATTTTTGTTTGGAAATGTGGCCCTTATATCTGTCATTATTAGTATTATATTTTTCACATCTATTATTAGAAGTGGCAAATTCGCGTATACACGCAAGCACATACACTGGCCAGTGTTCTTTCATATTCAATTTCAATTATTGCAAGTGCATCATTTAACTACAATATAACTATTTTTTTTTTTCATTTAAATCAATAAAAATAAATAAACAGGGATTCTTATCCAGTCACATAAAAACAAATACACTATGGAAGGTCTAAAAAAGTATTTGAGAATTTTATTGGTTTGTCTTTCTTTCTTTGTTTTTATTATTATTATTATTATGTGACATCTCCAGAGAGTCCAATGACACTCATCGTGGGAGGGCGCACTACTCTACTTCACTAAATACATCTCATCCTCTCTACTACTTAATTCTCCAACTACGACATCACTACCATCAACGCCATCTATCGCCCATCATCACCATGGACAGTATTTTTTGTCTGTAAATTGCGTGTGTTCTGAAGGCAGATTTGTCTCTACGCGGGAGATGAAAAACTCCGAGTTTCCAGGAGAAAAAACCCTGCTACCTTCGTATGAGATCGGCTAACTCACCTTCAACTGAAAAAGCCTTACAAGGATTCCCCTCGTCACGACGAGGATCGAACCCAGGTCTTTTCCAATTGCGCTACGGCGGCTACATTTCTCGATACCTTTTTAAGATGTGCTAAAAGGAACAGAATTTCTCAATCATATCGTTTTTAAATGATGCACTTGCTAAAACTGGAAATTTCATCCGCACAGCATTGCTTCTAAATCTGAAAACCACCAGTTTGTATTCAGTACAAATAAAA
This sequence comes from Typopeltis vanoorti, assembly GCF_054136105.1. Taxonomy (NCBI): domain Eukaryota; kingdom Metazoa; phylum Arthropoda; class Arachnida; order Uropygi; family Thelyphonidae; genus Typopeltis; species Typopeltis vanoorti. The sequence goes on from NC_143563.1 coordinate 66,774,692, forward strand.
CCTCCGGATAGGTTCTTTCATTGATTATTGAAGAGGTCAAAGTCACAGAAATACGTGTCAGAAGAGGAGGTGTAAGGTACCAAGTTTCCTCAGATCCGTTAATTTAATAGAAGCTGAGTTTTCGTCTACAGTCGCTGTTCATAGTTTAATTGGTAGATGCTGCTGGCATAGTACTGTGCTGATCGTTGCGAAATCTGGAACACTATGTCAAAAAAGAATATGCTCACATCATTGGAGTGTTTGCCAATGATTTTAAGTCGCAGGGACTCTACCGTTTTCATTAATCCTTTTTTCTGTTTTACTTCCAGTTCGTAGGATGCAGTGATGGGATGTGAGGCAGCATCAACGTCTTTTATTTTTATTATTGTTTGGTGATTGAGATACATTTTTCCATACAAAAGGTTCTTCGCTTCACAGATGGGGATGTGAACTCATGTCTTTCCAACCGAAGAGAAACTGTGGCATCGTCCTTGCAACTTGAAGTTGCAGGTTTCGTTCCTCTGTGGTAGGGCAGTATTACAAAACGCACATAAGCCACACTGTCACGGCCACTTTAGAAGGCTTTCACCCATCAAGCAACAATTTTACTTGGCTTTCACTTTGCAGGCTTCATGTAAACCACGCGTACATTCGGTAGCGTCGTATTCCACACGACCTCGTTCTTGATGTATGGGCATTGTTCTAGTTCAATGAACATGATTCGGGCCACTGAACAGTCACTTTCCACTGTCACCTAAAGGTTGCATTTGTCCTCTTACCAATGTCACTGTGCAAGATGAATGTACTAGTGATTTATGGTATCATTGCCACTGCTATTTTCGCCCCCCCTCGTATATCAGAATTACATGTATTGAAAGAAATCGCCTAAAAGAAGCGAATAAACAAACACCTTACACAGTCCCTTGAACAACTGTAGTGAAAATATGTTACCGCGTACCTCTACTCACTATGTTATAATAAATGGTATAGCAACTGTTGAAGGCTTTCATAAATAAAATGGCATGCATCTACAGGACTCAGATTCTAATTTAGATCCTATATCTGCTTTTTGTTTTTTACTACTACTATAAGCCTGTAGTTTCTTGCATTTATTCCGATTAGATTAAAAAATTAGAAAAAAAAAATCAATTAATGTATTTCAATTGAAATACATTAATTGAAAATTTCAAATGAGAACTTATTCAAATTATTTGAAATCAGAGGTGTTAAAGAGCAGTTGATTTGTGTAGCCACAAAAGCGTGGTTGAATTTTTTTTTTTTTTTTCACTAACATAGCGTGCTGCAAGTATGATATGACAGAGTGTCATAAATAAAAGAGTACAGTATTATGTTTTCATTTTTTAAAATAAAACATCATATATCTCCAACCGTAGCAAACAGCCTTCACTAGAAAACATAGCAGCATATGATAAGAAATATTTATGATTTCACAAGAAATTTGAATTTTCAGCATAGTCAGTTTTTAAACAAAAATGACTTTTATTCAAGGATTTTTTAAAAAAATATTAACCAGATAAAGAAAAGAAAATATTTGTCCTAAGACACCAAAGCTGACAACTTGTATGCGATGTGTTCAAGTTATTGTCTCCGATAGTGACAGCCTTATAGCATACGGCTTGCTATGCAGGTTGTTCGGTATTGCACTACTTAAAAGGTTCAATTTTTCGACCACCAGAATCGCAGTAACAAGATTTTGCCTACTTAAAAATTTGGAAACAAACTTTATTTGAAAAAAAAAATCAATTTGCTTGTGTACTACAATGTGTTGAGTCCATTCTGGTAATGATCAAAAATTCACAAAAGCATAAACCAGTACGTGAAAACTTGATATATGTCACGAGTTCCAACTTGCATTACATGCAAATGAACAATGTAGGCTTTTAGGTCGGTGGGTGCATTATGTCACCACCCTAATTGAGACTACAAAAAAGCAGCTTATTAGATCATGCCAGCTAGTTTTACTGGGTTGGTAAAATCAACAGGCTACGCATTCGAATCTCACCCTGGATATCAATGTTTTGTGAATGTCTTTTAGGTAGGAGATGAATTTCATCTCCCAATAACCCTAGCACCACTCTTTTATTGGAGGCCTGATATGTTTTGAATAAAGGTCTATGTTTGGCCTGTAGAGCAACGTTTCCGGATTATCTAACCTTATCCGCCCATGGCACTAAAACTAATATGCTATAGGCTTATAGCCTTTCGTAGATGGATTCACATAAAGAAGAAAAAGATATGTACTAATGCTAATCACTAGCTATCTCTTTGTTCGTATATTGACAAAATTCAAACTTTCGAGATTTTTGACATTTTTAACGGGTAGCTAACACGATTACAGTAGCCTGGGTATTGTAATCTTGTATTCTGTATGTATCCTAAGTTGTTTGTCCTTTTTTATGCATATAAAAAGATCGAAAGGTCCTTTCCACGCCCACAAACACGAAGATCAAACAACTAAGGTTATGAAGCCAGTGTATGTTGTGACTATTAATTGCACATTTTCTTTGGGCCAGTCTCTCTTTATCGAGAGATGAAAAACTCGAGTTGCCGAGACAAAAAACTCTGCTACCTCCGTATGAGTTCTCCGTTTTTTGATTATCATAAATTCATAAGGTATTTCAATGGAATATCCTTTGAATCTGCAGTAGAAGTTGCAAGGCAATGGCAAGGACAAGACCACTTACAGAAGATAAAGTTTCCGTTTTGAATAAAACTAATTTTTAATATATATATATATATACGTTTTTAAAGTATAATATTTTTTTTAGTGAGTAATCTTATGAAAGTGTGAAAGAATTGCATTTTATCAGTTGAATTCAGTGTTTTCAATATGAAACAATGTGATGCAAACTGAAATAGTTCAAAACTGTACAAGATGTTGGCAATTCCGAGTTTGGAAGAACCTTCTTGTACATATCTAGTTTGTAAAAGTAAGTGGTACTCTTTAAAATGGTGGTATCATCAGGAGTAAGTTCATTTTTTTTTCTTTCTTTCATACTTTCCTCCAAGGTTTTTGAACAGAGAGAAACTCTGAACAAAAGAAGTCGATAAATGAGTCATTCAACTAATTTGAATAATGCAGGATAGTAGGGAATTAGAACTAGGTATTATTCGAATACTACTGTCGTACTAACCGGTCCAATTTATACAAAACCAGAATTCTGTTTTGATTAATAATCATGTACAATATAAATCTGGATGTTCTATATCAGCTTTTCTAAAACTGGAACCAAAGGGTCACAACAACGATACAAAATGAAGTTTATAAAATAAATATCGTACAAAATTAAATATATATTCATAGTTTTAAACTAAAAGGATCGTTTATTGAAAAAATGACTGTGTTGCACTACAGTGGTAGATGTTTTAACTCAATATGTGAGTGTATGCATTCTCTGTTCTTTAACGTACAGGGTCGCTTGATAAAGACTTGATGAGTATAAATGCTTGTATCCCATTCCTATGACTACTTTAGAAGCAATAAACAAACATCATTCAAAGTCCTGTTGTGTTCTACGTAAGTTACGTACATTTTGGTGATTTCTCTGGTGAGATGGCTTCGCAAATAAGTTTTAGTTCATTGTGTTTTCGTAGTGTGGGATGAAAATACGTTTCTTGACCCCCCCCCCACTTTCACACAGAAAGAAGTTTAGTACGATAACATTGTAAGAACTCGGAGGTCAAAGAATTGTTACTTTCCCTTTTATTTTTGAGGGCTACACCTTTTCTTGGGGGAGTGGCCATTTTGTTTAACTCGTGCAGCAGAGTCAATCTGCAGCTAAAAAGAGGAATTGCTTTGGAAACTTGACCCTTCCTTCTACTATATGATGTTTGATTTATCACTAAGATAACATTAAGTCAGAAAATAGAAACTTCTATTGCTTAGCCGGTCACTGTTTTTATCTTGTTTCAGCAAAGCAATCTTACCATTCGCATTTTGTTTTGCAAACGTACTTTTATAATTGTTTCGGCGTTTTTAGATTTCTGTAACTCAGACATTTATGTATCTTTTAAAAGAATCAATAAGACAAAATTATTGCTGTTAGTGATGTTAGTTTATGATAAAATATATATACTGTAATACAACTTTTCGTGAAAAGAGAGAGAGCTTTTGAAATGTAGTAAAGAATAGGTTTGAGGATTCGCAAATAAAACAAATTTAAAAAAAAAATCTAAATTCCACTTAAGGTTGCTAAGTTGGAATCAATGTTCTATATATATTTAGAAAGAAAAATTCACTATGAGATTTTACGGGGATTTCAAAGAATCTTACTTTTTTAGACACCTATTTATAAGAGTAGTGAAAAGCGAGAAGGCTAATTTTTCATTAGTCTAATTGTGACTATAATCCATTTCCTTCAATAGGACAACAGGTTGTCCTTTGTCTTTTTCTTTTATAAAAGGTTTGCAGAAAACAACACTGCAGTAAAATCGATGTATATTGTAATGAAAGTGATCCAAAATTATAAATGGAACCTAACGTGATGGGAATAGTTTCGACATATTTATAATTTAAAAACTTCAACTAATGATGATCATTTCATTCTTCAACTAATGATGATCAAAAATCCATTTCGAATGAAATGGATTTTTGATCATCATCATTATTCCAGAAATATACAACCTTTTATGCCAATTGTTCTTATCATTTTTAGCCCAAAGTTTCCTTTTTATTTTTAAAAAAGAAGTTCTTGGTTAGCTGAAGACGAAACTTTTGGATATTAATAAGCCAGCACCGAATTCTGCAAAGGCGGTAATTTAAAACTGTCGTTTGTCCATTTAATTAATGATCAAGCAGCATGCAACATTATCACAAACTGAAAACAATTCAGTAAATTATTGATAATATAGACCAAGTATGTGTTTGACGTAACATTCCTAGTCCGATAATTTACAATACTGGACTGAGAATTCAGAGATGCATGCAGGTATTCATTCACTTCATAACGAATTAGCAAGTGGAATATATTTCCCCACTGCGTAACAAATGATAGTTTTGCATGCAAAAATGCAAATTAAACAAAAGAATGAAAATGAAGTTGAAACTGGAAACAGAAAGATCGCTTTATATAAGATATGTTTTAAGAAGTATGCGTAGAGTGTGGCTTAAAATGAATAAGGTCAATGGAAAAGATTTCTGCGTGATTATGAGGAACACGACATTACGAGACACGTTTTTATCTTTGTCGGCAATCCCTTTCTTTCCTTTTTATTCCATCGATTTATGTCATTTCGATTTTAAAGGCGATAACCCTCATTAAAGTTAAATGTCTTCTTCAAGAATAATTCAGTCACAACACATTGCACACAAAAAAATGAGATCACTCAGGCGTTTCTTCAAACAAGTCCTATAGTCACAATACCAAAAATGCTATATATATATATATATATATATATATATATTATAATTACATTTAATTTACTGTAAATTTTTTTAAAATTTAATAACTTATTACAAACTAGTTATTTTAACTTATAAGGTCATGATATAAAGTTTAACATAAAAGCTATCTAGTTACCATGACAACGTTGTTTTCAAAGACCGATTTGCTTTGCAGAATTTTTGCTGTAACGCGACGTTTTGTCAAAAGTTACGTCTGAATGTTTTGCATTACAGACAATGTAGTTATGAATTTTTTCTGTATCCTTTATTCTAAATGGCTAAGTATTAAAACAAGTATTTTGTGTGTTGTCAAGAGCCGTTTCATCAAGTTAAATGTTTCTCTTTCTTCTTAACATTAAGTAAGTGTATTAAATATCCACTTATTTGAAGTCAATTGTGCAAAAGAAAAGCTAAGACATACGACACTTTCCTACTGGTGTGTTGGCACACGACACTTTCTTCCTATACACATATAAAAAGTGACATATAATAGGGATATCAAGTGCCTCTTCAGGGACAACACTGCCGTAGGATATGGTAAAACAAGAAGACCGCTTCTGGGCCCAGTGTGTTTATAAATGTCCCTATTCTAGCATCACTAAAAAAAATTGAAAAAAAATTAAAAATAAAAAAATTGAAAAAAAAATTAAAAATAATTTTTTTTTTAAATATCTGGCGAACAGTAATTAGCCGTGGATCCTAGTAGCACCTTTTGGTGTTAATTAGTTTTTCCACATCGATCTCTAGCATGTATGTGTCGTCAGGTCATGACTATATGTGGATAGTTTATTTCTCAAAAACCCATTTATTAACTTCCGTTTTTTTTTTTTTTTTTTTTTTTTTTTTTGTAAACCACGAAGGGACTTTTCTCTACAACTTAGTGCACTATACACATTATTCGAGATGACCGTTTCGTATCAAATCTTCATTGATAACCTCCGTCTGAAAAACAGTGGCCATATATCCAGCAGATTCTAGAAAGAAGTAACTTCTTGTGTTTCTGCTGCAGCGATTACTGCTTTCCCTTCAGCTTTCTAGTGATGAATTGATTTTTCATATCAAAATGTCAAATCCTGAATGAAAAATACCAGAATTTGCTTTCAAACATTTTTTTTTTTTTTTTGAAAATTTCAATACTGATTTCTCACCTTGTATTAGCATTCCAGAAATTTAGCATGATCGGAAGTTTTTCTTACAAAATGACTAAAACGGTCAGAAACGCAAAATTGCAATGTTCACAAATTGTTAAGATCTAAAATTGTCTGTAGATGGCCGATCCTCTCCTTTTAAATCTTAACTTTTACTTTGAAAATTAATCAAGCCATAAATTCAACATTTCTTCGTCTTATTATGAATTCTTTTTTTTTTTTTTGAACCTTTTTCCCCCATATCTGAAAGATTAAACAAATATCAAGATAATTATGTATTTAGTTCATCATGGCTCCTCAAATGCACATTATATCTAGTTTGGACTACAGCACCTAAGGTTGTAGATAATTAAATAGAATTCCTTTAAATTGTAACCTTTCGTATCTTTACTGTAAGAGGGCTATTGCTTAATTATTCCGAAAACTTTGCTCAGAGACCAAACACAGAACTTTTTAGAGCCATGTCAAGCCGTATCAACAGTTTTACTTCTGAAAAAAAGTGACGCTATGTGGAACAGAAAAGGACAACTGTATTTAAAAAAAAAAATCTATAAAATCTGGTCTGTTTTACCAACATGCAGATATACACCATACATTAAGCGCAACTGAACGGCATTTATTTGTTTTTTTTAGATTAAAAATATGTGGAATGGCCTTCAACAACGGATTATATTGTAGAAGCGGTAACTTTATGTAACTTTAAGAAGGTTGAAGGATAGATTAATTAAAAGTTTATGTATAATGATTACCTAATTCAGCAGTGTTGAACATGTCAGTATTGTTTTTTGTTTAGGTATAAATATATACGCACAGAAAATAAAAATATTTTTAAAAAAGGGGTTAGAATGAAGGCGAGAGAGAGAAAAGATTGCTATGATTGAATATCAGCGACCCAAACATATACGTGAGCTGTTGAACGTTGCGTCTATTTGGTCTCAATCATGATTATTCAGCATATGACACTTATTATTATTATGTGACACCTCTAGGGAGTCCAAAGACTCATCGAGGAAGAGTGTGCCAACAATATCGAACGATTGATCCCCTTCAACTACTACCGCGCTCAAACTTGCTTAACTTTTTGCGTAAGCCATTAGTAGCAGAGGCACTACCAATCGACATGATGGTTCATTTATTTTTATTTTTATTATTTTCTCCTAAACATAGAGGTTATCGCACCATACCTAGAATTAGTTTTTCCTCGAAATATTCTCATTTTCCTCTTACAAATATAAAGCCGACCTTGGTCACATTTGGCAGTAGTAATTGCATGTACGGTCCAGGTATAAATATGAATTAAGGTAATTCATGGATTTCATACCGTTGTTGTCACCCCTTGATGGAATCAAGTTTCCCAAAGTAAGGCTGATAATAATAATAATAATGATATTATTATTATCGGCCTTCCACCAGGAGATATGAGTCCATCTAGGGTGAGAATGGCATTAACTCCTCCAAGAACTATCCGAATTTATATTTATACCTTGATAGTGCATGCAACTACTGCCAAATTTGTCGGAGATCGGTTTTATGTTTGCGGAAGAAAACCAACCCCACAGACTCACTAAATCAATGCTATAAAAAAAAAAAATAAAAAAAAAAAGCAGCTGAATCATAGACTTAGCTAATCATTATTGTGACCAACCACACACATACGGCGAAACTCACCACCCACGGTTAGATTAGTTGCGTATATACAGCCTGTGTGCAACTTATCTTCTCCCTCTCATTCCCTCTTTTATTATTTTATTTATTTTTTCCTTACCACAAACACTAAGATGCTCAACACTGCCAAATTACACTAATAATAATAATAATATCTCCAATCCTAGGGATATGCCTTTCAGCTATGAATAGAGGAAATGTGAACTTTAGTACAATATTACGGGGTTTTAACCTCTTCTTTCAAAGTAAAGGTGATTCTGAAATCCAGAATAATTAAAAAAAAAAACATGTGGAACTTCAGCTGAAGGAAATAATTCAATCACCAAGTTAATGTAAGGTTGGTCGATTGGTAGAGCCTCTGCTACTAATGGCTCGCAAAAAGTTAAGCAGGTTTGAGCGCGGTTAGTAGTTAGAAGGGGTTCGATGGTGTTGGCACATTCTCCCTCGATGAGTCTTTGGACTGCCTGGAGGTGTCACATGATAATAATAATAATATCTTACATAGCATATGATGTAAATCAGAACTTTCGCTTATGCATAAACAACATGAAATCCAATTATAGCTCAGTGTTTACATTTTTTTTCATCCTACGCACTTAAACACGAACGTACGATCCACCGGTTAAATTCCTAACTTATGGATCGACAAGCTGATATATTTGGCAACCACATGACTCCACCAAGCTCGCCCAATTCTTTATTTTCCGTTTCTCCCTCTTTCTCTTGACCCTGGTATGTCACGTTTAGTTTAATCGAAAGCCCAAAACACGTTTTACCAGCTTCACAAAAGACATGACGTAATCCTTGAGATACTGTCTTTGGGCGTCACCTAGACATCGCGAGCCTTTAGTAGCAGTTCGAGGAAATTCCACGTTAAAGAAAAAGCAATCACGTGTTTGTGTAGCCAAGCACGTGGCGTCGGTGGTCGGATTTCCTAGAAGCGATAATACCTGTTCAGGTATTTTCCACGGTTCTAAGCATCCAAGTATACTGCAGGGGTTGTGCGCACGCTCGTGGAAGCCTTCGTCGAATGATCAAATCCTCCGAAGCAAATTGTCTCCTATACACATATACGGCAAGAGAAACAGAAAAGGTGTGTCAAGAATTTTTAACATGTCAAGAATTGTATACAGGAGATTGCTGCTTAAGGAGGATAGCAGTTTTTGTATGAAAACACAAGGATGCCACTTTAGGGAGAGTGAAGTTTGGTTACTTATAAACAGAATAAGTATTTATAATTATCAGTTATTAATTTTTTTTATTAAAGCTCGCGTATTTTTCTCTAATAATCGAAATTTTTCAGTGAATAAAAGCCATACTAATGGATCTATAACTATCTTTTGAAACCGGTGCTAAGTGCCAATTTAGTGAAAAGAGTTGGAGTTCGAATTACATTGATCACTTTGATTTATTTTTTTTTTTTAACAAGTCGTTATTCAATGCAGAGTTATTCTCGGCTTCACCGAGTTTTCACGCCTACCAAATATATAACAACGGCTTTTAGAAATTCAACTTGAAGGCAATTATAACTGCACCATAGTTCGAATTGTCTTTGCTTTAATCTAAAATAAAAACTATAGAGAATATCGGATTTCATTCGCTGTGCAAAGTTTGCGATCGCATGGTATTCTATTGTAAATACAAATAGAAATGCTATTTCGATTTCTCTTCAAGTGCACTGCGGCTTTTTAAGATTTGCTAATACCTAAATTCCAGCTCTAAGTACTATTGAAGCATTTGCAATTACCTCTTTACTTGTACATCTCAATCTTGTCATAGCAATATCAGAAAGTAGAAGCTTGGCCCATTAACTATATTAAATAGTCGTGCAATATAGCAGATAATGTGTCCAATCAATACCAAAATTAAAATCACGGAATATATTTAAAAAATAAATAATAGAATCCAGACTTAACTATAACAAAACATAACAAATCAATTACGATCAGCATGACATCTTTTATCTAGCACATGGACAGGAGAGTTTTCTTGAATGCCTGAGAAAGACCACTAAACGTTAAAACACGCCCTTCTACTCATTTTCGAAACACACAGTAAATCGCTGGCAATTATCTAGTTTATTAACTATTTATGTGTTTCTGTTTATGCATTTAATTTCTTGCATTTTTAATGCCACTCTGATGAGAACTTCCCAGATTTACAGCTATATTTAGTTATGAAATTTAACAGTTCACCCGCTTTCAAACTTCACTTGGTTATCCACGTAAAATTTTGTTATTTGAAGTATGTGGAGACTGAGTTGATTAAACCATGAGTAACTGTATCCGCACAGTACTTGAGGGATACTGTTATAAACAGAATGCACTTGATCATCCCATCAAGTGGTCTGAGATTATTTTAGGATAATTCCTTCCACGAACGATTGTAAACTTACAGAACATTAATATCAAGTACAGGCTGAAGGTTAGGCGAACTCGAAATGATGGTAATATTTTCCCATGCCATAGTAGGCTTCGAACCCAGAGGTATTTGGACAACTAGGCCAAGATGAAGAACATAGGCGTTTAAAAACATTTAACTGTTTAAAATTCATAAATTAGCGTCTTTTGGCGATAATATTATTTCTGATATTAAAAAAGCATCAAATATATTCCAAATTCTGTTTCAGTAAATGCTGATATTTGTGGAATCAGTCTAGAGCCGTCTTTTCTTTCAAACTGTGGAGAACAACTTCGTGAGAGAGTGGGTGTGTTGGTTGGGGAGATGAATGTATAAGTAACAAATGCAATCACGCTGTTAGCCGTTAAGTACAACAAGTGTCATATGTGAATATACAGTTTATTGTACTATTATACTATTCCAGTTATTTAATGTTAGTTTTCAACTATAGTGTTTATTTATATCTCTTTATGAAACTATGATCATAAAATGGGACGCCGCTACTTAAAGTCTGGAGACTGGTGATCGAATACATCGCAAGGGTCATCAGTTCACAGTAGAATCTGCAAAAGTGTTCGCGTGTCTAGCAGTCCATAGAACTGCTGACGAGGGCCCGTTACTGAAGACAGATGATAATTTGTTTTGTCTTGTTTAACTTATATACGTTTTTTACTTCTATACAAATGCACCGCTAAATCTATCACTCTTGTATTTTGCACGGCCTGCCTTGATCCTAGAGAAGTTCGGTTAATATTTGAAATTCGTGGAAAAAAATACTTTGACTTTACACTCTCGAAACACACATGCATGCACACAGAGAATAAACTTTCGTTTAGCTATGCTGTCTGGAATTTCAAAAACGAACGGCGAAAACTGTTGTTGAGAATCAAACTGATACAGAACGGGGGAAGAGAATTAATTCAGTTTAGAACCGAAGTAATACTGGGTTGTTTGTTAGTAAACTATTAATATTAACTTCATATTTTTGACTAAATGAAGATACAAACGAGGTGCGTAATGATCGATTGTAAGTGAAGCTCTGAATCGTGAGTATAAATATAACAATTTATCTGTCGATCGGCTTGGATTGTTCTCTCTGAACGATCAGCTTGAAAATACAGGCTAGAATACTGAACGAATATACCATTTTCTTATAAATCAATAATAAATATTTTTTTAAATTATTAATGGAACAAGATGATAAATAAAGTGTAGCATTAGAGCATATCAAAAAAACAATCGGAACATGACCACTTCGGTACAATGATCTGTTACCGAAGGCATTAATAATATGAACTGATAAAAACGACCTAAACGATTAGGGGACAGTTTTTTTGTTTCTTTCTTTTTAGTGGAATATTCTGAAAGTGTAAAAAGGCATGTCTAATAGACAGGAAGTAGGTGTTTCAAACGTGGCGACAGATGGACAAAAATTGCCGTTGTTCGCCCCTCCATCATATACGATGTTAGCGTTTTTCTTTCTTTTTCTTCTCCTTACCCCCATGAACCGGAAGTGCTTTGTGAATTGCCGTTTGACCTCAGGTAAAAACTATGGAGCAGCTGCAATACCCCCCCCCCCTTTGTCCTTCCCCTCTTTAACATAACTGTTCTGATTCTGTTGGGTCTTTGTTGATAACCAGGAATGGACGGAAATAAGGGGAAGTTGTGCGTGAGCATTAAAGAGAGACCACCAAGCTTTAGCAGGATTTTAACAAGCGAAGTGCAAGTTGCACGTGGGTAATAAATACACCTCACCCTTTCATTATGAGAATTGCTGTGACCTAGGAAATGCCATTGAGGGATGAGTCCCGGTGGTTTTGGGGGAGACCGTTTCGTCACAAAGAACAGTTCTGCTCATTTGTGTTGCTCACCGGTCCTCGTAACGGTGAAGGCAATAAATTAGCCAATCCTAGTTGTTTTATTGCTCCAATACAGGTGAACCGTAGAGAAGTTAAGCAGTGTTAAAATATATCTTTAATGGTAACCCGTGGGTGGCCAAAACCAAACCCACACCAACTTGTAGTATATCATCCATACTTCAAATTGTTATGTGTATGTCTAAATATTCTTTTATGCGCCCTACATGTTTGCCATCGAGAGAGAGGGAGAGAATCTGTACAGGTAAAATATGCATCATCTATGGAAATATCTTGGTTACAGAGAAATGATTATAAGCACTAACAGAGGTGCCTACAAAATTCATTAGCACATTCTGAATTATTTTAAAGAAGCTGGAGTGCAATGATAACGGACACCTACGCGAAACAATGGATCATTCGATCACAATTGTCAGCTGGCGTCACGAGATGAATCATAAAGGTAGATGAGATCTAGAAATTGATATTCAATGAAAATCCGGGAACTTACGCAACCAACAACTTTACTGTGCAATCACTGTGGAATTACGCCATTAATAAATGCTCTGAAGTGGGAAACCTCTGTGTAGGACGTACTACAGCATAGCTGGAATATGTTTCGTACTGATCTTTCATCTCGAACAAGGTCTGCTTTCATTGTCCACTGCCATTTCCAAATAGCGACAATTTCTACTAATGAAACATCATCCAAACTACTTGCAGGAAGAAATCATCGTAAACAGGAAGCGGTTAAAGTAGTGATTTCCTTTTCCTGTAAACTATATGCATACGTATCCTGTTCATCCATCTTTAGAACTACCTGTGCTGCTGAAAGAAAGAAAGAAGGTAAAAGAAACACACACACCCTCTAGGTATAAGTTAATCTTTCCTTAGTTCCGGTGCACAAGGTCATGGCACGGCACAGATTACATCTAAATATAGATAAGTTCAATGGTAACTATGCAACCATAACACTCCTCCCCCCCCCCACTCTCTGTAGGGAATGCTTATTTAATAGTTACATTTACAGAGGAAAGTGTGTCCCGAACAAAGGATGCTGTGTGCGTGCTCCTACGCAGGCAAATAAACTGTACTCCTAATTTGCATATAGAAAACCAAAATTATAGTTACCGTCAGTGGTGTCATACCCTCACAAAAAAGATATTTGTTTTAGATGTTCACATTTTTTCAGCTTGTCAAAACGCAATCGAATGTTTTATTTTACATTGTCTATAATTTATTTATGGTATTTCTTATTTTCGTATTTCTCTCACTTCGCATATTATACCATCACTGTTTTACTGTCTCCTCATTAACTTTTTTTAAAATTTTCTCGCCGATGTCAAGGTTTTTTTTTTTTTTCTTCATTTGTTACATTCCAGAAGCAGCAAGGTTGGCCGAATTGTTAACATATCCCCGCTGTTCAACATTATTATAATAGGCTGCAGGTTAGAATCCCGCCGTGGTATGGATATTTTGTGATTGCCTTCAGGTGGGAGAATTTCATTGCCTCTTGTGAAACCACTGCTCCCTTACTGGAGGATTCAAGAGTGAGACCTCCAGGGGTGTCCCCAGAGTAGGGGACTTTTGGACTATTTAAAAAATAAATAAAATGACAAAAAAAAAACATGTTTAGCCTGGTTTATAACCTTTCGTGAATGGGAGATACAAAACATTTGTAATGAAACAAATATAATTGTAATAATATTTATTTATTTATTTTGCTAGATTCATATGCGCCAACGTTTCACTTTCTGTTCTTTTCATTTATATATTTTTTCCACCTTATCGGTCTATTATACAGCATAAGCACACAAATATCGGCTACCAGGTGTCTCATATGGAGGTGGCAGGGATTTTCACCCCGCGTCAAACCGGCCAGAAGAACACACGCTATTTACAGACATTATACGCTCGACTCGTAGCTGTAAATCCAAAACAAACATTTGAGCTGCTAAAAATTTATTTGAAAACAAAAAGTGCTATAGAAGAATTCATAATGCAGGCACTCTGTCATTTGGCCTAACGCTCTATTTACAGCTTAAAGTTTTTATATAAGGGCTGTGGTAAATGCAGTCCAGGTTTTAGAGTTTGGTCAATCTGTTGATTTCACATTCGGCCTCAAGACACTTTTTTTTTTCTGTGCTGTTACCGGCTTGACTGAATTTATTTTATTTATTTATTTTGAGGGCGCAGTCATTGCACGAACCGAATATGAAGATGAAACCAGTGTGTCCAAAATTTATTTTGTGATGAGAAGACGTTAGAAATGATGGAAATAAAACTTATGCAACAAGAAAATAAACAACTTTTATACACTCATGCATCCATAGCACTAACGGACGTCGTTCACTGTTTGAAGTTCTTCCAATGGTGTAAATTTTATTCGGGATATTTATTTTGCTCAATACATTTTTGAAGTAATCGATCATTTGTTCACTCTCTGCTGCATGTAAATTGTCCTCTTTTGTACTCGTCTCATTGTCTTTTTCTCATCGCTCTCTCACATCATATTTTTGTCTTTCTGTTTTATCTATTCTGTTATCAATCTCTCTCTCTTAAAACGGGGTGAATAAACAGTATCATTAGCATAAAAACACTTTCGAAGCCATCTAGTCAATTTTATTATCTAAATATTAATTGCATTTGTTATAATAAATATTATTATAACAAACGAAAGAATAACTGCTATATATGTTGTACTAAAATTAACAGCATATGGAAGGTAATGACATTATCAGGTTATTACTTTTACTACTAATCACACAAATGCCATTCTGTGTGATTATTAAAATTAGAGGGTTATATGATATTCCAAACACTGCAGAAATTCTTTTAAATGATTCACGTCACTGAAAAATAATTCGTTTTATTTGATACCGAAAAAATTTAGCTTTTTTTAAACACATTTTTTTCCTAGCAAGATAAAACAGACTAACAATAGGATCAGCTAAAATACAGAAGAGTTAAAGAATAATGCACTATGAATAATATATGAATTCATACATAGATGAGAAACGAATATAAATTAATAAATAGCAATTATATCCTAGTGCTAATTTTCGTCTGTAATTAACTTAACCAAAGGGCATGAAAATAAAAACGATGGTCACTGAATAACTAGAACTCTTTACAAATACCGCCACTCCTGTTGGAAAGCACACTCTTCTAATTAATCGATGCCTCAGAAACTGTACTCTAGTAGATGACAGTGAGGAGATAATATGCGTTGTAAGTTAAGACAGTAAATAGTTTTTTTGTTGTTGTTGTTGTTGTTCTGAATTCGTCTTGTTGTTTGGGAAAAGTTACTGAAGAACTGAATCCCTTGTTCGGGAGGTTGGGGGGGGGGGAGAGACTGCTTCAAATTTAGTTTACTTCTTCCTCGATCCTACACATAACAGATGGTGTCGCCGACGAAATTTCCGGGAGCTTCGTAGTCTGATCACGCTCGCAAACTTAATAAGAGCAAAGAAACGGCACACCGCAGGTCAATGCTGCAGCTGCCGCCCTAGCCTCTCGGTGCTCTTCATTTTATGTCTAGTTCTGGGCTGTCACCTTAGACGCCGTTCTGACTAGTCACATGATTGTGCATGCCCAGTGTTAGCGAGACGGGGGAAGGGTCTACAGTTATCCAAATTCACCGCAATAAGGAAATGCAACGTCCTTTTTTGAGGAAGTAAGGCTGGAATAAAAGCTTTCATCTGGAATGTATTGAATAGTGCATGCTATTATAAGTATTATTAAGTACTGCGCAATTTATGGGCAGCGATCCGATTCACTGCCTGCTGCAGATGTTTGATGGCTATTCTTTCGTATTATACATTCGAGAACGTTGTTTAGAATTCCAATAAGAGTCAAATGATCTTTTCTCTTCTCCTGGATATTTTGTGAATATAGTTATTGTTGAGTAAGAGATCATATCGCGATTGGCCACTTAGAACATGCAGAATTTAACTAATTAGATCGCTGCTAGCTACAATGACAGTGTGTGACCTGCAGATGCTTTGTGTTATGGTTGGGAGAATCCATCGGCAGTTGTTTATATTACAGATGAATTCTCAAGATACGTTTGGAATGACAGAATTACTCCCATCCTAAATGTAAACCGATTTGTGATATTAGGAATTTTGAAAACTGTTAAAACGAAACAAAATAAAACTATTAGTCTCTTTAAAAAATAATGAAAAATCCTAGTTTAAACGTACAATGATTTTTCAATACGCTAATAACCATTTATATGAAATTACATATTTAGAGTATAACAAGGTGTATGAAATTACACCTTGTTACACTCTAAAGATGTCTTCGAAATGTAGTTAAAATGTCATTTTGCAATTATTTTATTTATATTCTGTTCACCTAGATTGACTTATGTCTCTTGGCAGAATTCCGATAATAATCATAATAATGCCAATATAAAACTATAACTACGAATAAGAACAACAAAAAAAAAAGAATGTTCGTAATGTATAAATTTGGCTGTTTTCCTACCTCTGAAAGATCTACAGATACATATCATACGGGTAACTTACATAAAACTGAACAAAATGAATCAATTTTCATATAATTTTCCAATATTAACTTTCACCTCGATCCTAAACTGACTAATTATATTTATACAATATCCCGTTTTATTTTCCCTTATTTAAATTTAAGCTCTCTCTCTCTCTCTCTCTCTCTGTGTGTGTGTGTGTGTGTGTGTGTGTGTGTGTGTGTGTGTGTGGTTACCAAACACACGTTCCAAATTCAACGAACGGCATTAGTTAGGTGTTTTTCCACTCATACCATCCATTGAACAGATTTTAACGACTATATTCGAATTCCAACTATACGTTTAACTGTGCACTCTCTTAACAATGTAAACTGATCACCATTTAGTATCAGTTTACATAATACGATATTCGACAGAACAGAATGAGCGAATTAATAGTTAAAGAAACCACAACATAACATAATGCAGTAAAGAATATTTTTATTTAAAAAAAAAAAAGACATTTTTACATGTGGTCATTCCAAGGTCATTTTCAAGATCTCTATTCGTTCTATAGAATAATGGTAAGTAGCGTCATCTTCGTAGTGAACAATAATAGAATTTATGTTGTATCAAATCGGATTTTTCTACCACATTTGTAAGACAAGTAAGGATGTATTCCTTTACTTTTGTGAGAGTACGAAGCAGGAAGAACACGTGCAATTATCAGACATAACATACTGGTCCCATAGCCTTAGCTGCTCGGGCGTAATTCCAAAACAATTATAAGCTTCATCTTGGAAAAGCGCATGTCTTGTTCGAATTATGTGACTGAAACGGCGGATTAATTCCAGGCTCTGACACCTTTCAAAGCTATCTGCTGCTACTTTACCGTTTATATTTTCATGTCCACTCTAAAAATTTTATCTTTTTCGTAGTCCAGTAAAACTACTGCGTAAAGATAAACATAATTTTTATTATGATAAGTTTTATCCATAAATATATAATAAAACTACTGTGCTAAACTCCCTTCATCGGTTTAACGTTTTTTTTATTGCTACTGAAAACAAGAAAGAGACAAAAAAAAAAGTAGGAAAAAGTGGGTAAGCCTGGAAGAAAGAAAAGTGTAATGTAATCCAATGAAAACCTAGAGAATCTTTATATAGGGTTATAAAAGAAAAATGGAAGATATCTTTAAAAAATGAATACATGTATACATAAGAGCTATTTCGCTATAGGTCACCCTTAATGGTATTTGCTATTTCCAGCACCAGTTTCTGTATTAATAATATGAATATCTAAACGTTCAATTCACGGCATCCTATTTTTGAAAAAGAATAGAACGAAACATAATAAACAAGTAAGTATTCATTATTGATTATCGAGAATATAACACAAGAATGTGTTCTAAAAATTAAAAGCAATTATATAAAATATTCGGACTCAAAGAAGAAAACACAATTAGATGTCTAAATTACAACCTCTTCTTTTTTTTTCCTACAAAAGCTTATGTGGCTTTCATTATTCCTAAGAATTTCATTAGTATGAGTGTGGAAACACATATTAAGCCAGAAAAACATTACTTTGAGGTTCAGTATTTTCTAAGCGCATATTGTCTATCAACAATAACAAGTTATTATTAATATTAGCTTCTATACAGTTTTACGACTAATCGGGGGGGGGGATTACTTCAGCCATCCTATGCTTCTACTTTTTCTTAAATATATCAGCATCAGCATCTTCATCACTTCATTGAATTCTCCATGAAAAAACTACTCCTGTCCTATTCATTGCACTCTTTCTCAAACTCCCACGGGACAACCATTTTGTTCTCCCACTCTTTCATGCCATGAAACATCTTCGCCCATGTTTACTACATATGAAGACTGCTACCATTCTCAACTTTCCCGTGACCATTAACCAAATCCTCCCTAGCAGATGATGCATAGGAACTGCTCCTTATAACACTCTCCAACTTTGCATCATCAACAAATAGCTAAATATTACCTTTCAGGAATTTTTCAGTACGTTAAATGTTATCGATGCATATTTTAAATGTCTTTTTATTCATGTAATGTATTGCTTAAAAAACATGTTTCTTATATCAAACAGTAGAATTAAATAGTTCACCGTGTGTGAACTACCTGAAAGAGCATACTGGTCGTCAGCCTTTTCGGAAGAACATTAGTCAGTGAGCTCCGTATTTGTGATAACTGGGGAAGTTCGTTGTGAGATCAAAAGTCGAGATTTGCAATAGACTTGGTAAATTCATTTCCTTTCTGCGAAAGAATAGAAAGTATTTTATATAAATTTTAGTTACGGCTGAAGTAACCAAGATACGAAGCCAGTGTATTGTCTTAATTGTGCATGTTCAGAAGAACATGCACAATTGTCAGAAGAACTGTTTGCAGTTTGCTTATTCTGCAGGACCTACCAGCTTCATATGCAACTGGCTAACACTTTCAGAAAAGTTGTGTTGGGCTTAAGATTGCTGAAATAAAAAAAAATAAATAAATAAATAACTGTTAGGCTTAATAAATTTAAGCCTAACACAACAAATGCAGAAAAAAATAACTGAAATACTCGTAACAGTTCTAGTGGAACTATTTATTGAGACTGCTTTCACTCCACCTGACCTTTAATGAAACGTTTTTCTTTGAATTCCATTAGGACACCTAATCGATATCAACAAACTAAGGCATTATTTATCAAAGAGAAAACTAAATTTTGCAGTGATGGTTAATTCCTGTTTAATTATTAATTCTACAAGCTACCCACATCTTTCGTATGCTGTCAGTTTGTTAGACCAGAAAGTACTCTCGCTTTAAATCGTAATGGCTCTGTCTTTCGAAAGATGAACTAAACACTTCGCTGCAATTTATTCCCTCTTCCTTCTAGTTATTCCGCTGATTGTATTGTCAGTCTGCGGTCTTAATAGTGCTACATGTATGACACGCACCATGGTCGTTGCAATAGCATTTGAACACTTGAAGTATGGCCTTGGACAGGCGCACGGTGTCAAGAATTTCCATCTCCGAGCCAGCTAGTTAGGCCAGACTCTCTTACTGCAGAGAGGCAGAATAGAGAAAACAATGGGATTTATTTGCTTATTGCTGCGCGCAGTGGATTCTGGGAATCCTGTAATACCTGTACTTTTTTATTGTTGTTTGGTTGGAATGAACGCGTGGAAAGTATGCGAGTGCATAGAGAGAGAGAGAGGGGGGGGGGAGATTTCGTAAATTGCTGTCAGTGATTTTCTTTGTGGGTGGTTTGCACTTCAGTAGGTCAAGGCAAAATGTGCTCTAATCAGCAGTCTAACGCTACGTTATTTAAAAAAAAATTAAATTTAACTCATCTAAGAATGCTCGTATTTTTCTTTTAAGTTTAGATTTCAATAAAACCAGCGCAAATTATAATGTAGAAGTATTTCTCCGCCTTCATAAACGTCATGCTATGCAATCAAGCCAGATCAAATTACTATTCAATCGGTAAAACTAAAGATGGAAAAATGCAAGGCAGTAGAACAACTCATGCCTAGTTTGCACTGCATCACCTTTCAGCACAATCGTGTCAGGGAGTAGAAAAAAAACACTTGATAGTAAAGTCCTGGTATAAAATCGCGTGATCTTTCTCTTTCATTGCCCCTGCCAGATGTTGAAACAGCTTACAGCATTTTTTTCATCTACATGACTCGCGTTCTCGGTTGGAATAAACGTATTTTGTTTTCGATACAAAATAAAACACCTTTAAAGTAGTTCACTTTCTGCGGATGTTTTATGTGAATTCCACCCACAAAAAAAAAAAAACCCTGCAAACCTATAATACATTAGTATTAGTATTTAGATAGGATGAGGATTGGATACTCCATAAATCTTACTCTACAACACCAAACATGGGACTTTTTCAGGCTACTTCAGGCCTCCGATAAGTCGTTCCAATGAGATTCAAACCTAGCTTGTTGGCTTGAGAACAGGTAAGCTATCCACTCAGACAACCGACTGGCTAGATACGGTACAGAGAAATAAGAGTTAAAAAATGAAAGAAAGAAACAGAGTTAGGTAATTCAGAATTAGAACATTGGCAGCAACTCAACTATTAGCCATGAGACATCAGGGTATTGAGTTTATTAAAAACGTGTATTCTCAAGAGAGTTTGTTTTGCAGGAAGAAAAAAAATCCTGTCATCTCTATCTGAAACCGAATAACATCAACGGACTGAAAGAGCTGAAATAAAAATAGTTTCTAGCATCCATAGAATTGAACTTGGGTTGTTCTAATCAATAGGCTTGTGTTGTGTTCGACGAAAGTGTTAGGAAATTAAAAAAAAAAGAAAAAAAAAAGAGGAAATGATAACGATGAAGGTGTAGATGAAATGCGGTTGTTTAATGGAGGGGTTGGGGGGAAAGCAAGTTAATTTACAGAGAAATATTTCCTTCTTCTTAGACACTTATTTAAAGCGTTTAAGGAAAATATGTGCGATTCAACAACTTGATATCCAAGCACCGCTAATTATTATTTAAGTTATGGCCCTAACTCACCTCAGATGTCCTTCAAATAAGTGGATCCAGCGATTTGTGCAAAGATGTATGATTTATTCTCCATTTTATAAAGACTTGACTTCTCGATACTTGGAGGTTTTTGTACTCTGTCAAAAGGTCTCATGCATTGAGATAAAATTAAATTTGAAATTAAAGGCATATTAAATTCTACACGAGATTAAACAAATCACCTGATTAGGAGATGAATTTCATTACAATTACTGTACATAAATCTAGCAATCCAAATGCATCTTTCCCACAAGCTTATACAACAACTACTTAATAATAAGTAGAACAAATTGGCGCAGTATTATAAAATGGCTAAATTTACTTTTCACAGACGCTACAAGTGAATGCCAATGTTTCCATAGCAACATTAAATTCACACACTTAAAAGCAAGTTTCCGTATCAAAGCGAATTATTATTATTATTATTTGTCACCTCCACGGAGTCCAAAGACTCATCGAGGGAGGGCATCTACTCTGAAACTCTGCTTCCACCACTCACCATCCACCAACTGACTGCAACTACACCAAAGCCATCTACCACTAGTATTTCCACAGACAATCACAAACATCCATGCCCACACGGACACGCTAACCACTCGGCCAGCCAGGCTGGCAAAAGTTTTAGCATGACAAAAGAATAGTTTTATCTTTAATGATAATTCCACCTACGAAACATATTGTATGTAAACCTACATACAATATGTCAGTGTTGTCATAGGTGTGTTAATGGTAAGATAATCAGGAAGCCGTGCTCTAGAAAGCAAATTAAATGCGACACTTTTTCACTTCACACCTCCAATATGCAAGGTGACGAAAACATCTTTCAACTAGTCATTCACCAACATCCACTCAGCCAACCAAGCCAACTTTGATATTTCTAAATCACATATCCAGTGTGTAATATTATTGTAAACAGCTCAACTTCCACTCGCTGGATATGCAAAAGTATACCTAATAAAGTAACCTTAAGAGGTACACGATTCGAAGAAAGATTTGGTGATACAAATAATGAATATGGAAATTAATGAGTTCGGTATAAAATAAAACTGAACGAAAAATGTCTCTTTTTTTCTTTTTTTACTAATTTTAATTTTTTCGTTCTCTACCTTTTATATTTCATTTTAATCAGAGTCATAACTAGAAACACGATCACAAAAACAGTAAAAATTACAGAGAATTTTCAAATACGAACAATAAATCCACATTTTCCATTGAAGAAATAGGCCTAGCCTTAACTTTCGATGGCATTCCATCATTGGATAAGCCAATCAATTTTCCAGAAATCTATTGATTAACATGGTCATAGGACCCGAATTCTAATGAATCACCGCAAGATCTTAATTTTTCTACATCGAGAAGTGTATTGGTATTTCCACCTTCGGCAAGCAACCACGGCAGGGTACCTCATTATCCCCATTTCTCTGTCTCCCCCCTCCCTCTTAGTCTCCGCTAGAGGAGCAGATGGGAAACCAACCCCTAGGTGTAACAAAAGGTGGCCAATAATCTATCTCCAACGGCAGTAAGAGCAGAAGGCCTCTCATTCGCGCGCGGCGGTTTCCTGCTGTCTCGAGTTTCCTGCCTTAGCCAGGTGTGCCGTAAGTGTTCCGTGACGCACTGCGTGACCGCTGAGTCTGTGTGTCAACCGGTTGCGGGTCACCTTGGTACACAGAACCGACTAGGTGATGCTCGAGAACTTGTACAGTCCTAGAAAGAACGTAAGGGAATTTTTTTTTTTTTTTTTTTTTTTTTTTAAGGCGGGGGTACAACCTACTGTGAAGTGAAAATGGCTAATTTTGAAGATCTGCTATAAAAAGGAAAAAGAAAAGTGGTCGTTAACTTTTATTAGCAAGATTTTTATACTGCTATTAAAAGTTTATATGTTGATATTTCTAATTAAAAAAAATATTCTCCAATGTTGATATTTATTTTCCCATTTATTTAAAACAGAATTTAAAAGTATTTAATAATAATCATTTCAGATAACTCAATTGACAATGTATATTTCAATTTCTGTGATGAGCTGAACGGCTATGTACGTTTAGACCGACACCTAGCGAATAAGATGTGCATAAGAAAATAGTTTTTATACACATCTCGTTTAGCCAAATTAAAAAAAAAAAAAAAAATCCTGCTGAAAAATTGAAATAGCAGCCACATCCATTTCTTTATGTAGAATGAAAGCAATTCAGAAAAAAAACACATGGTATAGTTTTAATTAATTTATTATGTCATAAACTATTTGACTTTTGGATATTTTCAAACCATGGCGAAAATTAAATTGTCCTTATTTAATTTTTTTTTTTTTTTCGTGTTGCCAAATGCTGCGGTTTTCTTTATTGTAAATATCAATATCAATTTACTGAAATTGCGATAGTCCCAATCCAACATTCACTCCATTTTTCGAATTAAAACAAGGCTATTAGAAATGGTACAGACATTCGCAATACATGAAATGAATAAATATCAAATATTTCGAAAATTTGAACAATTTTAGATCGCATGATGTAGAACTAATTATTTTCAAAATTCGTAACAAAATATTTTAAACATTAAAATAATTTGCTGCTATAGAGAAATTTGTTTAAAAGCTGCACACAGCACATTTTGAAGTCTGTGAAGGTTCTGAGAAACTGTTTCATTACACGATTCATCTGAACACATAAGAAATAAATCATCGCTTAAATTAAAAGGAAATATGAAACACTTCCCAGTTTGACAAAAAAAAAAAAGAAAAAAATGCTGTCATTCAGAAGGGCAATACACACACACACGTTTTTAATTACGTCTTTTTACCATTTGAATTTGCGTAATATTCTAAGAGAAATTTACCTTTTCTTTTTTCTGAAACTCTAATCAACGAAATTCTACAAATATAAATTATATATCAGAATGCGTTAATATTATTGTAGAGAAATTATTTTTGAAGAAAATAATTGTTAATTTAGTATTATAAAAAGTGCTAAAAGAAAAGGAAAAAAAGGAAATATTAAGAATGTTAATTTCTCATATATTTGATCTACATACATTTTTTGTTCCTTTTATTATTAATAAAACTCAAGTTCTGAAGCTATAAAATACTGAATAGTAGAGAGGATCGTTGTGGGAAAGAAAAAAAATCCATTAATGTGTCAGAGGCACCCAATGGGGGTGTTCGAAAGGAAATAGCTACAATAAGTTATACCACAATAAAAACAGTGTCCTACTTGCAGGGGCCTACCGAAACTGGTTGTGGGGAAGGGGGGGGGGAGCTCAGGTACTTTTAGACATCGTCTTGAGGGTCAGGACGACTCAGATACTAGCTGGAATTCTGCAAATGGAAAAGTAATGCTTTGTATTCTTAAGTAAAATAATAAATACAAGAAACGGAAAGAAAAAATAAATTTCTTCGCTCTTTTGGCCCTTTATTTTAAACAGCCAAGAGAGTAAAGAGGACAAGATGTTAAGTGCCAACTTATGTACGTTATAAATGCAATTTGCCAATCGAAACCTGGCTGTGACAGAAGGGGAGGAGCAATTATTTTGCTATTATTCACAGATCCTGAAGTCCTTGTCAAACTTGCAATGCAGCCTGTGTAATTAAGAAACGACAGCACGGTGACACAACTCTTATTAAATATCTTTAATAGCACTACATTTCATGAGAATTTTTTCCCTAGTGCAAATTATTAATGCTATAATAATATATCTTATTGGACAGAGAATTTACAACTAACAGATTGCTATGTCGAGATCAGGTGTACAGCTTTAGTAACAGTGCTAGTTCAATGAACAAAAGCAAACTGCTGTCATGCATTGAAGGAAAAATAGACGATCAACAAAGAAAAAAAAATTACCTCCACAGGTTTCTATTAGGATCATTGAATAGGTTCATCTGAATAGATAAATCTGCAAAAATAAAACTTTCTCCTGTTTTTTTATTATTATTATTATTTTCTTTTTAATTCCAACACGATATTTAAGTTTACCCTTCAGCTGTCATAACTTGCCACACACACGGCACTAGTCTGCCCTTAGAACATTCGTCCAGAGCTAAGCAAAATCAGGAATGCAAGAGTTCATACAAAAATATAAGGGATTTTTTATTGCTCACATATCAATGTGTTTTTTTTTAATCACTCCCATACATGGGAGGTTGTAAAATCTATGCAAATTAATGACGTGCAGGCAAAGGTCAGAGAAAATTAATCTGCTGATATTCTTTAAAAATGAAGAGCTGAAGGGTAGTGTTTGGGAAATGCTTCATGAGTACGGCTGTCTTGGAGAACACAGGTAGGTGGAATGCAAGGCGAATGAGAATAGCAGGTTTGATGGCAGCGGAACTGTAAATGGATATTGGACAGCTACTACTTACTGCTGCTGGTGTATTTAGTTTAGCAGAAAAGGGGGGCAAGAATAATTCTGCCGAACAGCTCTATGAAAATATCTGGAGAAATAACAACACGGAAACTTACCGTCTGTAATACAGTGGCTGGAAAATCTCTGAGAGAGTGAGAGAGAGAGAGAAAGGTCGTCAATTAGCCGAACTGCCCCTTTCGGATAGCATTAAGAATTTTTAGTGAGACCATGCCACCTATATGAAAGAGAGAGAACAGTATTCCACTTGGGTGGATTGGTGATTTGTGCAAAATTTAGCAGCTGCACAGAAGAAAAGTAATGTCTTGAGCGGAAAAGGATACCAAACTTTCTGGAAGCTGATAATACTACAGAAGTAATGTATTTGTGCCAAGGATATAGGTAACTGTCAGTTTGAGGAGAGAGATCCAGTTTTGACTGTTAAGCTGAGAGTTTAACATGAAAGGAGGTAATGGGAGGAGAACTAAGGTCTTTTTGTGAGGAAAAAAAAAGATAAAATCGTGCTTTGGAAGCTTTGAAGGTGATTAGGTTGTCATCACCCCACTGATGCTTGGTATGGAGATCCGTGGTAAGGACACTGGTTGTAGAAGACCCGCTTGAAGCTTAAGTCGTTTAAGCGCTGCAAGGTTTGCTTTTTAATGTTCGCCAAATTTTAATAAGCATATTAATGTTTACTGTGCCATTTTGAATTTCAAGAAACGATCTCTAAATAAAAATTAAAAACTAAAAGACATTTTTTCTACTAGAGGGGATGGGATAACTCTTTTTTTTCTCAGGATGCAATCTGGAGGAGCGGAGTTAGCATTTTTCTCAGTTAAATATGCTATGTTCCTGCTTCAGTAGAATTACTAGGCACCAGAAAATTAATGAAGAATAATAGAGATAAAAAAGTGTTGAATTTGATTTATTTTAATATAAGTATTTGTTTATTAATATGTAAAAACTGGGTAGTGTCAATTATAACTTAAAATAGCAGCGGTGTGGAATATAGGAAATGGCATGCCTGCTGGGGCAGAGTATATTGTTTAGTCAAAATTAGTTTCGACGAAATTTAAGGAAAAAACAAAGGACTAAAGTGTTTTTTTTTTTAAACTTTATCAAGTTCAACCCTCTCCATGGGGTTATATTTTACTACACTTTTTAAGTATTTAATGGAAACAACTTTATATAAATGACAACTAATTCCATTGGACAAATAACTGCGTATGTTTGGCACTAAATTGACATCTCTTCTATAAGCTCGAAAAGGATAGTTATTTCCAAAAGAAAAGTCTGCAGTACATGATTCACTGCTGAATCATGTACTTCACCACGATAAACTGCCAAGGCTTACAGTTACATCTTGAAAATAATACATAACAGATATAGCAGCTTCAAATCTCAGAGATACTTTTGACCCATATAAATTGCATAGCATTGACACAATTTAAAGAAATAAAAACATTATTCTGAACTTCACGAAGTTGAATAAGATGATAAATAATATTTTACTCTTCCTAAATGAGTATTTATTTTCACTTCTTAAGATATATAAAATGTCATATAATAGTTTACATTTCAGTTGTGTGAATGATATTTTATTTATAGTCTATTCTTTAAAAAGAATTACTTTTTCTATATATTATTAATATGCGATATTAAGTTGCGATAAAAGAGTGAATACTTTTTTTGTTTCAATGATAAATATATGATTTCATCACTAATAATTGCTGGTATAATATATATATATATATATATATATATATATATATATATATATATATATATATATATATATATATATATATATATATATATATATATATATATATATATAGGATAGATAAATAGATATAGGATATAAATATATAGAATATTATTCATAGTTTTCGTAGTTAAAGATTTTAACTATTTTTTTTTTTTAAGTTTTTATTTTATCAGTGATTTTACTCACTACCTGTTGCAAATTATTTTAACTTTTCAGGAATTTAGCTATGCATTTTACTCCTCTCTCTCTCTCTCTCTCTCTTACTTGATAGGTACCTTTCAATGGGCCTCTTCTGATTCACCTAGCTTCCGGGCCCCTTTGAGAATCTCCTCACCTCACCTGGTCATTGTAGTACTGTGCGTTAGGGGCAACCACGTCAACTAGGAGTAACCAATGACTACTTTCCCCCACCCCTGTCGGGAGTGGACGGCTACAGAAGCAGCTGCCCCGCTACAGCCCAGTGCTCTTGGTAAAAATGTTAGCCCCAGGTAAAGCAGGGGGCAGATAGCTAGTGCGTTTGTAACAAGTGTCGGTTCCGTGGAGTCCCTTCACAAGCGAGAGACAGAGAGAGAGAGAGGGAAAACAAGAAACAAAGGAAAGAAAAATCCGAGCCCTGAAACTCTTAGAAAAAAATTATTTTTAGAAGCCGCTAGTGGTTTTGTACGCTGCGAAATAGGAAGAGAAGAACAGCAGCTCTTTCTGTGCCTTAAGGTAAGTTCTAGCAACTGCCTCGTACGCTGACGGGTGTTGTACTTTCCATAGTCAGCTAAGTGATCGCCTTCACAAAAGGCTTCTCGAGGTGTGGCTTCTCTAGGCAGATGTTCTTACCCTTTCTTTGTTCGTCAGCTGCCTCCTCCTCCTACCAGAAACGACTCGACTTGCTTGGAACATTTCATTTGGTGCTCCATCGTCTGGACAGTACGGTCACTGCTCCGCTGGACAAGCAACCGAATAAAGACCCTACCTGCTATTTTCGCTCTCTTCTCCTACTTTCGCTTCTAATCTGCGCAACACGTGTTGCAATTGCACGTGCTGAATTATGGCGCGGTAAAGCATAACTGATGGATTAAGTTTAGATCCAGAATTTTTAGGAGTATCTGAATTTCCAAGAATAAAATATTCCTGCTTCGGCCAGGTCTGGATGAGTGGCAATGTTGGAATATACTAACTAAATATTGCACTCGTCCCGGCCTATCCTAAGCTATTCCAATTTCGTCAGTTGAAGGCATATGCTGATATAGGAAAATAATAGGTCATCGCCACAAGAACGAGGAAGGTAAGTTAACGATAAATTATTGTTTTAAATATATTTTTAATAATTTTTTTTATTATAGCATATACAAAGGCTTCAAGAGGTTTAGTAACTGTTTAAGCCATCCTTGAATTCTTAATTTTATATGAATTTATAAAATAAAAGCAATATGAAAGATTAAGCATAAAAATGCAATAGCGATACATTCTCGAAACACAGTTTACTCTGTTTTTTGAAATATTCTTCAGTACATTAAAAATAGTAAGTATACGTCTCTAACCTGTCTAAAAGAATTTTATATGAGTATATATTTTTCGCTATTTTCTTGAAATATTTCTTATCTTTACCGATAAAGAAACGGTAAGAATGAAGTCTTTATCTGTTGAAGTATGTAAATTATCGGATTGAGGAGTAATCTCCATACTTTACAATGTCGTTATCGAATTCTCAGTTTATAAGAATTCTGAATAAACGTAAACATAATAATAATCGCATAATATTTAATTTCTTTTTTATTTTATGAACGTTGTATTGCCAAAAACGCTCTACTAAACATAAAATTCAGCTAGTTATTCATTAATGTAGATTCAACCATTAGATTTTGTTCATATGAATGGTTTCAATGACAAACAAAATTTTTAATCAACTTCAACTGTTTCAGTCAAAACAAAGTGATTTAAAAGTTGTACAGAAAAGGCATTTATTCCTAGTCAAGAGCAGAAACCCACCTTTGCAATGGAATGGGGAAAGTGAAACGCTTGCAGCAGAACTGGTTTAAACAAAGAAGGTTGTTTACAACACAAAGAACGAAAACTTGAGGCTACGAACACTTGTCTGCAAAGACTAAACATACGATTATAAATAAAGATCATCTTCTGGAAGTCTAAGTTCGACCTATTTTATTCAAGTACATACAACAGAAGCAGGGGGGGGGGAGGAACGGTTGAGACTCTTCCAAATCAAACAACATTTTTAGTATTGAATGCTTCTGCTGTTGTCTTTCCGATCTGGGTGTAAAATAGAGAATCTCCAATGTTTTGTAATATTTTATTCCACCAAGAGGTGCTTTCTTTAAGTTGATGTGCTGTCATAATAAATGCTAGTACCAACGAGGCTTGTTTAATATGCGAAATCCTTGAGAACCACAAAAGATATACTGTCATATAGTGGTAACGTTAGCAACTGCATACAAATATATATATATATATATATATATATCCCATTCCTTTTATAGATAACTCGCTCAGATTTCTCAGAAATGCCAGACAATACGACTTGACACCGATTCTAAAAAGCACGTCATAATACTCTTTTCTATTAAATGAAATCCTGTTTTGATTTGCGCGCGCAGATCTGTTCTTATTCGCGTTTTCTGGGACTGTGTCACTTATCATCGGTATTGTCAATGTAATGATAGTATCCCTTTCCTAGATATATTCATTTAAAGAAATGGAAAAGTGTGTTAGATACTACCGTCTGTAATATTAAATATAGTAGCTACGTGGATGACCTCGATTAAATCCTAGGACTCTCATTCAATGGAAGTTGTTCTTGACCTAAAAAATCACTTTTTTTTAGGCCACGGTATTTCTAATTTACCTATATTAATTTTTTATAAGGATTCCTTGCTTGAATATACTACCGATGTGACACTAATATATATGATAACGGAATAAGAGGGGGAAAAAAAAGAAGGAAAATGTACATCCATGGCTGTGCTAACATCTAGGACATATACTTCTCTAATTAATTTTAAAAGTTTGTATGATTAAATAGACTTGCTGTTTGTTTTTAGAATGCATGGCCTACCCACAGTCCTTCCCACATCTTTATTTTAGCTGCTAACGTCATAGCCTTTGCTGTATCTTCCCTTTTATGAATATATAATTCTTTTTTCTGCCTTTGTTTAAACTCTCCCACATTCCACATATGAGCCATTGGAAGAGGAAAATGATTTGTCTGAAATTGTTAATATTTTTATCATTCATGTAACACTCGAGGGAGGCTTCTTTCTTTTTGGGCGACTTGCACAACGGACAGTGATTGTTTGGGAGCACGTGTTATGGTTAGCAGTTACTTTTAAAAAAATAAAGAATTTAACCAAAGTAGAAAGAGAGAGGAATTTTAGAACATTTCTCAAACAGGGCATGCGATACGAACATGCAATCGTTCCCAATTTGAATTAATTATTATTTTTTATATATATTAGTAATTCTGAGTCTGGAACAGTTAAGAAATCTGGCAGGATGTCATACTACCAATGATATATTAATTTCTCTTTAAAATTATGCTAGGTCGTAGCTGCAAAGGCTTACTCTTTACTAGAGTTCATACACTCTTTCTGCTCTACCTTTAGAATTAAGCACTAGTTATCGGTTTAAAGCTTGGTGTGTATATGTTATTTAGCTAGTTATTTGAATTTTTCAAATGAATATCTCATCTATTAATAATTCCAAATTTACAGCACATTAATGCCCTGAGATGATTAAGGACTACTTAATTTGGATATCCTACTCTGGAAACTGATTTTTTTAATATACTTCCGACCTCCAATTAGCAAAGCAAGCGATAGTTTCATACCAAACACTGAAAATAAATTATTTATCACCTAAAAACTTGAACAAACATCTATGCACTGCGGAAGTCGAACGTACGCTCTTTGATGGGTAAACTACTGAAGAAAGATGGAAAAGAATAGGGGGAAAAAATAGTCGAGATTTCTGATATATTACCTTGCTCAACTGAAATATTACTCTTTTACCAGAGGATTCTTAAATGCTACTTTGTACACAGTCCTCTAATACACTTGTAATGTCATCCATCAGAAGAAACTGTTTAATAAGCAAGATAACACCTGTTGGTTAAAGTAATTATAAATATTAGTGAATAAATGGATATTTAAGTTGCAACTGATTATTCAGCTCCCACAGTTCAATTTACTCCAGTGTCAGTGTTGGGGTATAAAAGTTTAATTAAATAAAAATAATTATCTTTTAGTTTTACACTTCAAATTATGACTCTGTCCAAAAATGATGGATGGTTTTTTTTTTTGTTTGTTTGTTTTTCCTTTTCATAATTAACGCACCTCAAACAGATTTTTTAATCCCGTGAAATGAAATCGTTACACCACACTATAAAACAGCAATTAATCGAAAACAGCAATGAAATTCAGTTGCATAGCATGTCATTTAAATGACGATTCTAAGAAAGCAGTAAAACGGGTCGTTAACACCTCTTCCATATCTCTTTTAAAGTGTAGTAAAATAAACTACATTCAGTAGTAGCTGATCGGCAATATATAGTGAAGCACAAATGGTCGACTAATATATAATTGTTTCTGCAGGAATACTACAACTAATCAGGTCAGCAATCCTAATGATATTGGAAGGATATACACTGTATCATTACAATGTATATAATGTAGTGACACACTGTATCTAATAGTTTCTAATGATACATCGACGTTTCTGATGATAACTATCATTATTACGAGGAAGAGCGGCTTCTAATTTTGTTTGACATTTTCGTTTTCGAGTTTGTTGTTAAAAACTGTTGGTGATTAAGGATAATTAATCTGATATATTGATATGTTTCTGAACAACTAAAGGTAATCTCTGGGGGAAAATAATGTAAGAATCCCTGTTCCAAACAACAGAAGTAAATTTAATATGAGAAAACTTTTTACTGACGTAATGACTAGACTAAACTCCCCAATGCCAGACTCACCAGAACTCTGGTTAGTTTAACACTGGAAGGTTATAAAAAAAAGTTCATGAACATCATCATAAACTGTTTTTCTTTTTTTTGTTGCGAGTTCTTTCCGTGATAGATTTTAAACCTGTTATACATTTAATACCATTAAGGGTCAGATAATCCGAAACTCTATCCTAGATCTCAAACATGGAACTTTTTTTTTCAAGCCGCTTCAGTCTTTCAATAAGCAAGCAACCATAATACGCGATGACATTCTGATTCACCTCTTACTCCGTTATAATTATTTATGATGATTTATAATTATAAAAAATAATATTATTACCAATCAAATTCGGCAAAAATTTGATTGGTACATACATACACGATCAGTCCTCGATTTGCAACTGCTATACAATTAACACCTTTACCGAATTTTTCCCAGGGTGTGAGAAAACCCTCAAGAGACTTTTGGAAGGAATATAATATCTTGCAGATGCAGTATGGAGTGAGGTGACAGCAGCGTATGAATGGTGCTTAGAAGCTGCTCAAAATATACGCTCATACATTCACAGAATGAGACAAAGACAAACCCATACAATAGATTGACAAATTAGTGCTGTTAGCTAAAGTAAATTGGAAGGTAACGATGAAGATGTAGAGTATTTGTTGAAAGCACTGGAAGAAGGCTTAAAAAGCCCTTATAAAGCTGCATGCACAGAACGTTGAAAAAAGAAAAAAAAAAAAAACGAAGGGAAAGCCGAATTCCCAAAAGTTTGCAGCGGAAAAATTGGCAGAGACATTTGCTTCCGTTAATAAAGTAGTTAGATTTGGAGGAAATGAATCCAACACGGAGGGATTTTGCAAAGTAGACAGAATTATGGAAGCTGCAAATGCTTGCTATAGAGAAATTTATGCAGAAAAGAAAAGGCAAAGTGCGCAGACTAATGAAATGGACGTAATGTTCACGTTTTTAAAGAAGCTCCTGCTATCAATTCATCCTCTGAAGATGAGCCTAGACTTTTTACAAGTTTTATGCATGTGGCGAACAACCCTCAGAGCAATCACTGAATTTGAAGAATGCGTTGTTGAATACCTTGGTCTCCCCTGTCTCTTCTGATGAATTATCCAATTAATAAAGCAGCAGCTTTGAACAATTACGCTTGCTCCATCTGTCCCACGGAATCGTCAGAATGGAACCCGTCGTAAGTCGCGAACTGACTAACATATATTTAGTTTGGTTTTATTATGAAACTTTCTATGGGGGTGGGGGGGGGATTAAAAACATAATCGCTCGTTACAAGTAGGACACACAAGAAAAACTCTAAGTAAATATTAAGTCCTGATTTACTCTAAGGAAAGTATGTCTAACATAGTTTTAATCCCGTGAAATGTTACTTAACAACTTATATCCTTATTCTACACGGTATTCGGTTAAAAGGCACAAATGCTTGCAAGAGACAACATACTTCGTTAATGAGGTATTAACGCATCTACTCACATTTATACGTGCAAGCAAAGAGAGAGAGGAGATATCGTACTAATTATCTATTTCAAGGAAGGAAAAGCATTTGGCATACCTGTTTTTGATAACACTGCGCATATTAACATTCACAGAACTGAATTAGTCATGATTAGAATGAAGTGCACAGTTTCTTAAGCAGAATGAAATTACATTTTATCTTCAACATTCAATTAATTTTTCCAGGGAAATAATAATTCTTAAAGAAAAGATTCCTCGCAAATCTTCTAGCTTAATATAATGCGTTTGATCTTTGTTTTCAAAAATATCAAATAAATGTTTTGTGGAAACAACATTCAAACAAACTACTTATGTCGGAGAATAATATCACATGATAGAGACTGTATTATTATCTATTTGAAAAAAAAAAAAAAATAATAATAAATCGAGAAAACACATGACATGAACAGCAATCAACTAAGTTCACTTATGCTTCCATTTTAGAGCATGCGCGGTATAGACAATTATTTGTTCAGTAATAGGGCGGCATTCTTAATCTACTGTTGTGCTTGCGTGAAGAAATCATTCACCAAGATAATAATGATGCAGATATTCGTCAAAGATATAAGTAAATTTTGTTGTCATGAATAACAGCTGATATCATGATCACATTTTTTGGTAGAAATGTGATCACTGACAAATTGCTTGTTATCTTTTCTTGACCTCATTGCATATTAGCGCTTTAAAGGTCTGGTGTGTTATAGTACATAAAGCACAAATATGAAGAAGAAACATAAAATATACGAATAAGAAGGGGGAGAGGGAATGTCTACACAGTTTTCCTAAGAACTAAAACAGCTGAAAAGTAAATTTTGATAGAATATATATTCATTAAAAAAAAAAAAAAAAAGCATACACTGTATACGACAATGATGGGCGTCCTTAAAATCAAGAGCCTCCGTGTCGGTATCGACGATGCCCTTTGGATGAAAAGACCTGGGTTCGAATCCCCATATCAACCTTTCAGCTTAAGGCCAAATTCATGAGGATATTGTATGCTTATCAACCCACGTACAGGCCAGAACACGCATTTAACATATATCCTGCTCCCAGCTTTAGTTGCTACGGTCGAAATTCCACACAAAAATATTTTCCTTAAAATCGCTTAAAGTAATCATTGAATAAAATCTGCTTTCTTTAACTGCAGTTGTTCAACAAAAATGAAACCAGACACGTATTTACCTGTTCTCTACTAGTGAATTCAGTTCGTCTCATCTTATGCAGCTTATTTCATGATTCTACTTGAGATTACACATTCACAATGTTAACATTACTAGCGAATGCAATTATTATTTTTTGTTGTTATTATCCTTTTAAAATCACGAATCTGCTCACTTATTACTGACTACAATCAGAAGTGAATCTCCTAGGATGATTTAAGAAATGGAAAATGGAATGAAACGTAGGATATCTTCTGTCCTAAATGAATAAATAAAACACTTACTCCACTGACAATATTAATGTACTATAAGTTTAAAAGTGCTTTCGCGGTGGGAGTCACAAATATGTAGTTTTTATGTAGTTGTATCCTTAGAGCAGGCGGAGTGGGAATAAGCCTATCATTGTCGTATCGAAGACTCAAAATTTTAGTGCGGTCTGCACTAAAACACAACAATCAACGAGACACTAAAACACAACAAAATCTGCTTTAAAATACAACTGCTTTTGAGTCGTAACTTCATGAAGGTGCCAATATAATAATAATAATAATAATAATAATAATAATAATAATAATAATAATAATAATAATAATAGCAATAAGAAGAAATATATTCTAATAAAGAAACATGAAATTATGTCCTCACTCCTGTATTGTAACAGTCTACTGAAACAGAAATGACATTGTTTTCATGCCACTTTTACTCACGGTAAAAATCACGTACTATAGTTTTTTGTGAAAAACCTATAGTACATGATTTTTACGGTGAATATGCAAAGGTGTTTTCGATTTTTTGTTAATTAATTTATTTATTTTAACATAATCCGGAACCTGCACCAAAAACCCAACTTTTTCAAGCCATTTCAGGCCTTCAATAAGCGGGGAAGTGGTCTCACACCTAAAGACAATCACAAACATCAATGTTCAAGATAAGATTCGAACCCGCAGCGAACTGGATATATACATATACGCTCAACGAACATGCAAATCACAATGCACAACCATTACTCAATAGATTTGATATCGGTCTTTTATACGAGTAATATGGAGATGCTGCTTTAAAATAGGAAACTGGTTTGAAATCGCGATATTCAAGACAAGTGAGAGAGACCTTTAGTTCGCATTTTTTAATGTTGAGATATGACAACTGAATAAACAACAGTTTTCAGTGAATTTTTTTGGATTATGGTGAACCGCAACATTTGAGTCAAGAAACTCTTTCATCGTGAAGATGTTTATTTATTAACACTGCTATTCTGTTTGGGTTTATTTGTTCATTTTGCCTAGCACTTTTGATTGATTCAGTGATTATATTATAGTTATTATAGTAATTTGCTAATTCTACGAAGGGTTTAATAATTTCAGGGGCGAATGCTGATCTTGAAATTCACGCTTGCTCTTGTTATCATTCAGAGAGTGAGAGGTGTGATTGAAGTCTCATTAGCGGAATAATAAATTATTGACCATTTAAAACTATATACTGTAGTTAGAAAGGTATGTACATTTAATCATACAAATACAACATTTATTTTACAAATTATATTCTATCTTTTTCAATTTAGCTACTTGAATACAAATTCTACCCTACGGTTCTTCTTTATGAACTGGTCAATAACATCGTCATAAAAAGTTGGTTGTAACTTAATTTTCCCAAGCAACAAGCACATTCGTAAAGGCTGGCTGAAGCTCACTGGCTAGAGCTGCTTTGACTGCGTATGGGCTATGCGCGCGCATGAAATCACAGTGCTGCAGCGAGGACCTGGAAGCTACCACAATCGAGCAAGCCAAGGTAGCTTTGACTAACGAGCAAGCATCGGACTTCGATACACAACACAAAGCTCGATTATTGCCGTGCAAGCTTAAGACATCTTCTGTCTACAAAAATAAAAGCCTAAATGGAATGCTTATAAATGCATGCATTTATTAACAAATAACTATTACTTCTTTCTCAAGTAATGAGCTTGTGCAGCAAGCATGGAGAATTCGCCCCTGATAAATTTGTTTCCATTACTAGATTTGTATGTTTCCCGTCTTCACATTCCACTGAACAAAACAAATCTTGCAAGTCTATATGTTCACTGGGCATCTACAGATGCCATATGGTCACTCCGATGCTCGGTGATGTGCCACATCAGGCCTCGCCATGTAGTCCTGTTGTTTGCTTTTCTGGCAGCCTCAACTCTCTGAAGATCAGTCACTCCACACACACACACAAACCATCCATCCATCTCATTGATGGTCTACTCCTTCCTCTTTTCCCAGGAACTTTACCTTCTATTACTGTTCTGAGAAGTCCCCCTTCCATCCTTTCTATGTGTCCGAAATATTTTAACTTTCTTCTGTGAATATCCTTAAAGGTCTACTTGATCTTTTCTAACACCTATTCATTTGTATGCCTTTCAGTATATGATATCCTCAACAGCCTTCTGTAACACCACATCTCAAAAGCAGATATCCGTTTCTTATCTGACTTCCATAGGTTCCAAGTCTCACATCCATAAGTTGCTGTTGGAAAAACAACTGCATCCAAAATCCTCAACTTTGTTCCCATGGAGATAGATCCATCCTTCCAGATTTTAGTCATTCCTAACCTCCTTCTGACTTAATTAGTGAACTAAATAAAATAGTGAAATGTGTTTATAAATAAATAAATCCTTTAACAGCAAGTTATTCCTACAGGTAATAAGCCGAAATTCTTTTAGTCTTAACCTTTGGAAATCGGAAGCAGCTATTCTCCACCCCTTTGATTTAAGGGTATCGACAATTTGAAGACATAGATTTTGGAAAGAGCAAAGGAAATTCTGTTCTTAACCCTAAGTAGTATTGTTAGTACTAATAGTGTTAGTTCTGTGGTCAATTTTTGAGCTGCGGGGTTAAAACCTGAGTTTCGCCTGCGCTAAAGATCACCTAACTCGCGTACCGGATGCACAAAAAAGAAAAGTTATGGAAATATTACCAGAAAGTTTCAAAGGCAACCGTTTATTAAGTATAATGGACTCATATTTTCGAAATTTAATTTTTTTTATATTACTATTGAATTACATGACTTGGATATTATTAACTAATTCACTAGTGATCTGTTTTAAAATATACCACTGTAGTAGTACAATAAACAGTACAAATAACTGATGATGACTAGTTTTTGGTCGAAATATTTGCAGTAATAATATTATTATATTCTTGTGAATACGTCTGCCTAAACGTTATTGTGCCACAAGTGCCATTAAAAATTCCTCCTTTCCCTTAGCTAATATCTAACCAAGAAAAATACCTAAATTTTTCTCTTATAATCACAGATTTTTGGTCAGTTGTAGATTATTTACTACTCGGTAACTTTGGTCAACGTGTAAAATGCAAGTCTGTTATAACTTACTGTACTAAAATACCATAGTAGCAATTCTTTTTTTTTCTTCTTCTTCTGCGTCCTTGGAAGAATAGCAACTCTATACAGTAGTCCAGTGAAGTAGTTATCTTAAGGCTACCCCGTGATAAACGATCTAAACAAGCTGTAAAAGAATAAATGAGAGGCCCCTGGCACTTCAGACAATAAGTACTAAGAATACGTTGATTGCGGGAATCGTGTATTGCAAGCACGCTTTGGCAGTCGCCATGGGCAGCAACAGCAAATGAATAAGCACTTGGAATACTTCATATTAACAGGACTTGTGACTATCTTGAAGAATGTTAATTAACAGAATTTGCTGACTGTGAAAAAAAAAAAATCATCCTTCATCGGACCAAAAAACCCTGATCCAATTCACTATAAAAATCATGTAAAATAGCGCCATATTTGCAGTTTTCGCATCTCTTTTAATTATGAAAATTGTTTTAATGTGCCACATTTTTTCGCTTTGTATATTTAGTATATAATGTACTAGCCAAAATACTCCAGGTGTCGCTGTTACAATTTCAGTGGAAAAATAAATTAATTATGTACATTTATTATATTTTGTGTGCTATTGGCTGAATAAAAAGTATATATATGAAAGAAAAGAAGACTTTATAGTATATAATTTATGCATTATAAACATAAAATCAACAAGCGTGGAAATGGTCCTAGAGATGATCATTTAGGAAATGATCCTAAACGTCGACTTCTACACATTTTGCCACCTCATAAGAAGTTATATACTGTATATTTTACGAAATATTGTTGCATTGCTGTCAATTGAACTGTAGAACTGACTAGTTTAATGGTAATTAATACAACTGTATTCTTGGAATAATAGGCCGATTATTTCTTGTTATTTGTGCCTTATAATTTTGCATAATTTCCGATCGTTCTCTACTTTTCTTAATACATTATTATGAAAAGCCTAAAATTGGCTCAGCCTGCTATAATTATGAATGACATCTGACACGACTGCTAATGCATTGTGTGCCAATTGAACTAATTCACGCGTAGCATTTCGTAAAATTCAGCCAGACTGCGACAGAAAAAAAAAATACGTTTCAACATTTATCTATATATTAATAAAAGCAGTCGTCAAAGGCTATAATTGAAATATAAGCCCATTTATTTGAAAATGTTTTTTTTTTTTCCCAGTTCTCGTCATCGACTTTAAAAAATAAGCATGATTATTCTGCAATAGATCTCAAGGCAGATGTTTCTGAAAATTATTTTACGCGTGCGCAGTATTTATTTTTATTTACATCAAGTAGTGGAAGCAATAAATTATGAAAAATGAATCGTGCAGACATTTTATCGGATCTCGTTTTCAGCTAACAGAATGAATGCAACAATTAAGCGCAGTTGTTCTAGACTTGAAGTAAGCCATGAGTTCAGCATACAACTGTCCATGAGCTGACGATTGCAAAACATTTTCATGGTGAATACCCACAGCGATTTAATTTTCACTGTGACGCGTATGAGTATCAGATGGCTTCGTAGGAAACAAAGTAGGTCTAAGTAGTTAACAACCAGTGAACTTTTTTTATACAAAGATTTCAGCACTGCTTAGAAAAATCTATTGATATGACAAATAGATAAATATTTATTTATTTTTTATTTTTTTTCAGAAATGATTTTCTATTGCAGGGCATTGCTTAAATGCTATTGACTAGAAAATTATATTTTGGCAAAATTTACTTACAACTTCAAAAATACCACCCGCGGTCTCAATACACAATAGAAGCGGATCCGAGAATGGTGCGTGTAGCCGGCATTCATTTAGACTACACGACGGAGCAATGCATATCACGTCTTTTCACTTTTGTTTGAAACAATAGCTCGTTCTTCCCATTCCCCACCCTACTAGACAAAGGCCCTGACACCTGGATGGCTACTTTTGTGGACCACCACCATGATTGCTTCACCGACTACGGAAACAATCATTGAGATGCATTTAAATTACACAGGAAAATTATCGAGGCGATTCATTGCTGAATTTCATATGGCGAGTTAAAAAAAACTATAAGGAAGGTATTGTAACGGTAATTCGTCTCACAAAAATTGTAAATAAATGTCATCTCTAAGAGGACCTTCGAAAGTAGATGGACCATTAAAGTGATCGTAGAGAATACCACAGTACGCATTAACACCACTGCGGTGAATTAAGGTTCATCACAGAAACAAAATGCAGCCATGCGATTGAAG
The DNA here is from genome assembly GCF_054136105.1 of Typopeltis vanoorti. Lineage (NCBI taxonomy): Eukaryota > Metazoa > Arthropoda > Arachnida > Uropygi > Thelyphonidae > Typopeltis > Typopeltis vanoorti. Next base: position 66,815,480 of record NC_143563.1, read on the forward strand.
CTGAGCCAATTACAGAATTCCAGTTATTAACAGATTATGTCTGTTTATTGCATGTTTTTTTTTCTTCTCTGGACAGTTTGTCTATTTTGCGGAAAGAAAACTCTACCGCCTTCCTATGAGATAACTGACGCTCAGTTGAAAATGCCTTAAAAAGCTATTCGTGTCTTAGACAAGATCCGAACCTTGGTCTTTCCAGCAAATCAGGCTCGAAGTGGGCAGCATGCTGTAAGTGGTGTGAGAAATTCATGTTATCTTTTACATAATCTCCTTTACGATACATAGAATCATATGAAGACGGGCTCTGCACCGCCGCAGTAATATTTTCTTGATTAAACACGTCATGTTTCAAATGCATGCACAGATGAAATGCACGCACCAAGAAATGTCCCACCTTCGCAATTTCTGAAAAACTGCTAAACACGCTGCAACTCGGAATTCTTCGGTTTCGGAAAACGCAAAATCCATAAGCATATCGGCATATTAGAAAGCATCAGGCACATCTGCATGCAGTGAGACACGACAACGGTTGGCTACTATAGCGAGTAAAGAGCCTTTAGTTGAACTGAAGCCTGCATGAAGTTAAAGGAACGATACACAGACACGCTATATCGTGTATCGAGTCTGAGGATGGAACATATTTTAAGCATCAACTGTAAATGATTGAATCGACATTTTATCAGGTACGTATCGACCTAGTCTCATTTTTCACACTGAAAATTCCTGAGCATTTTCAAAAATTTAAGTAAACGACGAATCTGTAAACATAATCGCTTAGTTTTAGACTCATGCATCCTGTTCTCTCTTTCTTTTTTATGTTAGGCTCAATGGCCTGTCAAGGACAACTAACTTGGCTTCATAGAAACCAGGATAATGCTCAAAGGTAGGGTAGTTACGCCTATCTGCATTGTTTGCTATAGCTATAAAATTACGTGTGTTCAGGCTGGTTTGCATGAAGAAAAAAACCAGAGTTTTTGGAAGAAAAATCCCTTACATCTGTAACACTAACTGGCCTTCACTTGAAAATCCCTAATAAAGGTTGGAATCCTAGATAGGATTCGAACCCAGGTTCTTTTTAATCATAGGCATTGTTGACATCAAGTTACGGAGGCTTCTAGACTCATGCATACGAAATTTAAAACAACTTCTGTTATAAGCTTCCGAACTTATGCAACTTCCTATCCTATCCTTCTCATTCGTTATAGGACGGGTTGAGTCCTCTCCTAATGAGAGGTTGCTAGCGTATTAATGCAGCTGATCTCCTCTGCTGCATCCCCTAAAGGCGGCATTCATGACTGTAATCCAGGTGTGTTCACAGGGCCGGTTTGCGGGATGAAAAACCCCGATAAACGGGAAAAAAAACCTGCTGTCCATGCCCAAGACCGGCTAACTTGGTGTGGCTGAGAAAGATTCTTAATCTCCTCACGTCGTCAACGGAAATCGAACCTAGGACACTCCTTCCCCGGGCATATGGTTGCGAAGCGCATAGCCACTTGGCTAAACGCCCGGACAAGTTATGCATACATCCTTCTAATTCATGACGATTTTCATTGGTCGCATGCGTACCATTGAAAATTATCTACCACCTAAAGATAAACAGTTGCATCAGTGAAATACTGTTAATACTATAAATAATTAACTATTTCAAGTTAAAGGGATAAATAAATCCCTCATTATTTTAAAGCCGGATAAGAAACTCGGAGATCAAAATCTAAGAGTTTTTCAATCTCTGAGTTTCTTATCCGGCTTTAAAATAATGAGGGATTTATTTATCCCCTTAACTTAATTTACGTCGCCGGAAAAAAATAGCCTCTTGGCTCTTTATTGTAATTAACTATTTCACTGATGCAACAGTGTTTATCTTTAGATGGTAGATAATAAACCAAAAATATTAAACCAAGCCAAGAAGTTAATGGAACATAAAAGTCATTAATTAGTATGTATTTTAAAATGCATACAAAAAAGTGTATTTAAAGGACGTCTTGATGTTCGTAAACCAGGTAATCGTTCTTGGTAGCATGATATCTGCTGGGCTTGCATGCATCTTTGGAATGCTGTAAGATTGTTACCTCTTCCTATTTTCAGGAACGCCTGACTGCTTTATAGGGCCATTGATATTCTCAAACATATATCTAAATACTCTAAACAGTATACAGACAGCATGTGAAAAACTACCTGAAGGATTTTTTTTTCTTTTTCATACATTCACTCTTTCTTTAATACCTATCTCTCCTAATATTTAATTAATGTATGTAAACTGGTATCTCACAGATTTAGTTTTCTGCACCTATTTCTATACAGAAGATATAGACGTTTTCTATATCTTTCGTAAGCTCGTCAACCAAAGTTAACAAAATAATGGGAACAACACTTTATTTTTTTAACTGAAAAAATTCTTAAACATTTTTAAAACATTAGAAAAAGTTGCTTTCTTACATCTTATTTTTCTTCTTATAATAAAATATCAGAAATTTTCCTTAGTGACAGCATCAAAAATCATGAAGTCTATGTTTATAATTCGATCTCTTATTATGTAAAAGTCTAACCGAACTGACATCCGCTTTTGTACTTCGAACTCCGGAAATATCCCACTGTGATAGTTTGCATGTTTGACATCTCTCCGTATTGCGTCATGATAGTCTGTCGTAAGCATGTTGCACAACACGCTGTGTACTATTGTGCACAGTAATTAAAAGAAACGAAACTATCTATTCTTAAATAACAGTGCAATGGTAGCTTGTTTAATGGTCTTTTTAAATGCATTTTATACCATATTCTAAGCCCTACAAAAAATCTGAAGTTCGTTACACACCTGGCATTTTATCACTAATTTAACATTCGCTGAGGATGGATAAATTGTCAGAATAAACTCATAAGTGGTTACTAAGTTAATGCACTGCGATGAAAACTATCTCAAAAGTATTGCAATACACCGAATGTTCTTTTGTCAGCTGTCTGTCTCTTCTAACGATTATTCACGACGTGCTAGTGATGACAATTTTTGCATTTATTTCAGGTACAAAATAAAAAAAAAGTACTAAAATACCAAAACTTAATTACAAAGTTGTCAGTTATTAAAATTTTAATAAAAAAAACATGATTCACAAAATTAAAATTTAAAAGACTATGGTTTTTACAAAATTTAAAAGGCTATGAGTTACATAATTTTAATTTAAAAAAGCTATGAAATTTAAAATAGCCCTAATTATAAAATTTAATTTAAAAAGGCCGCAAATAATTTTTTTCTAGTACCAGGAAGCTTAGCACCAGTCCTGTATTTTTTGCAAGTAAATTAATGACCGGAAACTTGTGATTTATGACTCATCCATAAATTACATAACGCTATAAATATTGGACCTAAAAGGGTTCATCCTGGAATCAGAAATGATTAAACGAATATTGTAATTATTTTAGAATCAAGTCAGCAAACAGTGTCTGGTTTTGAAACTGTAAAAGTTTCCAGAGGTGATCGATGGTTAATGAAAACATATTTTGCTGTGGTATTGCACTACTTAAAGGACAGGAACTCTGATATCTTTTTATTAAGAATTACACTATCTTAATGTGTAAATATGTGTGTGTGTGTGTGTGCTCAACGAAGCATTACTGTTTGCAAGAAAGAGGAAAAAAAAAACTTTAGTATGAGACCGGCTATCCTAAAATTTACATGAAAAATATCTACACTCCCAAAACCGCAAGTTTTTATAAATTAATATCACTGAGATGAAAACGTTGAGAAAAATTGAAGGTGTAACAATATTAAACAAAATCAGGAACTCGCAAATCAGAGAAACTTGTAAAATACAGCAATAAATGATTGGATCGAAAGCGAAAAGAAGAATGGAAAAATCATATACAGAAAGAATGTATATGGGTAAAGAAAGTAAAGAACTGAATACCAAAAGGAAAAAGAAGGCAGAGGAAGACCGAGGAGAAGATGAGGAGATGGTCTCGAAAACATCATTACAAGCTAGTAGGCTTAATAGTGAAAGAAAAACAAGAATATTTAAATTACGAAACAAAATGAATTAGTAAACTTCGTATAGCAATTAATAATATTAATTAATTATATATTTAACAATTTCCGTTTATGATGCCTTATTGAACTGCCCATATAGCATTTAAACAGTCATCCAATGTACTGGAAAGGTAATATTAGTTTCATATCGTAGTTCATCAAAACTGAATTCATCTGCATCTGTCAGCCAACCTACCTTTTCGTTTTCCTATTGAACAATGATTGCCATCATTACAGGCTTAATTTTTTGGACTGTTTTTTTTTTTTTTTAATCATTTGCCATTTAAGCAGTCCATGTGAATGAAATATGCGCTACAAGTTTATAGCATTCGACAAAAAAAAAAGTGTTAACTTTATGCTAGTATTTATTTCTCTATGATATTTATCAGTTTTTGTTTAGTATCAGTATTGCACTGTTTTAGAGTAAGAATATCAATTCTAATGTCCACTCGTGAACATGAGTGTCGCGAAGAATCATATTCAACTCTGAAACATTAGACTAGATTTTTATTGCTACCCAGCGAATTTGGCATGCACAGATCAGATTGCATTAGAAATAAAATCATAATTTATTAATTTTATGGCTATTTTTGCCTATTTTTTTAGGAGTGCCATTTTTTTATAAAAATGGCACTCGTAATGTCATTGGCTTTTTTACTCAATTTTTAGGGCATTACTGATGTTTTAAAGACAGATACATGAAGAATATATGGGAAGAATAATTTTGGACATACCTTTGTAGGATGTTCCTGGTTGTCTTCTTATTGAGTGGCATCCGGCGTATGCCGTTTGTATTACTGCTGAAGTATGACTGAAAGGAAGCAGGTTTGGAAATGTGGGGGGAGAGAGAGAGCGAGAGATGTGGGAGAATTGCGAGAGGTATGTGAATTTTAAAACCCGGGTTTTAAAATTCACATACCTCTTGCCTCACCTGCAATTCTCCCACATCTTTCTCTATCTCCATATTTTCAATCCCTCCCCCCTTCCTTTCAGTCATACTTCAACAGTAGATAAGTGTATATCGCCATACAGCGGATGCCGCTCAATAAGAAGACAACGAGCAATATCGTACAAAGGTATGCCCAAAATTATTCTTCCCATATATTCTTCATGTATCTGTCTTTAAAACATCAGTAATGCCCTAAAAATTGAGTAAAAAGCCAATGACATTATAAAAAGGCATACTCCTAAACAAAAATAGCCATAAAAATTAATATTTATTTAGAAGAATAACATGAAAATTTTTCCAGAAATAATACCTATCATGATTATTATTATTTGGGGGGGGGGAAGCAAGAGATAACTTTGTAACAGATTTTACTATTACATAAGATATTTTTATACTCCAGCTATCACACAATATCATCAACCCCTCCCCAAAGAGAGCTAATATAATAAATATTAATATAAACCTATACTTGAAGTAGGAATTTCTTAGGCAGAACCTAATTTTTTTTTCTTTGAAATATAAAATATATTCATTTTAAGTATTTTTCTTTTGTTTGAATTATGAAAGCAAGTAAAATAATTTAAAAGAAAGACCAGCTCTAATTATAGATATCCTCGTTCTACACTCTTTTTCTGTATACAATAAATCTCTCATAGCGGTAGGTAGAAGTTATTCAAAGCATACGTTTATCAGAGACAAGCGGGCACAGTTCCACCTCCGGCATAAAGAATGAAGATGACTCCGGGTATGACGTCATGTCTCTGATAGCTACGTTGGATAAGCGAGAATTATACACTCTCGTCTAAGTGTGTGTGAGGGTGGTGGCCTGCGTGGGTGACGTCCAAGGATTCTGTCCATGCAGGTTGAGTCATGTAGACTGAAAGGTTAGCAGTGAAAACGTATCCTGCCAAATGAAAGCCGATGCAGGTGAAATTAGACCGCCAGATGTTACTCATGCAAGAATCCCAGTGTGCGTGTGCGCATGCTTTTAAAAAAGCAAAGGAGTAGTTAAAGGCAATTCGTGTCCTTTCTACTTAGCGAGTGGCTTCCTGAAAGGAATTTTCCAATGTAATAGGTTCCAGTTTACATACTTTCCCGGTTGAAGCCGTTAAGAATAACCTCAAAGCAGAGCTAAGAGATTTTTTTTTTTTTTTGGTGACGCCAAAGTCTTCTTTCAAAAGATGGCGAAACGATTTTTAAGTCTACGCATTTGTCACTGAAAAACGATTATCAGCTGTGTGAGAGGTCTCTCTTTTTCTTCTCCCCTCCCCACCCTTTCAGGTTTTACAATAGAACTTGCCCACTACGCTTTTTGTTTGAAGTAAAAGCAGTTCGCTTTGTGTTTTGGGGTACGGACGAGAATTATTTTTAAGGACTAAGTTTGGGTTTTTCGCTAATAACCTTCAAGACGAGGGGAAGATTATTAAATTCTTGATCTTAATAAATAGTTAAAATTGATTATTCATACTGAGAGAATTGGCAGCAAATTTTACTGGAGGAGTTGTTAACTATAAGCTTCCAATATAGATTTCTATATCTTAACATGCATTTATATCATAGCATTTCATTCAGTGTACAAAACTCAGAAAATTATAAAATAATAATAATAAGAAGAAACGTAAGTTCACGTTTGACTGGTGATTTCTCTTTAACAACTTAAGATACACAAAGCATAAAATAGTCTAATTCAAGATTTTATTCATACAAAGGATAAAATTGCCTTTTTGACTACATTCGTAGTCAGCCAAGCCATTCTTTTAAGTAGTCAGATAATGATTATAATATAATAATTATCAAATTACATTCTGAGAAAGAGTGGGGAGAAAATATAAGATGCTGATTAATTGGATATATCGGATTAGTTTTACTAAAACTGTAGGAAAAATTATAAACATAATTTTGGTTGTAAAAAAGTAAACTTTTTACCCTATTTCTTAACCTTACATCTACTTCTAAACGTCTCATTTTTCCCAGTAAGAGAAGTAAAAAGACAGCAACACACGTGATATAACAATAAATATTATTTTTTTATTAAACATTAATAATATTTTATTCAGAAAACATTTTATATAAAATTCAGTTTTATAGATTGTTATGGTACCGTAACTAGAAACAAAAAAAAAGCTCAATATATTTTAGAAATATTAATTAATTTAATGAAAAAAAAATTGAATTATACGTTAGGTCAAGCAGCAGTTGCTGAATTTTCATTTGATATTAGTAGTGATGATGTTGATATAATAATAATACATCAAAGAAACTGTTGTAAGGTCTACGGGAAACTGCTAACACACGTTATAGCATTTAGGTTTTCAAAATAGGTTCTTAAAAAAATAAATAAATAAATAATACGAATTCAAAATAACTGGTTCTCCTCGGGATTCTGAATTAATCATGCTGTATCTCCATTATATTATTTCCTGGGCCATGTCCTCAGCCAGTGTGGCAAAACTTTAATTATTACTCACTTCCTATTCCAGCTGCAGAATACCTCTTAGTTTTAATTTATTTGGGGGATCGTTTCTTCAAATAACAGCCAGAAAAGAAGCCGTGCTCACCTCTCAAGTCATCATTTGATACAAGTAGTACGTTCCACTGCCATTCTTTCACACGTTTTTTATGCTATTTATTTAGAAAAAAAATTATTACTTGTTCTATATGAAGTCACACAGTGACCTTGGATTACTCATTCGGAATTTCTACGTTATATGTGTATATAATAGGAACTTTCCAATATCATAAAGATGAAATAAACTTTTTCTTGAGCATAATTTTTTATAATTATTTACATCTAAACATGCTTTTTGAAGGATGCTAGATACTCTCAATTGGTAGAAATAAAACAGTGATTGATAATCCACAAACGGGACTAAGTATGTTTATAATTATTATCCATTATGCTCCTTCTTGGTACAGAATTAAATCAAGATATGCAATATCGGCGACTCTCCAAAATCTCAAGGTTGCACTTAGAGGGAGTAAGGCAGTGTTTCTCAACCTTTTTTGGATCATGCCCCACCTCAACGTCTCAAAGATTTTGATGCCCCCCCCTCTGGCATAATAATCAGCCAAATTCTGAAAAAGTATAATATAAATATGTACATGTACATTTTCTAATTGCCCCCCTGTGGGGCGTACCCCCCCCACGTTGAGAAAAACACTGGAGTAAGGGAATACTTGCTATTTTCCTTAAAAATAAAACGAATTTTAACTTCCAATAAAGTGGCAATGATGAAAAACAAAATCAAGAACTAAATTCGCAGGAAATAAAGTATTTGGACTTTACGTTTCACAAATAAAAACTGTCTATTATAGGGGAAAAAATGGCCAGCAGAACACACAATTTACAGGCAAAAAATACTTATAGGTGTATAGGGATAACCACCTTATCCTGGAGTTATGGTTACGAAATCCAAGGATACTTGGTGCTGCTTATATGCCTGTTAGAGCCACCGATGATGATGATAATGATGATTATAGGCAAAAAGACATTAAAAAAAAGCATAATGAAGAAAAGATAAGAAAATTTCGAGCGTGATTAATATCCAAGGTTAATTAACAAATCTAGTGCAGACGTAATTCTCACATTGAAAAAAACCTCATTTTTGTCTTCATGCAAAGTAGAAGTTATTATAGTCTGATTTTATCAAAAATTAAAATTTCTACACAAATTTTCCTTATCGTCTTCAATAATGTTTCAACCAAATCTATTCATCCATTCCTTAACTGTTTTATTGAGGACTGAAAACGTGCTTAAAAAAAGCTTCTGTGGATATTATTTGCCATAGTAGGGAAATACCACGTCGTGAGGAATAATACAGTTCAATACCAATTCTTAGAAATATGCTCTTTTATTCACATAATACAAAGAAACGATAAAATAATGAGTTTTTTTTAAATGCTTTATTTGTAGCAATCTAAAGAATTAGTAGTAAATCATAAAATATGCATTGGAAGAGATACTACTTTTCTTGGAATCAAGGAGGTCACAGCACATAAAAAAAATAATAAAATCCCTTTCAGTTGCACTGTAGTTAGTATGCACCAACTAGAATAAGGAATAACTAGATCCACAATTCTTTCTTCCTTACGGACTTGCAAATATCGCAGCAGTTCCGAAACTTCGCAATACAAAAAAAAAAAAAAAAAAAGTTTCATAGCAGCGATCCTCTTGGCGTCTAAGACTTCTTCAACAATAAAACAACAAAAAAGGGAATGGAAATATTGTTCAGTGTGGCACTTCAAGTTCTTAATAAGTTCGTTATATATATATATATATATATATTGGATAATGTACTTGGTATCTTAAATACATAATATACCTACATCTATTTCTTATCCTCAGATTTTATTTAATAAGGTCAAAGCACCTTGTGGCAACTAGTTTAGGTAAAATTCATAAGCTCTGCATTACTTCAACCTTAGCATTTTCAGGTCTGGCTCCCACTGACGAGAGCTCAATAAAGGTCGAAACCGGTCTGGGTAGTGACTCGTGCCTTTAATGCATAGTATCATACATCTCCGCAAGGGGATGTGCTTTGCATTAAGGGAAAATTCTAAGGAAAGTGATCGGATCATACTCCACCTTTACCACGAGTTGCCTCAGACTTGCACTACGTGCAGGCGCAAACTTGACTTACTTATATGTTTGCTTACTTGGGAAATAGGATTAAAAAACTAAGTTTATATAAAATTACTTGGTATCTTGAATACATAATATACCCAAGTTAAAAAACTTTCTGCATATATATATATATATACACGCGAGGGCAGCTGACAATTTCTGATAAACACCCAGAACAAAAATGACTGGTTTGTGCAACAAGGGAAAGATTTTTTCTCAGAGGATTGCAAATGATGCAGTAGTGTTGTAACAAGTGTATAACACGTCGTGGGGAATATGTAGGATAATATGTAAGTTACATGGTTCTACTTCAATTCCTTCATGGGGGATTATCACAAATTTCCAGCACAGCCAATTTGGCTCTTAAGGATTTAAGAGCATGGTATAGTACTAGGCCTTCCCATCCCGTTTCCCTACATAGACACTGAATGTAAACTTCAAGTCGTAGAGCTCTTGTGACTTCAGATTTATAGGACTTTGTGGGGAGTAATTTTTTTGGTTTATTAGACATTTATCGACTGACGTTCGTCCTGTATTTCTGATCAGATAGGTCACCGGGAATCACTGCAGCACTTCGTCCCATTTTTTGTTTGTTTGTTTGTTTGTTTTATTAAAATAAGGTTGTCGCAACAGCTTAACGTTTGGAAATTGAAGGGGAAATAAAAATTACTTTCGAAATCTTCGGTTAAAAATACATTACAGTGCCTCACGTCAGAGAAATGAGGACAAAGAATCCGTTACAATGAACGCTTACTCAAGCCCTGGTAACTTAAAAATACGTGATAGACTAGAGGCGAGAAGGAAGAGTGTGCACCAGAAATATAGATTACACTAAACTCGTATTTTTAAATAAAAGACCTTACATTGAGGCACTGCCACTGAATAACTGAATATCAAAATGATATATAACTTTGAAACTTGGACGGGTATACTGTATACCGGTCCAAGTTTCAAATAAAAATACCAAAGGAACTTTGTTTTCAATGTTATCTGTATTGGCTATAGTAATTGTACTGCTGTTATTTTGTTTTGTTTTATTGTACTATTTTGAATAAATAATAAATTAATGTAAGAAACTTTAAGTTATTGAATGATGAACACAAGTCGCAGTTAGTACGGGTTTTATTTAATATGAGTTGCCTCTGATCTCTCCCATTGTTGAGAAAGCCTGTTTTCTCCCCCCCACACACACACCTAATTGAGGATGTTTGTGTGGGTCTGCTTATCTCATGGTGACCCAGATCATTTTGGAAGAGTGCATATATTGTATGAATGAAGGACATTACAAACATTCATGCCCAAGGCGGAATTCGAACCCGCAGCCTTTTAGCTGAAGAGCAGATACACTAACCACTGCCCAGCAAGGGTTTTACTAACATATTAAATTCCCAGGTCAAAAGATGTTATGCCATTGTTCAATGATTGGCATAGTTGATCATTAGGTCAGTCACTGATCTTATAAATATCGATGTTTAACATTATCATAATATGTGAATATAACTGAATATAAATTCGATATAAAATATACACGAAATAATTGCATCTGAAAGCTGTCTATTTGTTTCCAGGGAGTCAACTATCGAGTTTCCAGGATAAAACTTCAATTTCATCCTGGAAACTCGGGTTTCCAGGAAGTCTTGTCAATAACAACTTCCTCACATCTGGAAAAGCGGTTATAAAATCAGATGGGATTCGAAACCAAGTCTTTTCAAACAACTGACGTCGTCACTACGAGGGGGTGCTCTATTATATTATTATTATCATCAGAAACCTGAAGTATTTCTAAGTTGAGGCATAGAAATCCTTCAAGGTGTGTCCCCACGCGCATTAAAATCTCAAGAGGAGATGTGAATATTTCTGAATGTCATTTAAATACTCCATATTGGAAGTTTGGTTGTTGGCCTGTTTTGTTGTTATTAGCATTCTTATTTATTTAGTCTGCAAAGAATGTATTTCTGTATTCTAAATAAAATATTTTGAAATGAAAGTCTGGTCGTTGCTGTTTATTACAAACAATAAAACACATCCTCTCACTCTTTTTTAATGGAAAAGGGGATAGGAGTTATTTTAATCCTAACTTTTTTGAAATTGGGGTGGGAGAAGAAACATCTCCATTTCGGCCGTGGTCAGTAGCCGAGCTAATGGTCATCAAGGAGAAAATACGGCAGATTATTGCCGTCTTCCTAAACCCGAGGTTCGGGGAAAGTGAAGGCTGAAAAAAAAAAAAAAAGGAAAGAAAAGAAAAGAATACCTAGAAAATGTTCCCTAGTCGACAACTAGAATCGAGCTATGGCAGTGTTTCTTCTCGCTATTTATTATGATTACTATTATTCGCTTTTTTTTATTTCACCTTTAACAAAAATAAAACATATATATATATATATATATATATATATATATATATATATATATATATATATATATATATATATATATATATAATAAGTTAGCTGCATTTTGATTGAAATACGTAAGTTCCAAGATAAAGAAATAAATCAAATAAAATTCGAAAATATCGTTCTTCTCGATTATCGTTGATCTAATCACTTGTTTATTGTATAGCAATGCGCTGTTATTATTATTATTTTTTCCTTAAAGGTAAACTTCACAGACGAAAGTTTGCAAACCTAAAGTACTTAAGTATCGTAGTTGACTAATGATTACATAATCTGGAAATCTTGCTCTGGAAACCAGGCATGAAACTTTTTCAGTCTCCTAATAAGCAGGATGGTGGTCTCATAATGGGCGATAAAAATCATATACACCTAAAGTCATTCAGAAACATTCATTCTCCTCCTCCCCCCCAGCGAATTTGAACTTGCTGGAGGGCGAAGACGCTATCCACTAACCAGACTAACACTGAGCAGCTAGCAGTGTGGAGGTTAAAAATTGGACCATTTTTATTCTCATCCAGGTAAACCGATCCAGAAATTGCACAATAAATAATCATATAGGTTTTTATTCTATTTATTTTTTTTATATACTCACACGAGTCGATCGTGTTGGGCAGTTCTTGAAATTCAAAGTCAGGTAGCATTATGAGAAATCAGTGATGGGATCCCTCGGTTCGTTTGCAAAGCATTGATTTCTACAAATTCTACATATGCAGAAATCAGATTGCACTTACGAATCGAGGGCAAAGAATTCCATCTGGGTAAGACGGTTGCTTTTGCTTTTCGTCATGAGCTGCAATCGTCAAGGTAATTTAGATATACATATCTAAATTTCTAAGGTAGGGCTGCTAAGTTCTATCCGAGGTAGAAGACCTTTTAAGCATGAAGCACCTGACACTAGGTTCAAGTTTTAATTATCCGATAAGAGAAATGTATTAAAAACCTGTGGGGTGGGTGGAGAGGAAGGTTAATCAAAAACAATGGTACCTAGATGCACCTCTCCACCAAGAAAAAAAAAATTGGTGAAGCATATGAACCTCCCCTTTCCTTGTGTAAAATTACAGAAATGGGGACTTGTTGCAAAAGACAACCGCAAAGCAGCGAGAGGCGAAAACAAGGTATAAGGTCTATTGACATTCAAAACTAGTTGCAAAAGTGTCTGGCTTCATTACTGGCCTTAGTATCACCACGAGCTAGGCGAACAGTGCAAAAAGATTCGAGATACAAGCAGGCCTTCAGGACAATGCAGTGGTTGGCCTTTCAGGAAGTGACAAGTGAGCACTGACTTAAGTTCTTTGGTAATAGCGAACACCTTCAGTATCAACCCCATACTGAGTCCAATCTGATTACGATCTATTCTCATGCTATATAATGGAATAATGGAGGCCAAGCTGATAAATAGAGCGCACTATATTACTGGTATTTACATGTCTCTCTATATAATAAAAACGTTAATTTTCAAAAAAATGAGTGTGGCGTAATACTTCTGTGAAATGTGCAAGTAAATTCGCTTCTGTAATTCTACAAGTAAATGAAATATCCAAGAACTACGACAGGTATGATGATTCTCCCATGAAAAGATTCGTACTTACTAAATAGTGTATATTTGAGTATTAACAGAAAAGGTGTTGTAGCACAGTGGCAAGATGCGTGCTATTACTGTCAAATATTTCAGTACAAATTATCCCACAATTCGGATGAAATCTGACGTTCATTACCAAACCTCACACACGGCGCTGATGTGCTATAGATTCTTGTAACTCTCGTGTTTTGGGATAAATATAATAAATAAATAAGTAAAAAAAAGTACAGTATTTGGTTTATTATTCTTTGCCATTGTTGTATGGAAACCCAAACACTGAAATGTCTCAACAACTGGAATCGTAGTTAAGATGAAATGCATCCTACTAAAGTATGGGTTTGTGAAAGCTTTTCACCTAGATCTGGTATCAGGATGAAGTTGATGCCTGAATAGTCCTCATTATTCTACTAAATTCGGCTAAAAGTTTCTTCAAAAAAGAGCAAGAATTGTGTAAGAATCTTTGGTTAATGTAACTCGCAGGTCAAGAAAACCTCAGAGGTCTCACTTAAGAATAGTGGTCACGGAAAAGTAGAAACACTAATTTCTCAGTAGGTTTGTCGGAAGGGTGTACCCGACTTGAAGTAGGTGACCAGGTTAACTACTGGCATCTACTACGCTGATCACGCCTAGCTTTTAACGACGTAGGAAGGGGAAAGGCTAGTAGTCACGTTTGCGCACAGTTATCAGTACAGTAGCTAAGGTCACAGCAGTTAATATGACTTTTACATTTTTTTTATCGAACGTTAGATGTGTACCAAATGCACCGACAGCAAATGTAGGCATTATCCGTTTTCAATACACTGTCTATACCAAACAAGGATGTGATATGACAAACAATCCCTCAATCGACATGACCTCAAGATTTGCAGATTTAACTGAGTAATAGTATTTCTTATAAAAACTAACTCATGCATGGACATGAAGACTCTCCACTTGTACGATTTAGAATAATTAGATGTAATTAGTTTCAAGGTTCGTCCATAAATTACATCTCTCTTTTTTTATATATATTTTCTTTTTTGTCACAAATCGTCATATAATTAATTCCTCTCAAATATTAAGTAAGAAACAGAGTTTGCCCTGTGTCTAACACAAATTTTATAAAATTCTTAGATTATTCAATGAAACATGGAATAGTCTAAAAATTTCAGGCCTTCATGTTAATACATGTGCTAATTTAATAATATGAAATGATGTAACAGTTTTCACCTTCACGTTAGTTGTAAGTCAGAATCTCAATAAAAACATCTTCTGCCAGTTTTCTGTCGTTCTTGTTCCACAAAATAAAACTGCAGAATGGAGGAAGAAAGGAAGAAAAGAAATCTGACTCAGGTCGGATATCGCACATTTTGCATGAGAATGCGAGGCCATATGAAAAAGTAGGAATGGTAAGTGCTTCTCCCTCCCTTCATACAGTCTCGATATTGCCTACAAGATTCGTTTTCCCCCAAGATAAAAGTACCTCCGCTAACTATCACTGAAGAGGTTTCTACTGAAGTGAACCGACTTGTGATCAAGCAAATCAATAGAAAAAGTTTGCTGACAAGAATACAAAACTTACTCAAACGGCAGCAGGATAAAGGCAGAATGGAGATTATATAGAAGGTATGTAAGTGTATTTTGCTAAATAAATGTTTGATTTAAGAACAGGAGTACAGTGTGCACAACATTGGAAATGTCCCCAGTACTTTATCTAGTCCACAGAATTTTCCAGCGAATATATCTGAAAATGATGTATCTTCAAAGTTATCGAATCATGCTGATGTCTCCATTCATTATCTTTATTTTTACCTTAGGAGCAATAATTATCATAACCTCTTCACCTAGTGTTGCAGTGAAACGTAATATACTGTACTTGATATCTAGAGTCACGTTTGTGGGAATAATTTTATGAAAATCATGTGGCTTTTAAGCAGTAAAATGACACAAAATCTATGTATGTCTCTTATAATACATCTAACTGAATTATAAGGAAATATTTAATTTGTTGTTGTTTATTATAAACAGAGATCTGCTTTTCGTTATTAAAACCATATACCTCCAGTGTATATGGCTGACAAGAACATCAACCTCTCCAGCCTTGGAATCAACAAATTAGGTTCAAACCGTTGGGCATGTTCTTAAGTAGTAGATGGAACATAATCTAGAGCAAAGTTTCCGGAGTATCTGATTCTTATCCCGAACCCAGGTACTAGTGTAAGACAGCCTGACAACCTTTTCTGGGTGTGATTATTATTAAAAATAAATAAAAATAATAAAATAACTTGCTAAGTTAAACGTCCGAGTTGCTATGCTCTTCGCAACCATATGCCTGGGAAAGGAGTGTCCTGCGTTCGATTCCCGTCGCTGACGTGAGGAGCTTAGGATCTTTCTCAGACATAGGCAAGTTAGCCAGTCTTGGGGCGTGGACCGCAGGGATTTTCTCCCCAGCTTACCTAGGGTTTTTTCCTCCTGCAAGCAGGCAAACCGGTCCCGTGAACACACGCTTCTACAGACATACAATACCTCCAGGAATAACCAACCTATTCTGTAGGATTTCGGTTCCGAATGCCTACACGGTAAAAAGTGTAGGCCTACGCGTGAGCGTAAATCAGGACTAAGTTAAACAAAAGAAAGAATTAGATATGTAAGAACAAATTAAATTCTACTCAAGGTTACAACTTTCGTAAGAAAGCAAAAGCAACCTAATAAGGTAAATTTATTCTCTTAAAAAAAAGAATAAAAAAAGCAATATTCATGGACTATACTTTCATTTTTATAGTCCCTTCCGCAAACTGTCCAAAAGAACAGACAAGGTACACTGGCCTCATATCGTAGTTGCTTTGGATGTAATCGAAACAACCACATTCGTCCCTTCCTATACTCATAAGTACAGAGGTATATCTCTGGCAATAGCGTTACGCACTTAATGAGAAGCCTTCAGTTAAAGCACTGCATCACTACAACCTGAAACCTAGAGTTCCAGGATGGAAAAAATTTTATTCAGACATGCGAAAGACACCCGTAGTCTGCAGGAACCACCAACAGCTGTTCTGGAAAATGGAAATGAAAAATATAAAACATATATTTTT
This sequence comes from Typopeltis vanoorti, assembly GCF_054136105.1. Taxonomy (NCBI): domain Eukaryota; kingdom Metazoa; phylum Arthropoda; class Arachnida; order Uropygi; family Thelyphonidae; genus Typopeltis; species Typopeltis vanoorti. Next base: position 66,832,114 of record NC_143563.1, read on the forward strand.
CGACTTACGAAGGCTACTTACTTGCTTGAAGAATTCTCTTAAAACTTAGGTGGAAAAATCGAGCACTAGGTTTGTATATTTTATCCAAAGAAAAGCAACGAAATTATTTTTTTGTATTCCTTTTTATGAATCTAAGCTTCTACTCGTACATACAATAGCAAAATGTCTGTCTAGAAGTTAGATCACCTTCATCAAGCTGCTTTCGGTGTTATTTTACTCCGATCGAAAAATAGGAGCTTGAATCCTGAATAAAAAAAAAGTGGGCTCCTAAATCTGTGCCTGAATCCTTCTCAGGATTCAGGCACATATTTAGGAAGGTGTAAACTTTTTTTTTCTTGGAAGTCCAGGTTAACAAAAGCGAATAGCGTTTCCTAAGGCTTTTACAGTTGTGCAAAAGCCAACCATGGCTATCGAAGGTTGGACCAAATGAACCTTTTCGGAGATTTTTCGATGACAATTGTATAGTACCAAAATCAGTCTTAATTCCTATGTGCTGTTGCATAGCGAAACGGCAATTTTTTTTAAAAATAAAAACAAAAGTAATCTTTCAGTTGCTTTAGCTTGGTAAAATATACGAACTTTGTGTTAATTTCTTCTAAATACGGAAGTGAAAAGAACGGAATAATCCATACTTATCCACTTAGTGAGAATGGAAAGGGAATAAGCCAGAGAGAGAGAAAGAGAGAGAGAGAGAGAGAGAAGAATCGAAAGCAATGTGTGTGTTTTTCTTTATTGTGCGTATTTTCGTTGTTGAGAGCTGATCAAACGGAGGAGTTTTTTTTTTTTTTTTTTTTTTTTTTTCGTGGAGAATATTTCTTGGTAGATTCAGCATTGGAAATAATCATATCAACTGTGGCACTACCCTTACAGAAAATCGTTACTAATTTTTAAGTTTAATAATCCTAATCGCAGTTGTTTAGCCTACTTTCCTTACAGAAACAATTTGAAAGGAGCAGTTCATATGTATGATTTGTCATGATGACATTTTTCGAAGGTGTTGCAGAATACACATATTACTCATTTATAACAACTCAACTGCGGATAGAAACAGGCAAAAAATATCATTAGACACAGTTATTAAACACGCTGTAGTCAAATCATGAATCAGGAAATTGAGGACTGCCCAATTTCTAGGATCTTATCATCATCTGTTTGTTTGCTTTTTAATATTTTTTTTTAAAATTTAATTTTATGATTATTATTTTTTTTGTTTCATTAATATCACTCAATGCAGCAATATTATGAGAGCAGTCTTTCCAATATTGGTAAACTGTTTGGTAACATATATCCAAAAATTCAGTGATACGACATTGTACTTTGTTTGCAAATATCGATCGCTCCTTAAATCAATAAATCGTCTTTCCCCTTGCAGATTGAAATTACTTTACAAATCAATATTCTTTACACCATATTCTTTTACAAAATGTTTAGATACTGCTTGGAAAGAAGTCTATGGTGTCCTTTGATTTTGGGCGTAGCGTGTCTGTCGAACGTCTCTTAGAGGTATGCCTAACCTAACCTAATCCCAACTATGAAACTCGGAGGTGGTGGTGGTTGGTGTGGTCCTGTTTTTGCTGGTTTGGCCTCGTACCTCTATGGAACAAACAGCTATGGCGTCCACCTTAATAAAATGTAGGGCTTTCTTTCGCTGTGATGACTGCAGCAATCCTACGGGACATACCACAAGCGTACGATAGGAATCTATGGGAATTTTGGACCATTCTTCCTGTAGTTAGGTCCTGAACTGTTGCGAGGTGGACGTCCCTTGACCCCACCTGATGCTCCACTTCATCCCACAGATATTCAGTAGGGTACAGATCAGGGCTCTGGGAGGCCAGTTAAGTGCAGTGATGTTCATGTCCACAAACCACGCAGCTACAGCAGCAGCCTTATTACACGGTGTATTGTCTTGCTAAAAGAGACAATGGTCAGTTCCGTAGAAACATCAGCATGTCCAGAATGTTCAAATACTTCTCCGAGTTTTACATTTGTGGCACCACAAACAGAGGTACGAGGCCAAACCAGCAAAAACAGGACCACACCAACCACCACCTCCGAGTTTCATAGTTGGGGTCAGGTTAGGTTAGGCATGTAACTAAGAGACATTCAACAGACACCCGTTACGCCCAAAACCGTCCAACTACTCAGTAGAGGGTATAGCGTAATAAGTCGCTCCATAACATAGCTTTCCAAGCTACCAGTTTCATTGTACACGTTCTTTGCACCACTGAAGACAACGCTGCATGTTGGTTAGGGTAATGTCGGGCTTGCATATTGCGGTCCTAACATGGAAACCCATGTTATGAGCCTCAATTCTGAATATTTTTGTGCAGTTGATGTGGCGGCCGAGGAATGGCAGTTTTTACATACTATCCTTCGCAGAATCTTACGGTAACGTTTGGGGAGTGTGGTGGGTCATCCACTGCAGGTAGTACTTGCAGTTGACTCAATGCGCTTCCATCTCGGTATGGTACCATAGACTGTTGACCTGGGATGGTCCAATTTGTCAACAATTTGATTTGCTGAACAGATAGGCCTGCAACATGGCATCCTATCACAACGCCTCTTTCCGTCACTTCCCATCTCGGAGCCATTTGACCTGGATACAGTTGCACGGACTTGGGAGTATCATATTCCTCCAATTTATACCGGCTACAAACACGCGAATTGTTACTAAATGGCACGATGCATCTCGTCTATGGCCGTTTACTTCTTTCCAAGCAGTGTATGCGGCTTTCTAATGGGAAGCTACTTAACTTCCAATGGCATTATTAATGATAACAAAGAATATAGGATCGAATTAATTAATTAATACATTAAAGTAATCATGTTTTCATAATGAATCTTATTAAAAACTCCCCTTGCCATATTTCATAAATTCATAAATTTTGCGCAGTAAAGGCTTGAAAAGTAAACAAATATATATAAATATAATATAAACAAATATATATATATATATTTTTTTATTTTTTTTTTATTTTGCTTGGACAGAAAACATAGCTATATAAAGAAACTTAGTTCTTGAATATTGAGTGGAAGACATAAAAAAGAAAGAAAAAAAAAACAAAAAAATGAAATTTAGTCATTTAAAATAACCTAGCATCGAATCCCATCATACACTTTATTCCGTGTGCCTCTGTAGTTCAGTCGGTTTCGACGAAAGATCTGGTCGAATTCCATCTAGGAAGCGAAAAGCCTTCATAAGGATTTTTCATCTGAAGGTAAGTTAGTCTCACGGTGGTGAAAAGGTTTTTTCTCCCGGAAAAAACTCGAGTAGTCCATCCGGCAAAAGAGGCAAATCGGCCAGAAGAACACACACAATATACAAACATAGGATACTACGGGAATAAGGATTAACCACCCTATTTCATCGGTTTTGGTTTCGAACGCTCGTATGGTGCGGTGTATATCCATGGGTAAGCGTAACACAGGAAGGAAGAAGGATGATTATTTCAAAAGTGGGTTATCCCACACGCTGCATGAGTACTGTCAGGTACGATGTTAATGTACTATAGATTTATATACCTTTCGTGAGTGGAAATGTTATTTAAAAAAAACTGCTTGAACTATAATACGTTGAGTAGCACAGATGAACAAAGAATATCGGAAAGAAAAAAGTAACCTTGGATATAAAGGAATACGGTATATATACAAATAAATTTTTATGCAATTCTGACCTCGAAAGGTTATAAAGGTCTAGTACTCATTAATCGATATATTTTTGTATTATTTATTTATTTATTTATTTTACCTAAATCCTGAACCGTGCTATAGACCAAACCTGCAACTTTTTCATGCTACTTCAGACTTCCAATAAGCGGGAAAGTAGTCTCACACCGAGTAATGAAATTCATCTCCTATCTAAAGACAAGCACACACAGACATGTGCATATCTGTGGGATTTGTTCCCTTAGCTTGGTGGTTGGAGAGCGAGCGAGTACATTAGCCACTGGGCCAATCAGGCCGGCATTAACTACTAAATGAAGACCTCCTAAAACACGTTTTCAGTGTGCGTATATGTGCACATAATTCCGCCATTGTCGGTCCCAAGCTCGGATGAGAAAGTAGGAGGAGGGTTGTACTTGTGGCTAGCAACCATAATATGGAAAAAACATATTGCTACAGAAACCTCAACCATTGCTGGAAAACCAACACAAAACCAAGAGGGAGAAGTACTAGGGAAAAATGAAGCAAGCCAGTGAAAGCCCCATTGGGGAAGCTGACAGGCAGAAAACTCCAAGAAAAAACCTCTTTAGCCCAAAACGTTTAACCAAAATTGAATGCTGGAATATTAGGACTTTGTACGAAAGTGGAAAAGCTAACTTACTAACCAGAGAAATGGACAGATACAAAATAGAAATCCTAGGTCTAAACGAGACAAGATGGAATGGTAGCTGAGAAATTCAACTAACAACAGACAAATACGTTTTATATTCTGGAAACCAGAATGAAGATGACACACATAGCAAAGGTGTAGCTTTCATGCTAACAACAGATGCTAGAAGAGCACTAATTGAATGGAAACCAGTTTCTGAAAGAATCATCAAACTAGATTCAAAACTAAATACAGAAATGTGACTATAATAAGCATATATGGACCAACAAACAATGCAAAAACAGAAGAGAAAGAAGACTTCTATGACGTGCTGCAAAAAGAAGTAGATGAAGTCAAAAGTAAAGATATGCTTTTAATTATAGGTGACATGAATGCAAAAGTAGGAGATAGTAACGTGGGATATGAACGAATAATGGGAAAAGAAGGTTTAGGAAACTGTAATGAAAATGGAGAAATCCTAAAAGACTTTTGCACTTTCAATAATATGATCATAGGAGAAACCTTATTTAAACATAAAGACATCCATAAATAGACTTGGATATCACCTGATAAGAAATCCAAAAACCAAATAGACCATATTTTAATAAACAGACCTTATAGAACCTCCTTGATGGATGTAAGAGTTTGGAGAGGTGCAGATGCCTTTACAGACAACTTATTATTGATTGCAAAAATAAAATTGAAACTAAGAAAAATATTTAAAGGCAAGAACAAAGAATTAAATACAATATATCCAAACTGAAAAACAAAGATATAAAAGACAAATATAAAGTAACATTAAGGAATAAATATGGAAGCCTTGTAGAACAACATAAGGAAATAGACATTGAAGAGAACTGGGAAAAAATAAAGAATATATTTAATAGTACTGCCAAAGAAGTTCTGGGAAGGCAGAGTAGGAATCACAAACAATGGATCTCTGCAGAAACCATCAAATTACGTGAAAAAGGAAAGCTTTGTGGAATACATTTCTGCAAAGTACAGAAGAAAATAAAAGAAATAGGATAAACTATTTCTTTTATAGTTTGAATACAGGAATACAGGAATACTGGAATACAGGACTCCTGGTGAAACTGCCAAAAAAGGGAGATATAACACTTTGTAAAAATTCGAGAGGGATTTCACTTCTAAATGTTGTAAGTAAAGTATTTACTAGAATATTGCTAGAAAGAAATTGAAACTAAACTGAGGAAAGAACAGACTGGGTTCAGGGCAAACAGATCTTGTATTGATCAGATAATAACATTAAGAATAATTGTTGGACAATCAATAGAGTAGCAAAAAAGCCTATATTTGGGATTCATCGACTTTGAACATGCATTTGATAGCACAGACAGAAAGACTATATGAAAGTTAATGAAGCACTACAGGATTCCTCAGAAAATCATAAATATAACAAAGAAAACTGATGAAAAATTCAAAATCCGAATAATAAATAATGGGAAACCATCAGAATCATTTGCAACAAACACAGGAGTAAGACAAGGATGTGTACTCTCCCCGATCATCTTTCTGATTGTTATTGATTGGGTGATGAGGAAAACATCTGAAGAAAGAATTGGTATTCAATGGGGATGGCCAAATAAAATCAGACCTGGATTTTGATGACGATATATGCCTTTTGGCACAAAAAAAAAACAACACCTACAAAACAAAATAGATAATTTAAACCAGGATGCAAATAAATGTGGATTTAAAATAAAGCATAACAAGACAAAGTAATGAAGATAAATCCCAAACAAGAATTAGTCTTTGAAATACTAGGGAAAACACTGGAACAGGTAGATAACTTTATCTACCTGGGATCAGTGATCAGCACACAAGGAGGAACCAAACAAGACATACAAAATAGAATCCAGAAAGCACAGATTGCATCCAGTATGATGAAGAAAATTTTTTTTGGGGGGGGGGGTCCAAAGAAATAAAATTAAAAACGAGAATTAGGCTCTTCATCACTAATGTTAAACCAGTTTTACTATATGGAGCTGAGACATGGTCACTAACAAAAGAAAACATAAATAAAATACAGGTCTACATAAACAAATGCTTGAGGAAGATACTAGGAATATACTGGTCAAATAAAATAACAAACAAAGAACTTTGGGAGAGAACAGGTCAAACCAGCATCAGAAATGAAATCACTGAAAGAAAATGGAACTGGATAGGTCACACAATCAGGAACCCAGATAAAGAAATAGCAAAAACTGCACTAGAATGGAATCCCCAAGGTAAGAGGAAAAGAGGTAGACCCAGGATAACATGGAGAGAGAGATCTAAAAACAGAGGCAAGACGGCTGGGATGTTCCTGGAAAGAGATAAAAAAATAAGCATTAAATACAGTCAGATGGAAGTCAATGGTTGAGGCCCTATGCTCCGCATGGAGCGAAGAGGACAGGTAAGGTAAGGTACATGTGCACATATGCAAATCTAGTCGTGGACTCTACACAATAGGCAATCAGGACACTAAGATGCTAGCTTAAACAGTTTGGGTTCCTTATACATTCGTACCATGAGTAGGCTAAGGATTTTTTTTTTCTTTTATTAACTGTTATATCATTTTGTATTTTTATTTATTTTTTTACATTACTATAAATCAATTAAATCAGTATCTTAGTATATAAATTAGCATAAGTGTCCATCGTCTTATGACGACGTTTCTGGTACTACTGTTAGCCGGTTGAAGAAAAGACCGTCACAGGTTCGAATGTCGTTGACAACTAGAGAAACTTTTGTTTTTTTTTTCTTTTTGTTTTTTTCCATAGCACGGTTTTTTTCCATACCATAGCACGGTATCTAAGAAAATGGAATCTACAACTCACACTCTTTCAAACGATAATAGGGAGTTAGTATCACAAGACAGTGGGAGCTGTCTGCCATACCCTCTTCCAGATGTCTATGAAATCATCAAATCATTATTAAGTCACCAGACCGTTAACACTTTCATTACCAAGCTGAAAATTGGAATTTCGTGTGGCGGCCAAATTTTTTTTATTATTTTATTTAGGTAGCGACGTCCACGCGATAACGCGTGATCGCCCATTTAGTGAGAGCTCGCATCGCGCGATATCGCGTGTTTGTCAATGAACATGTTAAGGAGGTAGACCAGCTGCCAATCTACTTCCAAAGAGCATACAAAGCACTATGCCAAAATATACTAAATACGCTATAACAACGTATGCTTTCTGCGCACCCTACAAATTAAATAGATTAATGTCGCTACAGTACAAAATGACAAAACTGATCTTTTGGGAACAAAGAGAAAATCACGACCTTATAAACATTGCAAAGTCAGAACACAAAATACTGACTGCAAAACATTTGTGTCACTATGCAGCCTTGCTAAAACATTATTTCGATGCCAACTACAGGACAGTTAGAAATACATACCGTATAACAAGACCTCAAACTACTAATTATATCACATATAAATACAATAATCACTACGGAAAGGCCACGCGAAACTTCTACATCCCAGACATGATAAACAAATTACCTTTTGAATACAGAAACCTTACAAACTACAATAGCCTGAAAAGAGCTCTAAGGACATACTGCGAACAAGAAACACGCACCCAAAATACCATACAAACTTAATGAAACACAATATATTCGCTCAGGCTTCCAGTTCAGCGACGCATCAATACATTCCAAGTTATTGTGTGTGTGTGTGTGTGTGTGTGTGTGTGTGTGTGTGTGTGTGTGTGTGTGTGTGTGTGTGTGTGTGTGTGTGTGTGTGTGTGTGTGTGTGTGTGTGTGTGTGTGTGTGTGTGTGTGTGTGTGTGTGTGTGTGTGTGTGTGTGTGTGTGTGTGTGTGTGTGTGTGTGTGTGTGTGTGTGTGTGTGTGTGTGTGTGTGTGTGTGTGTGTGTGTGTGTGTGTGTGAGCGTGTGAGTGCGCGCGCGCGAATTTCTCAATAATAGATTTCGTAGCTTCCCAACACAGCAAAAAAAAAAACAATACATAATAACCAACTGGTGTCATCCTCAGATAAGCTTACATATAAGCTTCGAGGATGAAAGCAAAGAAATTAGTTCTCATCCAAGATGTATCATATGTAACCAAATGCATGTAATGTACGTATCACATGAAAACCAATGTATGTAATGTATGTATTATGTGTAAACCAATGTACGTAATGTAAATATTACATGTAAACAAATGTAAGTAATGTATCATATGTAAACAAATGTATGTAATGTATATAATAATTGTAACAAATGTTTGTAATCTATATAACAACTGTAACAAATATATGCAATGTAAAAGAAAAATGTATTATTATTATTATTATTAATTGTGTCAACAGTGATCTGGACACCTTACACGGAACAACCAATATCCAACAAGCACATGGCGATACACAGAATTCTGAGCATTAAAAACCTGAAACACTACATGACATTAACAAGGAATTACTTCAACATCACTTATCGAAACAACAGAGACACATATCGTATAACTAGACCTACAACAACTCTCTACATCCCCACACCCTTCAACAACTCATACGGTTCTTTTGTGTAATGTTGGAGGTTTAATGGATTTTTTACAACACTCAGAAAGGATTAAAAAGAATTTAGTACTTCCTATATTTCGTCCTAGTCACTAGGACATCTACGGAGATTACAAAAATAACTAATGTAACATAACACAAATATCATACAATACTAAGTCCAACCACGTGAGTGACACTAAAGTCCTATCTAGGTGGAGCGCCCTCTAAGGGCGGTTGTAGGTGGACTGGAATATAAAGTAGGATCTCTGGTGATGAGTGGTTCCCAAATTTTCAGAAGCTTAATGTAACCGTATTTATTAAGATTTGGTTGATTTCTAAGAGCTGCTGCTGCTTCTAAGAATAGTCTCTCTTTCTTGAATTTGCTGTGATGGAGCATGGTGGTTTTCTTCCATGATACTCTGTGGGTGGTGTCCTTGCTCCATCACAGCAAATTCAAGAAAGAGAGACTATTCTTAGAAGCAGCAGCAGCTCTTAGAAATCAACCAAATCTTAATAAATACGGTTGCATTAAGCTTCTGAAAATTTGGGAAACACCCATCACCAGAGATCCTACTTTATATTCCAGGCCACCTACAACCGCCCTTAGAGGGCGCTCCACCTAGATAGGACTTTAGTGTCACTCATGTGGTTGGGCTTAGTATTGTATGATATTTGTGTTATGTTACATTAGTTATTTTTGTAATCCCTGTAGATGTTCTAGTGACTAGGACGAAATATAGGAAGTATTAAATTCTTTTCAATCCTTTCTGAGTGTTGTAAAAAATCCATTAAACCTCCAACATTATGTCTTCACAGCACTTAAGCCTCTATACACGGGTTCTTTTGTGAGATCACATCAGATACCCACGCAACTCAACAAGCTACCAAGAAAGTTAAAACACGTAGATAACTACAGAACATTAAAAAACGAACTCTGGAAAATATACCAACAAAGTTAAGAAACCATTAACACTAATATACACATCACAAATCACTAGCATCCAATGCCTACATCCCATACATAAACAGTAGCAACAAAACAACACAAATCGTGAAGGCTAAATCCCACTCTCCATAAAAGCTAATCCAAGCTTCGAAGTAGGTGAGATTAACTTGTCTCACTCATCTACAAATAATCCTTATAAGCAAATGCAGAAATTTGTATGTATAATCACTCTTTCTCAAACTTAAAAAAAAAAAAAAAAAAAAAAAAATTAGCATATAATCCGCTTCTGTTTTAAAAGAAAGTTGTCACAAATTAGAGATATCAATTCGAACGAACAGAACTTTTATTGCAGATATTAGGAATATCTGTAATAAAAAACTTATTATTATTATTATTATTATTATTATTATTATTATTATTATTATTATTACGGGCTATGCTGTAAACAGCCTTTGCTAAGTCGGCAGTATCATTCTCAACCAATTTCCTTTAACTCAGCTGTCACTGTATTATAAAACTTCACAAAACTATGCTGTCCCCCCCCATACAGTACCTCATTTCCATCTAAAAAAAATTAGCAGACCGTGGTCACGGACCTCCGGGATCGAATGCTTCCACCGTCCAGCACGATTCTACTGTGCCACTCTGCTACATATATAAACCTCTGAATATCACTGATAAAGTTAACAGTTCGCTCTTTCTGGGGTGTCGAATTTTAAGAAATTCGACTCCACAGATACTTTTAGAGGCACCGACCCATCCAGAGCTGCGACATGCTTATGCTAAGAAACAATAAAAGTCAAAGTTACCTCAAGTTGAGCAACTAAACTTGTCCAGAGAGCGGTGTGTTTTCAAAAGTAAGAAGAACCAACGAGAAGAAAACTCTTTTCTATTTGATAGTCCAAGAGAAATTGAGCTTTAACACTGGAGTGAATATCCAGAGCAGATGCTGCTTCAGACTAATTTCAATGAGAAAAATGATCTTGATAATGGTGGAAATTCAAGATCAGCAATTCTCAAATTTTAATAACCCAGAATCCCGCTTTCATTCAAAACGTCTGTAGACTTCCTATCGCATTTTGTCCATTGACATTTAAATAAATGTTGGAAGAAAAATAATTCCGTCTTAGAAAAAAAGCTTTATTTTTTAAAACGTGCATGTGTTTACATAAACATATATGATTTGCAAATATACAAGGGATTTAAAAACTACTATTCTGGAAGTTTTACTTGCTTTTACAAGGTGCAATATTTTTACACCCGGAAAAGAAAGTAGCACATTATCATCACTAAATAACTGATGGGATTTCTATTCAATAATAATAATAATAATAATAATAATAATAATAATAATAATAATAATAATAATAATAATAATAATAATAATAATAAAGATAATTTGACATACTTAAGGGAAAAAAAATAAGCAAAAGACTAACACTTCGGAGAAAGAACACTCTAGCAATAGTAAAGAAATTGTGCAAGTGTCATCACTGAGAAAAATAACCATTAATTAACAAACACTCTGGCATACTGATATAAATTTATCGTATCGTTTTTGTGAGTACGGAAAGAATATACGAGGATGTGCTGAAAAGTTGCCATAATCACCATGACGGAATTGAGGTAGAACACCATGTAACTTAACACATTATTCTACATATTCCCCACGAAGTGCTGTACATTTGTTACAACACTGTTGCATCATTTGCAATCATCTGAAAAAAATTGGGAATAGGAGAGAGAGAGAGAGAGAGTCAGATAGGGAGAGGTCTGGCAAATAGGGTGGGTGTGGCAGACATTGAAAGCCCAAATTGTTTATTGTCTGTTGGGTTTCATGAGCAGTCCGGCAAAAGCAAGACAACGCATCCGCGGGGTTTTCACTTCAGTAGCTCCTTCAGTTACTTCAGAGATTTTGAATAAACTACCTATCCTATCCTTCTCATCCGTCTTGGACGGGTTGAGTCCCCCTCCTAATGAGGAGGTTACTGGAGTATTAATGCAGCCGGTTCGTCACTCCTCTGCTGCATCCCCTAAGGGCGATATTCATGACTATATCCGTGTGTGTGTGTGTGTGTGTGTGTGTGTGTGTGTGTGTGTGTGTGTGTGTGTGTGTGTGTGTGTGTTCACGGGGCCAGTTTGCCTGCTTGCGGGATGAAAAACCCCAGATAAACTGGGGAGAAAACCCTGCTGTCCACGCCCAAGACCGGCTAACTTAGCTATGGCTGAGGAAGATCCTTAAGCTCCTCACGTCATCGACGAGAATCGAACCTAGGGCACTCCTTCCCCAGGCATATGGTTGCGAAGCGATAGCCACTAGGCTAACCGCGCGGACGAATAAACTACTGCTGTAACAATTTCACCTTTTTTTTTTAAGGTACTTGGTAAGGATTATACCATCCATCCATATCCCAAAAGACAATAGCAAGAACCTTCCCGGCTGACTTTTGGGTTTAGAATTTCTTTGGCTGTGGAGAACCTTTGTGTCTCCACTCCATTGACTGTTTAGTCTCTGGGTCATAGTGATGAAGCCATGTTTCATCAACAGTCACAATATGGGCCAAAAAATTTGCATCTGATTTTTCAAAATAACCCAAAATCCCCTGAGATGACAGCACACGTTCTCTCTTTTGGTCGGCATTCGAACATTTGGGGGAGAGGGGCACTTCGCTGAGAGCTTCTGCATGTTCATATATTGGTGGATAATGATCTCAACTCGTTCCTGGATATCCTCAGGGTCTTTGCAATGTTTTGGCTGGTATTCGTCTATCATCAAGGATTATGGCATGCACTGTGTCGATGTTTTCAGGTGTGATCACTGTGGAAGGTCTTCCTGACCTGGAGACATCTGTTGTTTCAGGATGCCCAGTTTTAAACTTGGTCACCTACTTGGCAACTGTCGGATATGTTGCGGCACAGTCCCCTAAAATCTCACGCAAAGTTTGGTGAATCTCGGTTGTGGACTTTTCTTGCAGCACCAAACAACTGATGACGTCCCGCACATCTGTGTCTCCGAATTTCTTAAAAACCTCTGACATGTCTTCTTATATATCCTAAAAGAAAAAGAACAAATCATTATCATTTGATGAAACATGGCGTTAAAGGGTTTTAAGATATGTTCTTTCTTGTGGTTATATCAATTGCTTTAATATCATTTTTGTTCTAGGTGTTTATCAGAACTTTTCAGCCCCCCCCCGCTCGTATATTAAATTTCAGCTAGGGTGAAATGTAATAAAGAGTGAATGAGTGAGTGATTGAAAGAGTTTGAAAGTTATTGAAAAACAGCTTAAAATGCTTCGTTTTGGCTATTATAAATTAATAGAAATATGTTCTATTATAAATCCATCCTTATTTCATAGCCGAATTTATAGAAAGTGTCAAAAGACAGACCAGAGAGCTTATGAGAATACTGCTCTCTGCATCGGAGTTGACTTGGACCATGCACTACTTAAAAGACACGAGATGTTCTGCCCAGTGCCCAGAAGCCTGTATGTTTGTTTTTCATTAGTGTGTTTAAGTTTCACTTGCCTGACAGCCGTTTCGAACTGTTGATTCTCAGCAAAGACCGACACAAATCTTAAGAGTGCAAAAATTCTTTGTTCAATTCCACATCAGAGTTGTATTTTTCATAAGTGAACTCTCTGTTCACTTATGAAATCAGTGCGTAATTACTAAAGAACAGCTTAAAGGATTAGTTTTGGTGACTTTAAAAAGATTTAAAAGGTGACCTGCTAAATCATAAACAGTACAAGGGGTCAAGCAAGAATGGTGACCAGCACACTAAGGAAGACAAAATCAGATTATGCAAAGAAATTAACCGAGCAGGCGAAAGGAAATCCGAAAGAGTTTTTTTCCCCCTCCTCCCTTCGTTATGTTGGAAGTAAGAGGAAGAATGACTATGGAAGGATGACTTGAATGAATGCAAATGCTAGAGAGATGAAGAGGCAAATGAAATTGTTGGGCTACTGAGTGCCTACTTGCAAGAGTATTATCTGAAGCAGAATCTGAATGCAAATACAAATGTGGGATTGGATGGGATATCGGCTAGCGTTTAAAGAGAATGTCAGGGGGAATGATTAGACTGTTTCACTGAAGTCTCAGCTTTGATAAGGTCACAAAAGAGTGGAAATAGGGCAAAACAATTCATTTGCATAAAGGAGGATCTAAGTCTGTGGTAGCACATTATAGACCAATCAGTATCTCAGGAGTGGTGAAAAAAATGTGGATAAGTTGGTCAGAAGATAAGAATATGATACTCTGTGAGGGCAGCATGGCTTTGTTAAGGGTTGGTCATGCCTTAGTAGTCTACTAACTTTTAAAAAAAGACTAACAGCTGAGCTGGATAAAAGAAATGGCTACACAATGATTCTGCTGGATTTTGCAAAGGTGTTCGACAGGATGCCACGTGGATCTCTATTACGCACACTTCAACAAAATAGTTTTGATACGAAACTGGCAATATGGATAAAAGGGCGGCTGATGGACAGATACCAAAAAAATGGTATATGGTGGAGCAGAATTCATACGAAGGCAGGTTACTAATGGTGTTCCGCAGAGCTCTGTGCTTGGACCACTGCTGTTTAATTTGGACATCAATGATATTTGAAATAATTTGAAGGGAGATATTCAATGTGATAGAGAGAGCTTGCAGGATGCTTTAAATAGGTTGACAGTATGGGCAAAACATAATGGATGTCAATTTAATGCGTAAAAGTGTAAAGTTATGATTTTGGAATACAAAGAGTACAAGTTGTGGACCACATTGAGGGAACTGTACTCCAGGAAATTGATGAAGCCGGGGATTTGGGGGTAGTAGTAGCTAGAGAGCTGAAGTTTAGATGACATATTGTTAAAATAGTCAGGTAGCTCATAGGATTACACTTAGTAATTGAAGAACACATTAACAAGCAGATATAAGGGAATATTCCTCTTTATAAAATCTCGATACAGTCATATCTGGATTACTGTGCTTAGATCTGATCGTCATCTGAGTTATTTGGGGATTAGGAAGTGGTGAAGAGAATCCAGAGGATTGCGTGACCAAGATGGTGACTGGTCTGTGGAATACTTCCTATCAGGTTAGTCTGTGTTGCAAAAGTTAGTTAGGTGAAAAAAAAAAAAAAAAAAAGGAGGGACGTGTTAGAAACATTTAATCCACTTAAAGGATTTTATAGCATTAATAAAAAAAGGAATATTTCAGCACTTGGCTAGAGGGAGCAGGACAAGAGGTCATCCCTGGAAATTGGATAAGAGTGTGGTTAGCAAGGGTGTGAGGAATAGAGTTTTCGCCTGGAGAGTGGTGACTGAATGCAATGGGCTGTCTGAGTCAGTTGTGAGTACTTGGTCTGTCAATGGTTTCATGGAAAGATACGATAGATATTGTGTTGATAGTTTGGGTCTCCCACGATAAGTCTTAGGAATCCATGGAGGTGTCTGTGGAATAATAATAATAATAATAATAATAAAAAGAAGAAGGAGAAGAAGAATTTATTAGAGAGAATGATAGGTGGAAAACCAAACAAAGAAAAGGAAGAACGGACACATCTATAGTTCAGAAACAAAAAGCCTAAACTATGTAGAAATTAAAAAGAACATTCTAAGATAAAACTGTGTTGAGATCCATAATAGTCAATATTTGGACGAAGATGTGAATGGAGTGATAAGGCGAAGCACAGAAATCTAAAGAATAATAATAACAGTCACGTTGTCAGGACTAAGCTTTGAGTATGATGATGATATTGCGATAGAGCCGTCTAGACACAGATGAAGTAGAAACAACAAAGAGATTGGGTGTCTTATAAACCACGAAAATAGTTCTGTTAATTGAGAACGTTCGCTGGATGATTTATCTGTTTTGAGGAAGGAAAATTGTCACTTCTGCATGAGACTGCCCGACTACTTTCGTTGAAAATCTCTTATAAATGTGATTAAGTAAAGATTAACACATTTTTGATATTTTCCTAAGATGTCTCCGTAGCGCACTGATCTTAGAAAAGATAAAAAATGATTGCTATTTGGAAGTAGGACATTTTCTACTTTTGAATACTACTTCACTTTTAGATGTAATAATAACTTGTTTGCAGTTGGTGCAAGCTTTAATCTAGGGGAAATTTCAGCTTTATGAACTGCATTCAAACCAATCTTTATAAGGACTTTTCAAGTGAAGGAATTATTAGACGCATTCAAAAGTGCTGGAATTTTCCTCTCGGAAACTTGAGTTATTTATCTTATAAAGCAGACAAACTGGTTGAGAATACAGGCAACGAGCAGACATAATTTCGAACAATATACCAGTGATTTGACTTTTAAGATGAGAATTCAACATGATTTCGATAATAAGGTAGAAGCAAGGGATTAGTTTAGTCTAATAAAGGAAATAAAGCAGTTAAGAAACAGATTAGTAGAAACGAGATCAATCTGTAACATTGTTATAATGGCAGCTACGACTGAAACCAGCAAAGGTTCAAGAGGATGATCGAACGCCTAGTTCTGATTTAAGTCAGAAATTTAATTGGAGAGTGTATTAACAACTACGTATAATTGGCAGGATTACCGCTAAGGAAGAAGTTTACTGTGTTTAGCGAATGTTTAATATTGCCTGGTATTGTGGAAGGAACACCAGTACAAACTCAGGAATTTTTAATGGAGATATTTACTATACGTGCACAGAACAGCAGAATATGACAAATTAAAAGAAACAAATTGGCGACATGGCATGGCATGATCAGTGGAATAGGGGAGAAGTCGCTAATGTCTGGGAATTTGTTCTGGATCAGTTACTAATGACAATGTCGGATTGTATTTATGAAGGAGCTGTAAAGAACAGAGCGGTATAAGATAGCCTAAGAAGATGATGTAATGAGGGAGGAGAAACTGACATATAAAAGGAGATTGGCTGAGAAAGCAAGCAAAATCCTAGAAATTTTAGAGTTACGTGGCAAGTTGACGAACAGGTAAATATTGGAGGTTGATCAGGGCCGTCGCCAGATTAGATCGCGCCCTGAGGGAAACAATTAAATATCGCCCCCGATGGATTATAAGACAAAAATGTAAGAAAATCTCCAATTGCTATTTTGTTGTTATTACAAGAGAAACGTTAATGTAAAACTATTACATAATAATATTAATTAAATGTTTGCTCTACGGGGATATCGCACAATAAAACTGTTTATAAGCTGTTCTAAATTTAAATTATAAGCTATGTCCGCCTCTATCGATATAGTTGCTAGACCAACCAATCTTTCTTGGGTCATTGCTGTTCGCAAATAATTTTTAATCAGTTTAAGCTTGGAAAAACTTTCTTCCTCACTTACTACTAACAGAAATTGTTAGTATAGCGATGGTGCCTACCGCAATATGGCTGAACGAGCGCTCTTATTAAACCGCGTCGTGAGGCAGGCAGCCTCTATGCTACACCCTGTCGGCGGTACTGAGGTTTACTTCAGATGATGAAAGCGGAAAGGGTCACAATACGCTGAAGTTTTAGTGAAAATATTCAATGAGTATTCTGTCAGTATTTCAAGTTGGGGGGTAGTATTAAATAACAGTGGGAAAGAAGAAGAAATACCAACAGTTCAGGAATGTGAAGTGCTTGAAATTTTAAATCAGCTTGATATTAGTAAGGCTGGGAGACTAAATGCGATATCACCACCTATATTAAGGGAACAAGCAAAGAAGCTGACAATGTCCTTTAGTTGGTTATTCAACAAGAGTGGGGAAATAGTAGTGAACATTTCCAGAAGAACCGAAGAAGGGAAAAACAGTGCCACTGCATAAGGGAGGATCCAAATTAGTGGTATCAAAAATACGGGCCAATTTGTGAGCAGGCACGGTCGTGAAGGTTAGAGACGAAGGTTTAAAATAGAATACAAACTTGGATTCACGAAAATAGACATATTTCTAGAGAGTGACATGGGTTTGTTAAGGGAAGGACTTGTTTCAGTAACCTTGTTACATTTTATAATAAGTGACAAGAGTCATGGAGAAGGGAGATACTTGAAAGGAAATTTGTCTGGATTTTGCAAAGCAGTTCGATAGAATACCACTGAAACTGAATAGGATGGGATGGATAGCCAGTTGATAGAATGGTTAGTCGAGAGGAGGCAGCGAGTTATGTATGGGGATGCAATGTCTCGAAAAGAAAAGATCACAAACAAGGTACCACAGAGTTGTTTTGGGATAGCTGTTGCTAAATCTTTATGTCGATGTTACAATTCGTGGTTTGAGAAAAAAATATTCATTTGTTTGCTGGTGATGATTGGAAATTGGGAAAGATCGGATGTATTATTGTTACAAGAGGATTTGAATAAGTTAGCACTTTGGACAGATAAATGGAAATATAACTTTAATTTTTCTAAATAAAGTCATGCAATCTTCCCAGAGAAGACAGGACGAGGTATATTGTACCGGAGAAACTTCGTTCCAGGAGAAGGAGCAGAAGGCGATGGATCTGGCAGTGTTGTTGGATATGGGTATGAAGTTCAAGAGACATACTGCAAAAGTTGTAAAGGACATTTAAAAAATTTCCACCATAATGACAAAGATACTAACATACAGATAAGGAAGTGAAAGTTCGTGTATAAAGCAGTAATCAGGTCACGTCTGGATTGCTGTGCACAGATCTGGATAACTGTGTGATAGGAAAAGGAAACATTACAGAAAGTGCAGTGGTGAGGACTGTCTCTGCAGAAAGACTTTTCACTTGGTTACAAAGTAAATTATACTTGCCATGAAATAATATTTTTGTTTAATCCTTTATCCAAGTGTATCTAACAAAGTCCGCGCGTGAAGTATTTTCACGAGTGTAAACTGTCTCAGGACTCGAGAATGTTGAGTTACATGGACAGATTAAGGGAATGTACTATGCAGAGCCTGGCAGATAGGAGCTATGATTGAGACATAAGTTGGCGAGAGAACCCATCAGACAGATGTAGGGGAGATATTGCAGTAGGATAACGTGATCAGAGAACGAGGGGGTCATCTCTTTAAACTTCATAACAGTCCTGTGAGTAAGGAAGTGAAAAGATTTTCTTGCACGGAGAGTGATGATTGAGTGCAATGCGTTGCCAGAGTGAGCTGTGAATGCTCCAAAACTGAATGCTTTCAAGGCAAGAAACGAAGAGGATTGAGGCCTGTGAAAGTGCCCGGAGGCCTATGGCCCTTGCGATAGGCATTCTGATTCTGTGGAGACTTAGAAATCATACAAATGGTACTAGAAACTCAAGGTGATTAATGATAAACATATTGACTACCACTCTACATGGCAGTGTTTTTGATTTTATTTATTTATAGCAAATCTCACCCATATTCAGTACATTAATTTCCTAGAGCTTGGAGTGTTTTCTCTTAAAAATAATCTCGAGGGAAGGCTTATTCTCATGCAAATTGGTTGATCACATGGAATCAAACATTTACATATAACATAAGAGCTCTCTGAAGGATAACATAAACAAATGTCGTCTTCCAAGACTGAAAAATCTAGGGACAAACATGTCAGTAAACAAGTTTCCTTCACTGATTTTTTGATATGTGCAATATCGCAAGATCATTAACTGAAGCTATCCAAAGAGCACCATACAACCTGGTCCTTAAATAAAGAAAAAAAAATCTATATATATATATATATATTTTTTTTTTTTGTAAATTATAATATAGAGTGAAAATCTGAAAGCAATATCTCCAATGTTTTACTGATAATAACAAGGCCTGCATGATATCGCCCTTCCCAAGATTCGTTAATCATTCCTCCCAAAACTACATTCTAGATATACCATCGATTCGCAAAAATCCCTAATTTCTATATGCGGTATCGTGTTTTTTTCTACAGCATTATTATCAGTATCGTGTACAACACCGAAAATAAATAGCTGGTTCTCCATTTTTCTCCACGTGAATTTGGAATAAGAAGGAGCAATCATTCATTTCAATAGTTTAGCATCTTTGAACGCCATGCCGAAATGAAACATCTTTTACTCAATTAAAGCATAAAGGAGTTCAATGTACCCTCCAGACGGACTTATGTATACAAACGTATCATTCACAAGGATTGAGCGGGAGTATCTATACAAATGTTTATCCTTCAGCTTTGTCTGTTTATCCTCGCAGCCCACATTCTCCCACTCTGCAATGTTTTGTGAATGACTAGCGTATTATTTGACTGCAGAGTGAGAATCAATCCTTCACCACAGCAGATGTTTTATGTAGGGGGGGGGGCGCTTCAGAGAAACAGCAAAGTTATCATTTTATTTGAATGCTTTTACGATATTTAATTCGTTTTTATAAAATAAAGAACTAAATGATTAAATCGCTCTCCTCTTGCATAATATCAGAAAATAATTAATAAACGATGAAAAATAAATAAATAAGCAGAAAATAAAGTTGAAATTTGATTTTAATATCATTCATAAGTATTAAAAAAATCTCTCAAAAACTCGAACTAATTTTGGATATCGAATGTGAAAGGATCCCGTGCAAAATCCATTGTGATGGATCGATAATGTTCAGTCTCTTTAAAGGATTAAACGACAACCTTGATATTGATTGGCTTTGATTAGCAGAAAAGAACAAAATGCGGTCCTGTACGTCAGGTGTGCGGAAATCCAACCCACTGTCCTAGTCATTGTTATCCGCCATAGAGCCGATGTTTTCCTATCTCCAACATCGCTTTACAAGGCCTACCTGATTGTTTGGTGACAAGGCAGTCGCTTGAGGGAATGCTGAATGACCTTGGACTCTACGTCCCCTTCAGAAAGATCGTCCCTGAAGAAAGGGTGGGAAATACTGAACTTTACAAATAGCAAGGAGGCTCAGAACGTCGTTTGTGGCCAGCGAAGCAAAGATATTGGCAACAATACCCAGGGGAAAGAGGGGGGATAGGGTTGCGCTCCTACGGTAGTATGTAAGGTGACATTGAAATTCCTTTCAAATACTAGTTATTTAGCGTCATCTCCTCGGGAGGATTTAATTATTGGTACTTGATTCAACACACACCCATATTTAATATTCAATGGTCGAAAAAAATTTAAAAGAAAACTACGATGTAGATTTTCAATGTCAAAAGAAGCATTAATACAGAAAGTTAATTCTGATTTTTATTCTGCGTGGTCAACGGATCCTATCGAACCGAACTATATCAATCAATAAGGATCAGCTCAAATTCAAGTCCTTAAAAGCTCACGTAGATAAAACACTTTAACGCTTGTCTTTAATAAATTATAATTAACATTGTTACACAGACTGTTGAAATAATAACAATTTTATTTCTCAGAGAAAAAATAAAATAAGAGAATCATTTAATATTAATTTTTTAAAATGCGTTTTGTTATCCCTTCTCAACGGCACTATATTTTTGGCATAATGTGATTGATCGATGTCTGCTCTTCCCTCCCCAGTGCTTTCAAGTATTATCTACAGATTTTCATAACTACGTGAAGAACCTCTCGTTCAGTTTCAACTGCTATAGTTTTAAATAACCTACTCTATAGGTCCATAAGAGGTATGGAGCACCTTTTATGAATCTTTTCCGAATTTTTCTCTCACATCCTCAATGAAAAATGTTCAAACAAATAGTTCTTCTATAGCCCAAGTTACGGCCAGGATATATTATTTTTATTCAGTTTCTCATTATAAGCGCCGTAATATCGCAAAGACCGAATTCAAAGCCGTACTTACATACTAGCATCATCTCTGGCCGGATACAGCTATCTTAGTCATTAATTTCTATTTCCTTCAGCACTGAAAAAAAACCAAGTCTCTAATGCCCTGTTTTTTCAGTGATGAATGAAATAAAACAACGTTCTAACTGATATTGCACCACGGAGTAAAAACGTATATGCGTGGTGCAATCAATACGACGGTTTTTTAAAATGCAGATCCCACTCACGAAAGGTTGGAAACTTCAACTGTCTTAAAAAGGAATATGATGATTTTTTCACAAAAACGAGGTTTACGAAATCATCTACCTCTCAGTACAACCACTGCATGCATTTTATTTATTTGGCATATGATGACACGACAGCCATGAGGCCCATACGGACAGGTACAGTAATATCTTATGAAATCAATATAATATAATGTTAGTGGTTGCACTTTATGTCTGTAAACTACGCGTATTCAGTGGCTGGTTTGTCTGTTTTGAGAGATTAAAAACCGGTTTCCACATGGAAAAAATCCTCCGCCTCCGAAAGAGATCGGTTAACTCACTTTTAGATGAAAAACACTTATATTCTTCGCATCCTGGACGAGATTCGAACTTTCTTTCACTGCATTAAAAGAACTGTAAGTTTATGAAAAAAAGACCTATTAAAATTAAAACTAAAGTTATTAAAAGAACTTAGAACTTATACTATACGTTTCCAACCTATAATATATTTTAATGCAGTAGATTACTATCTATTGTCCTACTGATAGGAGAATGGGGATTCAATCTACTTGGTCAATAGAACTGCATAACATGGTTAGTCTCTCTCTTTCATTCGAATTCTAGTCAAATGAAAGAGAGAGAGAGAGAGAGAGAGAAAAGAGACCGATTTTGTTATAAACGAAAAGCTTTTTTCCCCCTCTCCTCCGGGAGGAAACTCAGCCATCGCGCAAATAGAAAACCGCGTGAAAATTACATACAATTCACAGACATATTATCTCATCTCCTTAGCTTTCGGTATAATTATAAACAATAAAAATAACGCCTCATGGCCTTAATTTTCTTTGGCATAATCCATCCGACCAAACAAAAGGCCCCTAATTAGAAATAAGAAGAGTAGTAAAGAGAGATGAAAGTAAATAACATGATAGATGGAGTTCCTTGCTACTTTTGGTCTGCTCCATAACAGTAAAAAGTACGTCCAGCCCACTGTCAGTTCTATATTTTTAGCTCTCTAGTGTTAATTTTTTAAAAGACCACATAAAGTATATCGAAGGTTTCTTTTATTTTTTTTTAAGTCCAATGTAATCAAATAATTTTATTTCTTTACTGAGTGATTTGATTTATGCTCCCGTATTATATTACCATAGCAACAATAGTTTCTGCTTGAGTTTAGGAATGAATACGTGACGATATCGTTAAGAACAAAATAGGCGACGACGTGCGTAGCACGATGACAAGATACTTATAAGCACGCGCTGGATTCGAGTCCAACTTATGCTGAAAATTACATTTTAAGAAAAAAATGGGCGACAGATAAGCGCGCGAATGAAACTGTAGTTTATAACAGTTTCTCGCTTCTTTGTCACGATTAAGACATACTGTTTCCATGCTAAAAACAAGTTCATTTTAAGTACATCAATCAGAACTTTTCCGTCTTTGTCGAAATACAACGCTAAGAAATGATGTTATTTAAAATGTAATTAATTATTTGTTTGCGCTACTAAATAACACATTTCGATGGTGTCGCGTATCCTGTCAGTATGAGAATCGACTGTCATCTTTTTATCAAGCTTCAGTACGCGTAGTTCTAGTGAATAATACATATTTTGAATGACCTCGACATGCCATTTCACTCTTTTCTAATTGTAATGAGTCTAATCCATGCTAAACTTGGTCCTAAAGTGACTAACTCGAGATAACTATCCTAGAAAGTAAATTATACTGCATTATAAGTAATTAAAAACCAAGCTCATTATTTGGTCAACAGCATTCAAATCATCTCCTAAATGACTCAGCAGTATTCGATATCTTAATTGATTCAACAGTATTAGCATGTCATTAAAGACTGTAAAAGATTTATTGATGCCATGACTTGCATTTGTTAACTAGGGATTTTTCCCCCCCATTTTTAAACCACAAAGTAATGATAAGCGCTTATAGTAACATCTGTAAATGCATCTTATTTCTTTTATAAATTAGCCACAGACAAACTACTAAATGTATTTCGCGGCTTTCTAAATATATATCCGAAAATATAAGTTTGGCTGACTGTTATGTCTAAATAAAACAATGTAAACTATTATATTTGTAAAGAGAAAAAAAAATACTGCCTATGGAAGCCAAAAACTTAAATTCAATATTGTTGATCTGGATTTGATGGCCTGCATGTGCCAGTATCTCAGCATATAAATATGCCAACGATACTGGCTAATAGTCAACCGGTTGGAAGTATTGGAAATGACTTATTAAAAATTGAATGATCTTAATTTTTTTAAGTCTTCAATTTTTTTCCACTTACGTTTCCTTGTTGACATATAATTACTTTTTTTTTTTTTTTTTTGCAGAGAACGGTCCGCTTTTGCAGAGAATAATGGACCAGCCTAAGTATCTTAAACTCGAGTAGACAATTCTCTAAATACTTAAATAAATAAATTTTTTATTCAATTTTTTTTTTATCTTTAAATACTAACCAGAAATTTTATTGCCTAAAATTAACTGACTGAAAAAGGAAGAAAAGGATTCAGACGGATCTAGTCTTTACGCTTAATACCCCAACAATTAAATTTATACGTTCTTTTGAACACTGTTGATCTACTGAATAATGATATTTTTTAAGGCAAATATCTATGCGATAAAATTCTGCACGTATGTTTTAACTTTTTCTTCTGGAAAATTGCAAGTTCTGGCTTCGTTTCCAGAAGCTCAAAACCACGTTTCTGTGATTAACGCAGACACCAGATTATTTATAGACAGCAATCCACAACAATAGCGACTTGATGATTATGAAAAATACCAGTTAGCCGTGTAAAAGAATGAAAAAAACAAAATGGCGGATAAAACTATAAAATACATATAGGACATGAAGAACTAGACACGACAAGAAAAGGCAGTCAGTAACAACCCTTAAAGTGGAACAGGTAAGCAGACAAGGGAGGAAAACATTAAAAATGAATAGAGGTTTTAAATCATGTCTTTAACAAATTTCTCAACTAGCTGCTGCGTAGGGAGGGGGGAGTTATCTGCAATGAAGAAAACCGAAAATGTCTGATATTATCGAAAAACGTGGTGGAGATAAGAACAACGTATATTTCGCACAGAGTGGCTTCTTTCCTTTCGACGTATCCATAATCACAAGGTAAGTGACCTGAAGCAACACGGACCTAAAGAATAAGACGCCTACCCGGACTGCTAATTGAAGGAACCACCCCCTAGGGAGAAGAACGGAGGGGGAAGGAAGAGAAGATCCATTAGTTCAAGGTAACGTTAGAACTAGGGTTACCGAAGCTCTTATCTGTCTTTATGGCTAACAAAGCCAAGTATAAGAACAAGTCACCGGCGAAAACACTTAGGTGAGATCGGTAATTCTGTACCGTTTTTGTAAAATAGGCGTTATTTAGAACAAATATTCTTGGTCGATTCAAATACCAGAAAAACTGATAGGGACAATAATGGAGAACTTTATGACTTTAATTTCCTGCAGATGGCATCAGTAAGCCTTTCGAACAGCCAGCAATAATAATAATAATAATAATAATAATAATAATAATAATAATAATAATAATAATAATAATAATAATAATAATAATAATAACCGATATATGAGCTGGAAAAATAAACTCTTGCATGGCCAATTTCTTCGAGATACTGAGGACAAAATTGACGTGAACAAGACCTGTTCTTGAGCTGCTAGAATAAATCCAAATTTCTTTTTTAATATATACATATTGTAGCCATTGCCAGGTATACTGTGATGAAAGCAATGGCTACAATATACATATTGTAGCCATTGCTTTCATCGCATTACAAACTAATGCGATGAAAGCAAAAATTTTGAACATCAATAATAACAGCAAATGCAGATTATGCGATCAGAAAGATGAGACTGTAGAACATCTAATCAGTGCCTGCAGCAAAATAGCTCAAACTGACTATAAATACCGCCGTGATCAAGCGGCCAAAATAATTCATTGCCATGTTTGCAAAAAATATGCCTTTCCTACTTCTGATAACTGGTGGCAGCATAAAATAGAGACTGTATTGGAAAACGAAACAGCAAAAATTCTCTGGGACTTTCGAATACAAACTGATCGGTATTTGGAACACAATAGACCTGACATCACAATTATCGAACATCGACAGGTTTGGATTATCGATATTGCAGTACCCAGTGATAACAACATTAACAACAAAGAACTGGAAAAAATACTAAATATCGAGATCTGGCAATTGAAGTTGGCCGACTGTGGCTTAAACACACCAAAGTCATCCCAATAGTTATCGGTGCACTTGGTGCAACTTCAAAGAAGCTAAACTATTTACTGCAATTAAACATCAACGAAATGACCCCATATGGTCTACAAAAAACAGCATTACTTGGAACAGCCCATATTTTACGACGCTACCTGACGGAACTATTCTTAGATTCTTGGGTAGAATCTGAATTGTTCTGTACCACCAGTCAAATTGTTGTTTATATGATATCTTGTTTTGACCGTGTATCAATTATGTGAATAAAATAATAATAATGAAAAGTTTCTCAGTTGTTTAACGATTTTTATAAGGTCTATTAATACTTTCTGTATTCTCCGAGGTGATTCAACCAGGTAAGAAAGTTAGGGAAGCGTTTGCCTAGGGGATGGTGATAAAAATGTAGGGCACTAACGATGCAACAACCTTGTAAAATATAAAGAACACAGGCGTAATTTAGCTTCTGCCGACAGCAATAAAAATGAGAAACCTTACCTAAATCCAAAATATTTTCCTGCATCGTCTCTCTCTCTGTCTCTCCAACTTCAGAAATCTCAAGAAACTTCCTTACAAGGTTTCTGAAAGTCTCTTAGCAACTATATAAATAATAACGATACCAACTTGATTATTGTTTGCCACACTAGAGTGGATTTTATTATAGTCGTTTATTATTATTACTAACAAACAGTGACGCATTGTAGTAAATGGGGAATTACAGTTATTAATGAAATCAAATAATATTAAATAGATTTTGTGCTACAGTTAATACAAAATCTCATTTAATGGCAATAGTTTTTATGAGTCTATTAAAAAAAATCTGAAATGAGGTCCCGTAGAAGGATGCTAACTTACTTCAGCCATATTACGGTGGATTTTATACAGTCTTTATTTATTATTATATGTTACTTAATGAGAATAAATAATAATTTTATTATATTACTAACAAACAATAGCGCATTATATAATTAGGACAGTGCAGCTATTAATGAAATCAAATAATAATAATAATTAACAAATAGAATTTGTAATGCAATTAATATAAAGTCTTACTTTATTGACTAGAGATTTTACGAGTGCTAAAACAAATGAAATGACGTCCCCTAGAAATTTGGGACCTAAGCGAGTACCTAGTACTTCCGATGGATAACAGAATTCAATGGGTATGGCTTTGCTTGGAATTAAATGCTTAGGTTGTTCCGCTATTTAAAATTATTAAGGAAATTGTTGCTGAGTCACTGGAATCAATAAACGATCAGATCTGCAATCTTTATGCATTCTCACGCACAGTTTTTTTTTTTTTTTTTTGGCTACCCGAACTTGGGTAACCTTTTCGGTGTAATTTATTTAGATCATTGAACATCCGGTTCTGTGAAAGAGAAGTGAACAGATAATATAGTATAATTAATTTACAGTTCGATATTTGTGTAAATGTGAAGGCATAAGCCATGATGGAAAAAGAGGAGGAGGGGAAGGGTACTGAAATTTTTCATAAATAGAAAATTATTTACGTAGGTATGTTATCTCTGTTGCGATAAGAAACAAATTACAAATGTAAACGGGGATGGGAAGACTAATTTTATTTTCTTTTGATCTGGTTGGAGAATGGCCATTTTGTCCCCACTTCTTCTGATATGAATTTCCCGAGAAATACGTTTAAAAGTCATATACAATATTGATTTCGAATTATAGTAGCGCTCAACTTACAGCGCAATTTTGTTTTTCGATAATTATCCTTCAAACATTATAAGTGATGACTATCAATGCATACTAAATAATATTAACAAAAGTGAAGTTAATGTGAATCTGTTATATAATACCGTTAAAAACAACATTCGGAATATACATACATCCATAAGCTTGTTTTGGGATTTAATTTTTATATTCTTCATACAGTCTTTTGACCAACATCTGTTTTGCAAATTTTCTTATTCTAGTAAGTTACCGTAATAAAAAATTAAAATAAATCACAACGCTTTAAACATTTCTCAGAATTCAACGATATATGAGTATTAGGTTAACAAAAACCTCCATTTATACCTCCATATTTGAGCATTTTTGGTCAAATATCATTTACTCCAGCTGCCTTTCCTCATTTCAGATTTTTGATACCTTTTTCACCTTAAGTATTAATAGGTACTCCTGACTGTATTCCTCTTGAATATTTTCTACCACTGTGCGGTCATTGCTTGTTTTATTGGCAATCTTTCAAAGTAATTACTCCAGACATCTAGAATGTCTTTATCTTCAGTTTTCATGTGACCATTATCATCTATAATTCCTTTACACTACTCTTCCATTTCTAAGTTTTTTTCCAAAAAGCCTCCAAAATATTTTTATCTCCCTGATATTTATCTTCTATATATTCTTATCAGTCTTCCCATTACTTTTATTTTTAGCTACTTTTACACGCAGCTTAGCTCTCTTACATTCTCTGTATTCTCTTTACGACATCTACCGATTTACTTGTTAGGGACTTTCGATATGTTTTCTTCTTTTTCAGCACCGCCTCTATAACTTCTTAGATTCTCCGTGGAGTTCTGATTTTTCTACCCTAGCAGCGGCATAAAGATCCTCTACAAGGACATGCTTTCCCGTTTGCTCTATGTCTGTCTTCTCCATTGAATATATCATCTCACAGGAGATCCTTCTGTGGAAGGATCTCCTGTGAAACGTTTTGGACACATTGTGTCCACATGGTACATGATACTTCTCTAGTCATTCTGACAGTTTGGCTTCTTTTCAATAGACACTTCTTATAGTAACGGTGCCTATTTTCAATTCTGCTGACGTTGAGTTTGTTCCAGTAGCTGACTTTTCATTATTTTTCCTGATGAAGACAGAAAAGGCATGGTTTAACCCTGGCGATGCCTCATCTGGCATGAAATTCCATCGTGTTCGTTGTCTGGTTTAAGTTAATACAGGTTACAATTTAGTTAGCTAAGTCAAACTGCTAGTCCATCTTGGTTTGCTCAGTATCCAGTGAATATTAACACGGCGTACTTGAAGGTGAGATCTGGACATTAGATCAGATGTCCCACTCGGTTCGGCACATTTCTTAAAAGGATCTGCGAATGTTTCTTCCAAGCTATTTAGCTATGATCCTTAAGCGACGCTTTTAGATCCGTCTTTCTATACTTTTATGGTAAACATAAAAATTCATGCATCCTACCAAATCTGTTTACTCCAATACTTTCATTCGAAATCTCAACATGAATGAACTGTCGCGACTAAAAAACAAACCCAAGGATAAATTTAGAAAATATATTCATTTTGGGTATATTTTTTTAATTAAACATTATCGGTCGACTTGTAATTGCAAGCTTTCAGATTGTGAGGCAGTATGGATGACAGAGCACCACACGAAGTCCCTTAAAAAAAAAAAAAGCAATAGGTATAAGTCCCCATCTCCCAATTTTTCCAAACCAAATTAATGAATGTTTTTTCAAAGTAAACACATCCCCGAACCCGATATTCCGATGTGTCCTCATTAGGGCAGAGGGCAAATTTTCTCCTACCCCTTGAGAATTACTATTTAGATGCTTTTCAACAAATTAAATAATCACTTCAGCTAGGGTATGAATCCAAAAATTACAGTTTCAAGTTTCGTGTTTATAGAGGAGTCGCTAAATCTGGTCAATGAGACGTGCGGCGTTTTTTTTTTTTTTTTTTTTTTTTTGTGTGCGTGTGCATTTCTATAGGTTTAAAAAATGTTGATGTAAAAAAGACTAAGAATTAACAGAAGTACAGAAAAGTTGATGTATGGAGCCCTACAACTGAAGTCCAAAACTGGCAAACTTAGATATCTCCAATTTAGAAAATCAGTTCTTTGTTTACTGGCAATTTTGCGTTGTTTGGGCGGTTTTTCTTGATAAGAATCCCGCTCAGTTGTTTCCGCTCAGTTCTTCGCGGCAGTTAAAAGACAAGCGGTAGAGATTCGTATCGCCATCTACAGGAAAATAAGTAACTAGGTGGGGGAAGTTCAGACCTAGAAAAGTTTCGACACCTGGTGCGGTCATTTCCCTCTCCCTAGGAATAACGCCAAAGGGGGAAAAGCTCACTGCTTGTACCCTCGACGGGAGGCCAGCTGGCCGACATCTGCTTCCTATGCACAGGTTAGAGGTCACTGTTCGGCAATGAACAGATGTCTACGATCGGTAGGTCAACGGGAGCATTATTCCGCTATAGAAATCTATCCCGGTGAGCGCCCTTTCTGTCGTTCAAATTGTCTGAAGCTTTCTTTAAGCCTAACTTCCATACTGTAGGCAAAGATGAATGGCTCGTGAATAAAGGTCCGGGGACTGTTCGCCTCAATGGTCTCACTGGTCCCCTTTCTTCTTGGGAACTTTCTGTCCCCGGTGTTGAGTACTCAGGGTGAAGAAAAGGACATTAAGATGGGTGCGGAACGCGTACGATCGAAGTAGAAAAAAAAAAAAAAAAGACGGCTCTCTGTTGTGAAAGTCTTTTGTATGTCCGAGAGAAAACGCGCGAGCGCATATACAGATGGGCGGTGTCACGAGAATTCTGTGTCGTCACGGCCAATTCTCCCACGGTTTTCTACGACAGGAGAATCCGCGCAGTCCAAGAAAAGCCAGAGCTTTCACTATAAGGTAAAGGCGGAGTCTTAATTTCGTATCGACTTGTAATTTCTTGTCCTATCGAGTTCTTTCGTTCCCACTTCTCAACTTTTCTCCTTTAGATCAGTAGAAGTACTTAAGAATAAGGTCGTGTCGGTTACAGAAAACGAACACTTGTCGTTCGCATGTGAGTGTTTTTCATAGGAACAGATATGTAAGATCGAAAAAAAAAAAAACCAGAAAAATATTATTCTCTTCGTTCGCATGTGACTGTTTTTCATAGAACAGATATGTAAGATCGAAAAAAAAAACCCCTAGAAAAACATTATTCTCTTCGTTATTTCCTTTTCTATTCCTTCCTCCCATTTCCTTTGTCTTCTACCGTTCTTTCTACATCACTCTCTCCCCTTCAATTTACAACATCTCTCTCTCTCTCTCTCTCTCTCTCTCTATCTATCTATTCAGACATCAATGACATTCCTATTGCAAGACACATGAAGCCCCAAATCTGCTCCAGTTCCAGGATTGCCTTTTTGTGATATTCTACAAATAGTTCGACTGAAACAAAAATTAGAATGGTTCGACAAATTTTTGTAAAGATTGCAAGCACCAAATTCTTCAGCCAGAACCATAGAATAAGTTGTGCATATGGACGAACGGATGGACAAAATATATCTAATAAGTGCTTACGCATTTTGTGAAACGCGCTAAAATGTGCCAAGTATTGTACTGAGTAGGGGGAGACAGAAGCGACTACTTAAAAATGAAGCAAACATGCTAGTCTTTTAGTTTCGTAGATGAAATGTTATAACGTACATGAGTACCGCTGGTGGCATAAGAACTAGTTTATCAGAATGGCAATTCTTTTCTGCATCCTTTAAAATATGTAGCAGCTGTTGAATACTGCTACCATTCACTTTCACGCACAAAGAACTAGATTTTCTTCCTCATCTCCCCGCCATCTTCTACTATTGGTCGTTAGTGCGATCGTCGTTTTCTGTTTGAATCCAATATTACCAAGTTTCTTCTTTCTCCTCAACTCTCTGCCCATCCATGACACTTATTATTATTATTATTAGGAGCAACTCCAAGGCGTCCTTAGACTCATCGAGGGAGGCCCTAACATCATGTCAAGAACAACTATTCAACATTCACACAGTATCTATCATACTTCGCCTTGAACTCATTCACCGTCATGCAGAGGCGTAGCTAGAGGGGGGAGGGCGGAGGGGGAGGTCCGCCCCGGACGGCACTATGAACCTTTTTGAACTTTTGTAGTTAATTCTAAAATACAGTATCAAGAACTCATTTCCAAATATTGTAATACTCTGCGAATTTTCCTCACAATTGCTGTAAGTGTTGCTAGTTGTGAGAGGAGGTTATCTAAATTAAAATTGACGAGGAATTACCTACATTATTATGAAATAGACTTCGCCAATGTCACCGACGATTTTGCAAACAGAAAAGCAAGAAAAATAACATTTTAGAATGTTGCAATTAAAGTTTAACTTCAAAAATAAACATAGCGTTTTAATTTATTTCCCTATACGTTGTTTAGACTTTTTGTAGTATTTCTGATGTGTATAGGGAGGGCGGCAAACTCAGGGACCGCACCGGGCGACAAAAGCTCTAGTTACACCACTGCAGTCATGGCACCCACAACAGATTCTGGCAGCTTATTCCACTCTCCAAGTAAAAAACCTAGCTCTAACACCCTTGCTAACCACACTCTTGCCCAGTTTCCATGGATGGCCCCTAGTCCTCCCACCACCAGTCCTGTTCTCAAAGTTATCCTCTGAATTAATCGTATAGAAACCCTTCAGTAATTTGAATGTCTCAATCATATCACCCTTTTTCCGCCTATCTATCAACCAATTTCTGCAACCCATAAATCTTCAACCTATTCTCGTAAGATTCATTCCGTAGACCTGCTATCATCTTGGTCACTCGCCTCTGGATTCTGGATCCTCTCCTCCCCATCAAGAAGAAACCCTGGCGCACAAATCTGGGCACAGTAGTCAAGATGGGGTCTTATTAAGGCTCGATAAAGAGGAACAATAACGTGCTTGTCTCAGCTCGTCAAAGTATTCTTCAGCAACCAAGTGATTTGATGAGCTGATTTAGCCACTTTTGCAATGTGCCTCCCCTAAACTTCAACTCCCTATCCACCAACATTCCCAAATCCCTTATGAATGTACTTAACAATATCTTTAGGTGGCAGACAACTTCCGGAGCTTGAAGTGAGACCACCACTGTAGTGCTTACAGCGCGTCTGAAGTGACTTGAAAAATCAAAAAAAAAAAATATATCTTTAATGTTTGCAGAAATTTTTGAATTATTTCACTCTTATCCTACTCATAGTACTAAATGGTTTAGTACCAAGTGGGCTATCATTTAAAACTTTTTGTAATTGGAATTCACATACAAAAATAAAAATAAAATAAAATAATGTGTAATTATTAGTTCCCATCCATAATATTTAAAAACGTAATCCTGAATAATATATCGTATTTATTTCATCCATCGATATCAATAATCGCAAAGACAATTTTCAAAATTATATTTCATTTGATTTGTGATCAAGCATACTGCGTAATTGGATGTTTTTTTTTCGAATACTACGACTAAGGCCATGAGGAGAGCGTATCATGACTGCAAAATTATAATCTTTAGTCAGCCGGAAAAGTTACCGTAGTGAGTAGAGAGAGAGAGAGAGAGAGAGAGAGGGAGAGAAAGAGTCACTTCTTTGAGGGTATTATTATTATTAGCGCATAATGATACACCGGCCGGGATGCTCATATGGGCATTCGGCACCATCTTATGAAACTGATATATTACTTTTGGTAATAATGTATTTTTGCTTGTAATTGCGTGTGTTCTGCTGGCCGATTTACCTGGTTGCGGGACGAAGAACCCGAGTTTCTGAGAAGGGAACCTGTCCACCGCGTGTGAGACCAGTTAACTCACCTTCAATGGAAAGCCCTGAAAAAGGTTCTTTGAGTCCTAGACAGGATTCGAACCGACAAGTTTTCAAAGAAGAGGGTTTTATTTATACAGACTTAGCTACGGAGACTCCTTTGAAAGCATTTAACTTGCCATGGATGGATTCGAATCCGGGGTTTTTCCAACCAAAGGTGACTATGGCCCTCTTCCGGAATCATCGAGGCACTGTTTCTCCAGAAAAGCTCACCCTTTTTGCATTCTTTGTAAAGTATCCTGACACCCGAAGATTGGAAATGCTATGGGCTTTTCTTTTTACTTGAAGTGATAGAAAAATTCCACACAGCAATATTTAAGGATCTGCATGCCAGATTTTTTAGCATGGAGGATCCTTAAATTGTAGAGTCATCTGCCGATAAAACTTTAATATTATGTTTCAAAAATAAAAACGCTTGAGTTTCTATATGCATATTATGAAGTAAGCCTCTGATCTTGCTCTCACTGCTGAGGAAGACCTTATCCCCCCCCCTTATGGGGGAGAGGGTTGGGTCTACTTCTCCCATGGTGACCAAACCAGTCGATCGTAGAGTGTCTATATGTAGGTATGTATAGATATGAACATCACAAACATCCATTCCCGAGGCGAGGGTTCGAATCCGTAGCCTTTTGGCTGGAGAGGGATAACCTAACCAGGCATAATGTTGAAAACTTCTTTTTGTCCAGATTTTAAATCTAATTTTTTTTTCATGTTTAATCTATAACTGACGGAATGTTTGTACTTTCAACCAATGTTCAACTCGCAGTGTTCCTCTGAGGATGACACATCGTATTGTTTTAATATGATGATGAATTACAAAATACACTCGGATTACGTTAATCAGAAATAGACGAAACACTCATTTTCTCTGGAATTGCAAAACGCATCAGCACTTTTCGTATCCTTCTGATATTTATTTTGTTAAGCTGTTCATGGCAGAGGCTGAACATTTCATGCCGACAAATATGCATACTATATTTAGCTCGTTGAGTCCGTTGTACCCATTCGTCCCATCGTTAATTATTTCTCCGGAAGTGGAAACGAATGGCATTAGTGTATACCTGGTTGAAATAACCTTGCCTGATACATCGGCCTTTCATTTCTGGAGTTTAGTATGCTATTCAGTTGATGCAAACTGATCAAAATTTGTTCGATGCTTTCTATTTTATTATCACAGAATAAATAACTGCATACTATTAAACGGATGCAACGATGTCCATTCTCTTAATAAGGTAAATATGTATTCTTGAATCGCTCTGCTTTGATGTTCTGAATTCATTTACGGAGCTTAAATAAATACGCAGAAATTACGGTGCGATTATTTCCGATGCGACACGACTGGCTGGTATTTCGTTAACTCTTCCCCTCAACCGTTCCTCACCACTACCGAACCAATTGTAGCTAGTGCAAAATCTCGAATATCGATATCCTACATATGCAACTATATATGACGATGTCAAAAATATTTCGATTTCAAACTACTAATATATTAGTTGCCAAAAATGCGAATAATTTTGAAGAAATATGTAATTTCTTCAAAACTTGAAGAAATTTAAAGGAATTTATGAATGCGGATAATTCTATCCAAAGTCATATAATTTTGCAAAGCAAAATGAAAGTTGTGGGGGGGGGAGAGGGACAGCTTACTCAGACATAAAACTGTGTTAAAATTTGTCATAAACAAAAAACAAGAATTACACTCAAGCGCGAAAATTTAGTCCAAAACATTGCAGAAGTTTTATAACAGGCCAATGACAGAACGTTTACTATTCGGTACAATCATTATCGATACTTCACAATTATAGCAGGCTAGCATCAGCCTCATGAGTTTGTTATAGTCAACATACAATATCGATAATGATACTGTATGTTATATATAGTATTTTATATTTTTCAAGTCAAGTTCAACAGATATTTCTTTGTGCTCAAGTAGCATAAAAATTTTATTATTATTATGGTGTATTAAATGAAACTGATCAGCAGGCAAGAAGCTGAAAGCGACTGCTTTGCAGGAAGCGTATACATATGAAGAAACTGGAAAACTGGATGGATAACGGGCCAGTCGCCAAGCTGGTAAAATGCACGCTTGGTCTTTGAAAAGCATTTGTTCATGGATCTCAAATAAGATAACTGTGTTCTCGGATCGATCCGCTTTGACGTTCTTAATACGGAATGTAAAAAGCTCTCGAGGAATTCACTAAAAACGTCTTTCTGTTTGGAAAGCTGATAATTTTTATGGGATTGTCTTAAATAAAAAAATAGCTTAAAGATGAGCGACACTCTCACCAAGAAATGCAGAGTAGGGCATAGATAAATACCGAAACAAAGAATATGTATTTCATATTTCCAACTGATAAACCGTTGGTCCCTAAATTCTGCTATATGCCACAGGCTATTCTGTGACCCAAAATTTTGTTTCCAAATGTGCATGGTCAGTGGATGTTCGTGCTGCGGCCGCAGTGAAATGCTCTTTTTGAACTTTTTCGCTGGCATCAAACTGTCCGCTTTGTTTGAATATCTTTATCATACTCCTGTTCAAACCTTTACTAACCACTTGTGCACTTGGCCCACCACTTTGGCTTTCTTCGTAAGAGTACAACGCAAACTTTCTCACGGATGCATAAAGTCGAAACTAGTGGCACAGCCGAATCGTTGCACAATCAAGGTCACACAACGGTATCATAACGCAGTTTGCAAGCTGCTGTACATTTCAACGTACTTTTTTTTTTTTTTTCAGTTTCCTGTATTAAAGTCCAATGAGGTGTGCGTCTTCATGGGATACCACAATTATAAATCTGCTACTACCTGTAGATAGAAAAATAGCCTCATCCAATGGCGTCACTGTACCATGCTGAGAAACTTCGCAATGTTCGGGGGGGGGGGGGAAGGAATGATAACTTAGTAGGCACAATGAAAGCACTCAGGAGAGTCCAACGAAAGTCGTTACGGGGATACATATAAAGCTCTCGAGGAATTCACTAAAAACGTCTTGCGGTAAGGAGAGTTCGAAAAAAAAACATCATGTTATTGATCTCACCGGAAATAAGTAATGGCTTGGATTGGTCTGAAATAATAAGTGAGCAGAACGTTTCACTGAACTGAACCAAGAATAAAACGCATCAAGAACACGCGATGACTCTTTACTTAAATCGTAGTATCAGTTTGTAATGAGAGAAGTTGGGTGCGATTGGTGTCACTGTTATGATATTAAGAAGGCATGCGAAGGTTCGGATTACGGTAATGGAGAAAACTATCAGTGTAGAGAAATGCACTGAAGAAATACTTCAGAAAGAGTTGACACAGTTTGTACACTAGACCCGTTTGCCATAATTCAACAAAATTATTTACTAACAAGATGAAAAAAAGAAAAGCGCTCTCACAACGCAAGAGTTTTAGTTATCAAACTGTAATTTGATAACTAAATGGATTCTATAACTAAATTTTGCGTAGAATTTAGTTACAGAATGGCTTACAAATAACTAATACAAATGATCCTGGTTGAAGTGACAGTCAAGCTATCAGTAACTGAAAAATAATAGAAAATATTATGAGATCACTCAACATCATCACTCGAGCACTATTAAAACTAAAATGTTTGCAGCAAAATATACTGCAATGATCTAATTTCGTGTTGAATAATATTCTCCTAAGATATATAAATATGTATATAATTGATTGATATCGAACATCACAGTCATAAATGTCCTCAAAAACATTTTATGAAAAATTAAACACTCAAAAACAGTAAAAGCATCCTGAAGGACAGTTTAAAATAAAAAGTGCTTACTTTTTTTTCAAAATTATGAGGAATACGTTAAACCCTTTCCAATAAAAATGGTTGCGCACATCAAAATGATTTTCCACTTTGTTGCATACATAAAAGTTGTAATTTTCGTTAGATGGAGGTGGGGAGATGTCAATTTAGTCTTTGACATTACTACCACAATTGTGGCAGCAACCATCGTGTTAAAACACATCAAGAGACTTATCTTCTAAAACCTGTGGTATTGTGGCTAATAGAGGGAGTGATGCACAGTACACTTTCTAATGCCGGACGCTGTGTGTGTTAATTGAATAGTTGCGGTTCTATTGATCCAGATATGAGGAAAGTGAAACCGCCATGTCACGATATCTTTCCCGAGAGATGGAAAACTTGGTTCTTGTCACTGAAAACAACTGCTTTCACCTGATATATTCTAAAAAAAAAAAAAAAAAAATCTTAGCATGTGTCTTAGGCAAATTCATAGTATTTATCTTCATTGTTAATACGATGAAACAGAACGGGAAGCTTGCATCAGTTGCTAAGGTCTGAGTTCACGTCTAAACTAGCTAATAGTAATCTATGCACGAGTAGTTCGCCTAGTCGATTTTCTAGGACTACGTTCAAGTTTGTCTAACGTGCACTCGACTGAATCATCACTGACGACAGGTCTTCCGGTTAGGAACTTGCCGAACAGCTACATTAATTTCCCACTGTGAAATACTAAAACAGAGAATACCGTTTTAGTTGGCAACACACTAATCTTCGTGGTGCCCTGCACCATTCTTTGGCATACTGAAACTGTGCTAACTTGCAAAGAGAGTTTGTTTGTTTCGTTTTTAGAGGTACCGTCGGATTAGTATTTGCATGATAAGTTTCGAGTTTTGATAAATGAGGTAGGATTTTCGCAGACCAACAAAAAGAACATTGGAATAATCACACATTGCTAGCAGCTCCTTATATGATAATAGAACATATCGAATGTCATTCTTAACAGAAGAGAAAGGTTTTCTTCAGAAATGAGAAATGAGAAAAAAGGTTCTTTACAAAAATGACAAAGCCGAATCTTATCAAAAAAATAAAAAATAAAAAATAAAATAAAATAAACGACCCCCCCCCCAGCGTTAAAGTTCTACAGATTTACAGAGTTCGTCTATCGGAGGTGTGACCCGTCGGGACATCTGCTTTTGGTCCCGTGCTACACTCTGCTCCTCTTTTCCTTGTGCTTTTCATTGTGAAAGAGACCAGTTCTTCTCCCCCCCCCCTTCAGTTTCCCGATGTCTAAAGAAGACCATGTTTACTCGTAAAACATTCATATTGTTCTTGCGCAAGATCAAATTAGCTACGCTTCAACGTACTCAAGGGTCTCTTTTATTTCCCCGTTTTTCCCTGTTTGCGAAGCAGTAACATGAATTAAACGGAGCGCATAAAAAAAATGGTCGTTCAAAAGGCAACCTTTTATATGCTGCCATCTAGCGAACTTCGAACGAACTAACTGAATATTCCATATTCTGATTATTGTTAGACATTCGGATAACTACTACGTCACTATTAAATTGTAGAGAATCCAAGTAGGTGGAATATTGCACTGCAAGAAGAAATTAAAGAGTATTAATTATTATGAAAATTCATTAGGGGTTAAAAAATGCAAGCAAAAAATTTTGTACTCCACTACAGAAAATACCATACGAATAATTAAAATGTTCGAATTGTGTTATATAGATAATATGAATGTAAAAGTATTTTCTTCTTTTTTTTTTTTTTTAACTGCATTGATACACCTAGATCTTGGGCTCATTCTCTGTCTTTTTCCTGCAAGTCTGGCATCAAACACCTGCTTTTGATTATCTTTCCTCACTAATTCTGTTTAAACGATGCCTATATCGCCTGAGATTAGCTCTGCTAACACATTCCTGAATGCTAATAATGGCAAGATCTTCATTTTTTCATATGATTCTGCCACTGATGACATCTATTCACTACCCTGATCTTTCTCAGAACTCTGTAGTCTCCAGTCTTTGATAAAGAGTTTTATTTCTAACCCAGCTCTCAGATCCATAAGTTAAAATGGATTTAAATAGTGCCTTGTACAATGCCCGTTTAGTGTTTGGCTATTTTCTCTCTTATTCGGGATAAATTTATTCTGCTGGCTCCCCACCATGTCAACTTTGCTTATTCTGTTGTCTATTTCGATATTTAATTTGTCATCTTCATCTAAAAATTGTGCCTAAACGACTGAAATGTTTTGTTCTATAAGTTCTCCATTGAGTTGAAAATATAATTGATGTTTTCCATGTGCCTGCTTATTTTTATGGCATGTATCTTTTCTACTGATGATTTCGTACCAGATATATTACAGCAGTTATTCAATTTAGTTAGGGAATCCCGAAGACTTGTTATTTAGGAGTATAATATGGTCTGCATAAAGCAAAAAGCGGAGTTGAACATCTCCAATTCTGATATCAGACTTAATGCTGAATAAGACAGCGGAGACAGTGTGTCCCTTTCTATCCCACCTGATTTTATATCAAGCCTTTTAAACTCTACGCCTGTAATGTTCTATTTACACAACGTAATTGTAGCGTTTTGAAAATCTTTTCTCTTGTCACCGTGTCATATGCCTTTTCCAGATCTACAAAACTTCATATGCAGATCTCTGTATCATTCCAACGATTTTTCGACTATTTGTTTTAAACTGAGCATCCGATTCTCTTTTTGCCCTGAACCTAGTTGGTTCTCCCCAAGTTTCTGTTCCGCGATTTTTTCTTAGCCTCTTCTCGAGCTCTTCTCAAGTGTGCTTATATAGATCTTAGAAGGAATATTGTACTATGCAGGCAAATTTCTCCGTATTCGCATTCAGCTTTATAGATGAGTACTTATAATTAAATGTATTTGTAATTATACTCAAAGAGTTATTCTTCGTGTGGTGCACAACATTCCGATGTATATACATACAGCTATTTTCATGATTCAAAAAAAATAACTAAATTTGTAATGATTACTTGTAAAATTTCATTATATAAATTGTTAAAAGGTTCAAAAAATGATAATTGTAACTGCGATTTTTAAAAATGTTTTCTGTTTTTGGTTTCCCTGTTTAGGCTGTGCCAAATCTATGCCTATTTGGTGAGTTGGCAAAACCTGACGAACTCTGGCTTGATAATTATTTTATTCTGTTGACATCTTAAAATAATTTTCTGTGCCGCTTATCAAAATTGAAATAAACAGTGGGGGGGGGAGGTAACGAGAATAAAAATGCAACCAAAATAGTTGTTCCTGGTCATATTATGAATTCGTTTGCACTATTTCTTCCACGCGATATTATTCGGCACTTCATTGTCTGTTAGATTTTAACTTGACCTTCCTACTGGAACGATTCAGTTATCACTGTATACAATTCTACTGTCATCAGGGAGAAGATGACGTTGAGAGATGCACGCGTGCGTTTACTCATCCCTACACGTGGCGTTGCTATGGTAACTACAATATAACGCATGCAGATATGCATTTATGACGTTTATTTAAAAAAAAAATTCCACAAAAAACCTTTCTCTAAATAATTCATTAAATATTTTGGAGTTTTTATTTATTGATTGATTTTAATACTTGATATGAAATCGTTCAATAAGATTGCAAGAACAAATAATCAAAATGAAAAGCTTGGAGAATGATAACTTAAATGATGTCGAAGAGAACATCGAACAAGCCATTTTGGATAGGTGGGGGAGTTTTTAAAATACGATCTCTGATTAACAGAACGTGCGCGGATCTCTGAAAATGTGTTCAAAATAAATTTAGGAACAGTATGAATGCTAAGAGCATGTTCGAGCTGTTAAACTTGCGTAACATTGCCTCTGAGGTAAGAAAACTCTAGAAAATATTAATGACGGCATCGAGATACAAATGCAGTTCAACAACCTCGCCAGAAGATGGCAAAGAGGGGGAGGGGAGGCGTGAGATCATAGATGTAAAGTGAAGCAAGCAGAGACAGAGCTGTTAATGACTGGCTAAATGCTTAATGGCTAAGCACTTGATGTATTCATATTCACGTCCCGCTAGACAAGTGCATTGATTTATTTCCACTGTGAATTGCTAATCAGTAGGATTTATATCAACCAGGGCTTACTCCTCTTCAATTAATGAAATAATGTCTAGAGTGGAAGTCAATTTTTTTATATTACAATTAAAAAGAGAAAAGTTTAAAAACCCGGATTACTGTAAGTGGATCAAGTTAAATATGCTTTTTTGGGTGACATCTGTATCTTATTTCTTTCTTATCCCAGTTCCTCGCTATTCACTCTTGTAATGTAGACTTTCGGTGGTTTATATTACTTTTATTTTATTTTATTTTATTGCGCTAATTGAGCATATTTCTTCTCAAAAGACACGCACTCGTGTATATCTAAGAAGAAACGAGGGTTTCGAAATGCGAAGGTATCTTGTCGTTTGTTATCGTTTTGGATTTAGAGCCTAAGCAACTAAGGCATAATACGGTCTTCGAGAATATTATGAAATTCGGAGGTGGGAGTGTGATGGTGTGGTCCTGTTTTTCCTGTTTTGGCCTCGGACCTCTGTTTATAGTGTCACGAACATTGAACCTTCTGGACAATGCAATGCTTCCTACTTTGTGGCGTTTCTACGGAAATGACCATTGTCTCTTTCAGCAAGACAATGCACTGTGTCATAAGGTTGCAGCTGTAACTGCGTAGCTTGTGGGCATGAACGTCACCATACTTGACTGGCCTCTTCAGAGACATGATCTCAACCCTATCGAACATCTCTCGGATGAACTAGAGCGTCAAGTAAGGTTGAGGGACGTCCACCCCACAACAGTCCAGGACCTCATTACATGCCTACAGGAAGAATGGTCCAAAATTCCCATTGAATGCCATCGTACACTTGTGGAAAGTATGCCGCCGTAGGATTGCTGCAGTCTCTCAGCGAAAGGAGGTCCTACATCTTATTTAGGTGGGCACTGTGGCTATTCGTTGACTTCTCTTTCCAAGCAGTGTGTGTGCGTGTGTTTCTTTTTTTTCTTTTATGTGGTTCCAACACATGAAAGGTTATTAGTAAACCTAAAGTACATTTGTACCGTGAGTGGGTTAAGGATATTTTTTTTATCATTTTTATCAATTTTTATATATTTTTTATATTTTTTATACACAGACAGGGAAGAATGAGCAAAAAAGCATTGTCAATGGAACCGATCTCCAAGAAGCTACTTTTGTGGTCTTGTTTGTTGCACGTTTCCTATAAACCCAGGGCTCATCTTAGACCAAATAGCACCCGAGGTAAGACACCATAATTCAATTGGTCATACTTTAAAACTGTGATTTTTATCAGAGTGTTGTGAGCTGGGCGTACTAAGTGATCATCTGGATCGGCTGATCCATATTGCGTAGAGTACCTGAAGAGATGTGCCGATTAGATTAGATAGGATTAGATAATCCCGGAGCTCTGCCCGGGATTATCTAATCCTATATAATAATAATAATAATAATAATAATAATCCCTGTACTACGCTGCAACAGTATAATGCACTGTAAGGCGTCACCTTATACAACTGCAAAGAAAATGCTTCATTGGCGATAAATAACTTTTTACAATAATTATTATTAGGTGATCCCTCCCATGATGTGTCCTTGGATTCTCTGTAGGTGTCACTTAATTTTCATTAATTAAATATCTTTTGTTTACTTAATTTTAATTTGGTTTACAATATATTTTGATCTGAGAATAAAACACTAGCGGAAAAGCAAATTCAAGAATAGCAAATAAGTGAAAATTTGCTGTTCCTGAAAATGTTCCACATCAGTTAATGATATAGGAATATGGCATCAATCCTCCGCCTCATATATATATATATATATATATATATATATATATATATATATATATATATATATATATATATATATATATATATATATATATATATATATATATATATGTCAATTATGTATAGAGACTCTCTATGATGTTCATAGTTTATTTAAGCTTCAGTGTTTGGGTGTTTTTTTCTTTTTTCTTTCTTTCATAATGTCACCTGATGAAGGCTGTTACAAGCCGAAACTAGTCGTGTTTTTTATATTAAAACCTTTTTACTTAAATCTCAGTTCTAGTCATTCAATTCTTTTTAATATATACATATATATATATATGTGTGTGTGTGTGTGTGTGTGTGTGTGTGTGTGTGTTAAAGAAGCCAAGCTATTTTAAACCTGGTTTTACTCCATTTCCCAAGTTAGCAAACAGACAAACAAATCAAGTTTGCGCCTGCAGATAATGCAAGTCTAAGTGACCCGTAAAGTAGTACAAGTCTAGGCAACTCGTGGTAAAAGGTGGAATAAGTTCTGATCACTGTTCTTAATATTTACCCTTAATGCAAAGCTCATCTCCTTTAAGGGATGTATGATGCTATGCATTAAAGTCAAGGGGGGGGCTACCCAGACCGGTTTCGACCTTTATTGAGGTCTAATCAGTGGGAGCCAGGCTTAGAAATGCTAAGGTTAAGTAATACAGAGCTTATAAGTATTTTACCAAAACAAGTTACTATAAAGTGCTTTGACCTTTTTAAATAAAAATATCGGGTTGAGAGATAGATATAGGAAGTTTTTTTTACCTTGGGTGTAATATATGTTAAAGATGCCAAGCCATTTTAAACCTGGTTTTACTCCATTTCCCAAGTAAGCAAACAGACAAATAAGTCAAGTTTGCACCTGCACGTAATGCAAGTCTAAGTGACCCGGAGTAAAACCAGGTTTAAAATAGCTTCGCATCTTTAACATATATTATACCCAAGGTAAAAAAAAAAAAACTTTCTACATCTATCTCTCATCCTGAAATTTTCATTTAATAAGGTCAAAGCACCTTATGGTAACTTGTGTTGGTAAAATACTTATAACCTCTGTATTACTTAAACCTTGGTATTTCTAAGCCTGGCTCCCACTGATGAGACCTCAATAAAGGTCGAAACCGGTCTGGGTAGTGGCCCTTTCCTTTAATGCATAGCATCATACATCTTTTAAAGGAGATGGGCTTTGCACTAAGGGTAAATATTAAGAATAGTGATCAGAGCTTATTCCACCTTTAGCACGAGTTGCTTAGACTTGTACCACTTTACGGGTCACTTAGACTTGCATTATGTGCAGGCGCAAACTTGACTTATTTGTCTGTTTGCTTACTTGGGAAATGGAGTAAAACCAGGTTTAAAATGTCTTGGCATCATT
This sequence comes from Typopeltis vanoorti, assembly GCF_054136105.1. Taxonomy (NCBI): domain Eukaryota; kingdom Metazoa; phylum Arthropoda; class Arachnida; order Uropygi; family Thelyphonidae; genus Typopeltis; species Typopeltis vanoorti. The sequence goes on from NC_143563.1 coordinate 66,876,537, forward strand.
AACATATATTATACCCAAGGTAAAAAATTTCCTACATATATATATATATATATATATATATATATATATATATATATATATATATATATATATATATATATATATATATATATATATATATATATATATATATATATATATATATATATATATATATCCTTTTGAGAAATTCATATACACTTTTGAGAAATTCTCTTTAATTAACATCACTGTACTTGATAGCAAAAGATTTTTTTGAAGTCTTGTGGTGCCATCTTTTGGAGAAGTTTAGTATCCCGACAGCCTTGTATTATGTATGTCACGCTGTCGGGATATCTCATTTTGAATACAGGACAAGAGTTAGAAATGGGGAAATTGGCTCATTTTCCTAATCATCTGATCGGATAGGTACTGATTTATAAAATAAATACGGAAACAGATAAATAAAATAAAATAAATACTTTTTTTTTTTAAACAAAAAGGATAGTAAAAGGATTTCTAGCCTTTAGATCTAAAAACTAGAAACCTTTATCACACGCGCTTCACTTCTAATTTAAATTACTGTACTAGATTTAGCTAGCTAGATCCGTCATGCTAATTAAGTGAAAATTTTAAATAAATTTAGTATATAATATATTCATCGAAATTCATTCCTAAATAATATGATTTTGGTCCATATTTTACAACATCCACTTTACATAAATATTTAATAAATTTTAACTCATAATAAATTAAAATCATAATATATCTATGAAAAATTGTCTCTCAAGTCTTTGTATATCCCATTATATCTGCAAAAATGAGAAAAACAGACTTAATATGACTTTGATGTAACTTAAATTTTCATGTGCATTGCTTATGATAACTTTTACTCTTTATTACCACTAGATGGCGATACCAATCCAATTCGTCTGTGCGCACTTTGGACATTTCGAGAAATAACATTTTTTAAATTATGCGTTGGTAAAAACGAAACGATATATACACACACAAAGAGAGAATGTCTCGTTTCCAAATAGTCCACTAGGTCAACGGTATTCACAATTTGAACTTTGAGCTTCTTGAATACGCGATGACATTACAGATGTTTTTATAAACGCATAAACACAGTAAGAAAAAAAAAAAGAAAAAGAAAAAGTAAAGAAAACTTGATGACACTTAAAAAAAACAATCAGATATTTCAGGCCGAATCCCACAGTTCATCTTCCGATACATTCAAACAAGGCTAACAATCGGTTAACTCTTCAACGCAGGTGTCGCACGCTAGAGATAACAAATAAATTCTCATGTAGAGTTCCGAGGCCTCGTTTAATGGTCCGAATTTAAATCGGAATAATGGCTTATCATGCCGAAAGTTGAAGAGAGTTTTATCCTAAGAGGCTGTAATTAATTTTTTAATTTGTTTATTTATTTATTATTTTTTTATTCCAGTCAGAGATACCGAACAATTATTCCATTCATATTTGTTCATTCTCTCTCTCTCTCTCTCGCGGCACTTTTTTTGAACGATTAACAGATTAAACGTTCTTTCTTTTTTTTAATTAGTTTGTTGTATTCGTTACACTACAGATGGACTGTGTAATTCAGCCCGAAACATCTGTTTCCTTTTTTTTTGCGGATCATTAAACATTTTGTTACTACGTTTATCCGTTTACTACGTATATCTGTTTATAATATGTCTACGCCCAAAAAGTGCCAATGAAAGTTTATAACAGATGTTTAGATTTAAAGAAAATAAATAATTAAGGTATAAATTTAAGAGAGCAACATGTAATACAGTGTGCATCACTGGCTAGTGTATCTTGTTAGCGCGTATTTCGGTGTGCATGTGGCGGGCCCCTAGAGCGTTATAGAAATTCGACATTTCTAAGCAGAAAGTAGTCCTAGGGCTGTCTACTCTCCGTCAAATGTCGTGTAATCGATATTAAAGGAGCTACTCGTGTCAGCGACGACCGATGAATGTCTTTGGTGCACATCTGTGCATTATTCGGATAATTAAATATATAGCAAAATTCATTTCGCGCATAGATGAAAAACAAATCAAATAAAATAAAACATGGCTCTTCTTAGAAGATAAACGAAAGTGTATAATAATAATAATAATATAACAGCGGAAAATTCAAGGCTAAATATATATCTTCTAAAAAAATCATGAGAACGGAAATCTCCGACTTAAAAACAAAAATCTTGGACATACCGTAATGCATTAATTATTACATTAGTTTTAACAGATGTTAAAAACCCAAAGAAAGTCTCAACAGTGATACCGGCGGCACCGTACAGGATATACGTAACAAAAGTACACTTTGGGTAGATAAGAAACATGAACCTTCAAACAAGCAAATTACACCTCCCCTAACACATCAAAAAAATTAATACGGACTTATTATACTAATACTAACAGCCTAAATTACAACCTAAATGAAATTAATTTATTTTTAACTTCAATGCACACAACTATCAACTTCCTCATAAGCCATTCATGTTTTACATCTTCCAACGGCTCTCTCTCTCTCTCTCTCTCTCTCTCTTTTTCCTGTCTTCAAGGTTCCAAGATAGAATGCGTGCATATGTCCTCTACGATATCAAATGTCAGGGACTGCTTAACAAGGAAACCTTCTTTGTCGACCTTCTATGGTCCTAAATTTTCCCTTGACACATTCTGAGGTAAAACGATAGATATAGTAAATGAAATGCATTTACTATGAAGGTATTCGTATCGACGCCAATTTCTTCCTTTATTCCATTTCGAATTCTCACTCGGTCTTTGAGTGTAGAACAGTTCAAAATAGAATTTGTAACAATTATAATAAACGTACCACGAATAACTCAAAACTTCACATTCCCCTTAATGTGTTTGGATCAATGGCCCGTCACGGACAAGTAACTTGGTCTCGTATAAATTAAACCGAATCAATCTCAGGATACGGCAGTTAATCTTATCCACATAGTCTGTTATGTCTGTCCAGTTCGCTCATTCTTCGATCGGTCTGTCCATTTTATCCCTACGATGAAAAACATGGGAAACATAACGTCGACCGTCAATACCGACTGAGTTCGAAGCGCTTTATCCAAAATAAAATCTTAGATTTCTCTTTCTGTGTATGCTGAAGTTTATTACCGAAAGAGTACCAAAATTCCAAATTTCACTAAAGGAAAAAAAAAAAAAGTGAACTTTCGGCCTTTTTTTTTTTGGAGGGGGGGGGTAAATTTTTTTAAACTTTCTGCTATCGTTAATACGATTCAATAAATATTCAATGTGTTAGCAGCACATTTCTTGCTTTTTACTTTAAAAAAAATTCTTTATTTGAAATTGCAGAGTTCTGTTACACGGCATATCCACTAAAAACGAACTAATTTTATACATTTTCAATGTATAAATTACGAAATAAGAGGAAAATAAAATGGAATATACCATTGAATCACGTGACATTATGAACAGAAGGATTAAAATAAAAATGAAATAACTTAGTATGTTTTTAAACATGAAATGTTATGCTAGTGTACGTGATTCAAAATAAAAAAAAAATTCAAGGTTAGTTAGTGCAAGTGTTACAGTGAAACGAAAATTATCAAAATGTCATCATTAGTTGCATTCGGAAATCATGCGGTTGCCACGTGGTCGAGTACAGGTATACTTAAGATTGGATGAAGACACACAACCTTTTAAAGGTAATTATTTACTATACGTGTTGGGCCCTTGAACTAGGAAAGATTAAGCGGCAATGTGTGATACGCTGCTAATATTTTTGGATAGTTTCATGAACTCGGTAAAGTATTTACACGGACACTGATAATACCGTTTTTATAAATAAAAGTAGAATTTTAAACAAAAATGAAAGTATGGCTATAAAAAAATACAGGACGATTAAGTTTTGAAAACGCTGATAAAAGTTCAGTTCGCAAATAATATTGCACTGAGTTTATACAAAAGGTTAAACAACCAAGCTTGAGGCCTTTAACCATTAATTAGTGATTTACCTATAACCTTAGCACGTTTTATAGATTGAAAACCCCCCTTTGATATTGCAAACTATTATAAGATTAAAGATAAATGCATGATATAGAGCACTTTATGCTGCATACATGTCTACGAACCCAATTGCAGGCATTTATCTTTATGAACAACAATAGAGTTTCGGCATGCTTCTTATAAAATGATGCCACTTCAATTGCCTAATTAATTTACGAAGCATATCAAAATCAATTCTTAAAAAGATAAAGAAAAAAACGTATCTGTAATATTGTATCTGCGTAGTTAGCTAAACCTACTATAGGTTTATGACCTTTCGTCGTGGGTGAGCTATCCTCTTGGCTAACTTTTGCAGAGCGGGTACACTATCCTCTTAGCTAACTTTTGCAGAGCGGGTACACTATCCTCTTAGCTAAAAAGAATGTATTTGTACTCTGTTATATGTTACATAATTAGGAATTCAAATCCACTGGGATAACTAGGCACGCAAAATTTAAATTAAAAAAAAAATCTAATTATTTCTCCACTTTCGGTAGAATGTAGAAAAATAAATTTGTTTGCGATTTATTAGAACCGACCCCGTGAATTCTCTCGGCACAGTTTCCCGCGTAGAAAAATGATACTTGAAGTGAAAGTAAGTTTACGATCAACTGCCCCGTTCTTCTAACCCCTTCTATTTGATTTGGTTTGCTAATCATAAGAACTATAATATCTGTTAAACAGAGACATATTTGCAACTTTGTCGAGCATTTCTTCGCAGTGATGATAAGGAAAAGAAATAATTTTTCCGTTGTAATGTGAACAGATTTGTCATCGGGATAAAAAAAAAAAAAAAAAAAAAAAGAAAGAAAGAAAGAAAGAAGAAAGTAATACTTTCCTCCAGCCCCCCATAGTTAATATTCCACAGTCCTGGAAGCATCTCTGCCACATGCCCTTTTTACCTCTCTAAAGTTTCTTCATCTCCTCTTCCAATCCCGGCGAGCAGATAGTATAGTATAGTATAGTTTGTATAGTATAGTATAGTATAGTTATATATTACTTAGGAGATAGTAATCTCATCAGGATCTTATACAATGGAACCATATAAGTACTACTATATACAGCAATCAGAACTAGCCTATTAAAAAGATTTGGTAACGAGGCTTAGTTAACTACGCATATGCAAGAATACAGGTAACTTTTTTATTTTTATTTTAATATTTGCTTTGAATATACAGTATTTCAGAATCAGTCAACTGAATTGGCAGTTAATATTCTAGCAATAAATATTCTACAGTTATCAGTAAGCATGCAGAAACTGCATCGCCATTCTTTTCCATTATATCATACACAGAGCCTCCGTAGCTCAGTCATTATAGAAGCCCTTTGGTCGGAAAGACATGGGTTCGATTCACGTCCACGACGTGAGGAACCTTTATCTGGTCTCGTTGGACGAAAGGTGAGTTAGTCTGTCTCATACGGAGGTAGAGGATTATTTTTTTCACCCTGAAACTGGAGTTTTTCATCCCTCAGAACAGGCAGGCAAACCGTCTCGTGAACATACACGGATTGACAATAAAAAAATAATTAAAAAAAATCCCTCGTTGGAGGGCTCAACCAGTCCTAAGGGACGGATGAGGAAAATTGGGAGAATCCCACACAACGACAACATATCATACATAAAGATAAACCTGCGTGTGCAATTCTTTGTCATTAGAACTGACATGGTTGGAGTTACCAGTAAAAATTTTGTAGCATCCCGTTTGACTATAGCCTATGTTTGAGCACAAGAAGAAAACGATGGGGGGGTATGAATATGAGGGAATTAAATTTTGAAAACAGTGGTATCTTGAAAACAAAAAGGGTCTCTCTTTTGTGATCCATGGAAGAATAAATGTCGTTTGTTGTCAATTTTTTTAATGGGAGTGCAAATACTATATACTATACTTTTATTTATTGTCTGCTTTAAAATATAAGTATCTTGCTAAATTAGGCAGGTGAATAAAAGATGGATGAATTTTCAACGAATATTTATTTATCTTCATCAAATATTAACAGTAAATCAAAAATCTGAAAAACAAACACGATAATGAAGGCATTCTCTACTGTGAGACATGTAATACAGTTTTTCATGACTAATTAGGCCAAGAAGACAAAACTCTATTTATTATTTAAAAAAGTAAACAAAACTAGAGTATCTATTCTACTTATTATTTTAACAAAGTAAACAAAAATAAAGTATCTATTCTATTTATTATTTAAAAAGGTAAATAATCTTTTATACACTCGAGGATTTCATTCTGTCGTGCACAAAAAAAATAAAAAAAAAATAGACACAAATATCAGAAATACCGTATTATTGTTTCCTCAGGCTTAATTCGTCATAAAAATCATATATATATATATACACACACACACACTAAATGAACATATATATATATATATATATATATAGTAATAAATAATTTTTACGCTGGGTATTCATATTATATATATATACTTACGTTCCCATTCTCAAGCAAATATACTGTATACATCGAGTTTTTAGATACTTCTGATGTCCATATTTTGTAACCGAATGTAAACGGCAAATGAATAACCGAGGTATTGTTTTATTATATTTAAAGCGGAGAGAATGAAATACGGAATTTAGATAAAATAACATCTAAAGTAACACTTATGTATTTAACTATAGACACCAAATGAAGGTAATAATATAATTCTAATTTCCAAAATGAAAAAAAAAAAAAAAAAATGGTCACTTTCGAATTGCAAACGCCAAACGCTTCTCTTGTTATAACAACAGCAATCACTTAGCAGAAAAGATGGCGCTATTTCATTTCATAATTGTTTTAAGCGACATCTTATTAGAATACTGGATTTAATAAATGTATTAATTAATTTCTATGCATAAATTAAGAGTTAATAAAAAACAACAACAAATGACTGAATAAAGAACATATTATTATTATTACGCGACGCTAGGGAATTTTTATGTACTTATTTAAAAATTATTAAGTATATAATATTATTCCACAGAATTCCTGACTATTTTACTAACTTAACAAATTGTTTATATTTAAGCATAATTCAATGTACATAATTCATTACTGTGCTGAATACGATATTTGTTCGATAATGACGAGGATTATTCCCGTTAAATTAGGAAATGGGATTATAATTTATGTTTTATATTTTATGAAACTTCCAAATATATTTCTAACTTGTAAGCCTTTATAATTCTGATACGTTGCAATACTAGTGGAGATAATAATTTATTATCTAGCGGGCTTTATTGTTTCTACTTAATGCAATTTGCGAAGAAAGATTATTTTCTATACCAACTTAACTATTCGTTAATTTAGGGATAGAGTACTTGGATATTGCAGAAATAAGTTGTTATTTTGCTCTAAGGAGACCATTGAGTTGGGCAACACCGCTCTAGGGAATTTTCTGAATTTGCAAGCGTGTCTCCTTTTGAAGGTTCTTTACAAAAATATTACCTGGGAGAATGAATTATGGAACGTTCCTTTTGTTTGCTTCAAACGGCTTATATAATTTATTCAAAAGTTATGATTACCTAATAAGCACTTTAAGCAGTTTGAAGGAAGACAATATATTGGACGGAATATATTGTCTAGTTTGAATATTGTATTGGCTTCTGCACTTTATTGCCACTATGGGTAATTTATTTGCTCACTCTAATTTCAGATGATCAAAGAAATCCATTTATAAAACAACGGCAATAAAATTTTTTTTTTTGCACCCCAATCCACATTCGATAGGAAGTTAATAATAATGTAAACTTAATTATGTTGTCTTCTTCTTCTTCTTCTTCTTCTTGGCTTCTCGTGTTAGGCAATTGTTTGCCTGTAACGTTTTCGAGGGTTTAAAAAGTTTTCTGTTCACCTCCTCTTGGGTCTTCCTCTTGATCGGTGTCCCTTGGGGTTGTATTTCCAGGCTATATTTGGCCATTTGTCCTCATTCATTCTTTCTACGTAGTTTTTCCATTCTTTCTATAGTTTGTGTTGTCTTCTGTTGTATTAATTATGGATAATTGTTTTTTTTTTATTTTCATATTGTATTATCATATAGACATAGTATTGTGTTCCCCTGTGTACCTATTGCATTTTTGAATGTGAGTTTTTTTTATGCACGAAAAAACAAAAATACTGTAAATGGATCCGATGATTATTTCATCAATTTCACCAATTTTCACCATTTTCGTAAATTAGTTTTTACCCTTTGGGAAACTTTTGAAAAATTCTGAAATTAAAAAAAAAAAACAAAAAAAAAACGGATCAATTTCTATTTTGAAATTCTGAATTTAAGATATTTTTCATGGGTTTCAAACATATTCTTTTTTTTTTTTATTATTTTTATTGTCATCATACCGCCATGTAGTCCACTGCAACTCCAGTATCCTACTTTCATCACATCGTGCCTTAAATGAAGTCGCTGTCATCTCACTGACCACAGGTTCTTATTTAATAGAGAATGCCAAATTTCAACATTGTGCTATGTCTCGAACCACATCAATCATTTTAGATGTATATTAACGCCAAACGCCTTAATGTATTGTTAAAATAAATATAATAGATATTAAGTGATGTCATCATATCCATAATGGGAATGCAATTAAAAAAAGGAGATAACACATTCGCGCTCTTTTATTCATCAGAAAAGAAATTAATTTACATAAAAATGCTTTAAAAATCAACACCAGTGAAAAAGGAAAGAACTACTTATTCATAGGTTGTTCAATGAAGTCCGACTGCAGGTCGAGATAATTGCGAATGTTGACCGGAAGCGGAAGTCTTTGGACTCCATACGGAAGCTGCCAGTTTTCGTTGAGACGGCTTCGGATTGTGCATCTACAAAGAAGGGTGAGCTCAGAAGGATTCAAATATCTTTGTTTCAGGAGAGGAAGAAAGGGTTCAGTCATAAGAAGAAAGTGTTTAGCGGAGAAAGTGTTTGGCATGTTTTGACGGTCCTTTACCTTCTGGTAATTGATGACACTCTGCAACGATCCGAACGACAGCTGACGGACAGCACGAAGGATGAACTGGGCATAATTAATCCCGTCTATTTGATGAAGAGTTAGATATAACTCTCTCGTATATTGCCGGCTCATTGGATTGAAAAGCAACGCCCTCCCGTAGTTATTGTAAGAAGAAAGCTTTTTGAAGCAGAACAGCAGGAAACCGGAGACGTGAACATGGGGGTTGTTGAACCAATCTATAGTAGGTGATCGTATTTTTGTCCCACATCTTAGAAGCAGCCGTAGAAAGTGATGCTCAAAGTGATCTGTGCAGTTAAATATATCAGCCAAATAGCTGAATTTATCAATAAATCGTTCTCCATTATCAAACACTAACTTCGAAGAAAGAGCTAATTGAAAGAAATGCAGGAATGGAGATTCGCTTCCTGTTCTATTTCCAGGATTACTTCTATACAATTCTCTTTCTATTTCCTGCAGATAAATATCAGCCTCCTGCAAACTGTCTTCTGGATCATCTTCTTGAATCTCCATTGGTAAGCCTTCCATCTCATCAGGATTCTCTTTAGCCTCCACCAAAGATCCGTGTAGAAGATCACCATATTTCATCTCCATCAATACGTCTTCCATCTCATTAAGAATCTGTTGAACCTCCTCCAAAGATGTGTCTTGAGGATCATCATTTCCTATCCACATCCACAATCCCTCTATCTGATTATGAAAGCGTTGGTCATAAAGCTGGAGTTCCCTAAATTTATCACATTTTCGCATACATTTTATCACTTCCAATACGAGTCTTCGGTCTTTAATATTCCTCTGGAAACATACTTTTGCCACAAAATTCACCATTCTCTCGTTCTAAATGCTGAGGTACTTGAATATTGTCGTCTGCTGTTAAAATCCCTGTTTACTTCTTCTTGCCACTTGTTACATAAATCTAAGACAGTGCGCATGTTTTGTGCATCATTTCGGATTTGAGATTTTCCATTATTTTGTGGTGACTTTAGAAGTCTCAACATACTTCTAAGGACTACAATAAGATTTGCCCACGAATTCCCACCGCTTCCTTGAAGTCTGGCCATCTCTAATAGATGTGAAAGGCAAATGATTTTCCATTTGTTTTTTGTCTTTCATTTTAACTACCATGTCATTGTTGTGAACAATTTACGCATATTTTCAACAATACTGGACTTCTACCTTACTAAATCACCTTTTTAAATATGGAAAACATCACGTATTTGAGTGATCAGGAGTTAGTTGGAATTACCGTTGACTGGCTGATGATGGCTACATTTATAATAGCCTTCATCAGCCAGTCAGCCAGTTAGTATAAAATAAAAACAAAGTAACCTGCCTTGTAGAAATAGGGTTTGAATCCATAGCCCAAGGTCGTCCAAAAAAAAAAAAAGACCATTATAGTTCGATTCTAGTCGCCCACTAGAAAAACTTTTTGTAGTCTTTTGTACTTGTATCTGCAAGTAAGATTTTTAGCTGCTCATCTTAAAGAAATCGACTGCACATCTCACCTTATTACACTAAGATCAGTAATAGCGTTTAAGGCCACGGGATAAGCGCAGTATGTCATACTCTCTCTTCTGAAAATCCTCGATTTATTGATTCAGTCAAAGTGTAATAAACTCCTGGTATCCATCTTATTATGAGAGGATCACATCGTTAATTCTGCACACTAAGAGAAACATTTAATAAAAAAACATTTAGAGGCAGTCAGTGTAATCTACATTCTACCTTATCACTGCTGCCCAACGTTTGATTAAGACTTGTATGCCTATCAACAAACCATTTTTGTTGATGCGCTTTGTAGGTCCCTCCAGTCGAAATAATATCAATGGGAGAGAAACATTTCCCACTGAGTGGTTTGTGTAGTCCTTATGGAGAGCTCACATCAGAACTATATCTGGAGGAGAGACTTCCCATCGATATTTTTCTATATAATCAGATACTTCACAGAAGCGCAATGACTCCGATCATCACGCAATATCCGATCTATCGTAGAGATTTTTTCCCCATTTTGAAGTCTTATTTCACAGAACAAGAACAGGGCTTTTTATTCAGTATCTCCCTTGCAATTCAGGTGAAGATGGAAATTATTACAATGTCCTGGTCATGGATGTACAGTATTCAGAAACTATTGAATTGAACCTCGTAACTCTTGAACTAACTTAAAAACTTCATTTAATTCTCCACTCCATCTCCTGTGAGAAAAATTCATGGATACAACTAACCAATAGATTCTCATAATTGTCATTTTACAACCTCTCTATAGCTTAATTAATCTTCTCTATGTACCCTCGAATATTCTGATCTTCATTGAAAAGTCATGACCTCATTGACTTATTTAGTCATGCTAGTTACAAGTCCATTCCTGGCCTGACTTAGACACTTGTATAAAGGTGTCAATTTCTATTCTCCTGCAACACTGCTTTTAATTAATCGTATAATCTACGGTTTGCCTTTTCTAATTGTTGTACCAATGTGATTCCAGTACTTAAATTTCCCATAAACCAAAATACTCAAATCTTTGTATTTATTAACTTTATATAAAGTTTATCCATTCAACTTATATCCACGTTCACATTAAATTTTAAACCATACTTGCCCATCCACTCTTGTAGTACTTATTCTAAGATCACCATGTAAAGAACGAAGATCATCCTAACAACGGATTACTCTTCCTGATTGTATATCATCACCAGAAGAAAAAAAAGAGAAACTTTCATTTCTTAATATTTAAACCTAAATTATTTGTGAACATATTAAACGGTTCTAAAACCGAACTCTTTGTACTCTACTCCTAACATCCTGGTTTTTTTTTCTCGTCTGTTTCTCAACCAATTTCATGCCCATCTCACTACGTAATAATCAGTTCCTTCTCTCCTCAGTTGATTGGTAGCAATGCTACATTACTAGGGAATAATAATAGAACAAGGCTCTTTCCCGTTGCCTTCCTTGCCCAACAGTAAACATTTATATCTGTAGATATTGTATGTGTTCATGGGCTGGTTTCCAAGATGAAAACCCTGAGTTTCAAGGAGACCTGCTAACGCACCTTTAATTGAAAAGCGCTGATAAAGGTTTCGAGTTTTGCATGGGATTCCCCAGGTCTTTCCAACCAAATGGTTCCGTCGAAGCTAATTGAGCCAAGGAGGACAGTATTCACATATGCACTTGCCAAATACTTACTCAAGTCTTTTGCAGTTACAGATAGATCATTCATGATTGTTCAAGATTAGGGAGCTGGCTACACTTTAATTCTTTTTCTATTACCCTTATACCTCTTTTCACACGCTTTTCGGAATAATTTTAGCATTCCCAGCTAATTGTAATTGAAATTTAGCTTTAATATGCTTAATTAGAAATTTAGTTAACATGATGGTTGTTTACACCTATCCAGTTTAATAATTGCTTTATGAGTTGGATATTCTTTCCGTAGTTTTTTCTTACCGGGTATTTCGTTTCAATTGTTTATAATGGATTAAGTAAGCACATATTTTTAAATTTTATCCCATGACCAGTCAAATTAATATAATTAGATTATTTATTCATCTTATGTCCTTCCGTACCTGTATTATCATTATTATTATTCCGATCTTTCTTATAGCTTAGTGCAAATGTCTCACTGATGCTAATTACCAAAGAGAGACTTATAGCTTCTGTTTTATCGTCGCTACAGGAATGTTTTGTAAGTCCCAATCAAGTGGAAGTTGCTTGTCATATTCTCTTTCTCTCTCCAACATTGTCTACATTGTTGGTAAAAATTAAATTAACTGTCTGTGACTAAGAGTGGAGACCGGTTGCCTACTGATTTCTAAAAGCTGGAGATTAAAGGGTTCCACCCTTTGGCGAATATAAGACATCATAAGGAGTCATTTATTTATTTATGTATTTTCTTTCCACATTTGGGGTCTCATAATCCTGCCGATGTAATGTAATGTAATAAAATGGAGATGTTGTTATCTCTTAGCCACTTGTTTACAGTGACATTTCAATTCCTAATAGCCACCACCTCAATTTGTAGATGCTACGAAACAGTCTGATAATTAATCTTTCCATATGATAGTTGCTTATGAAAAACATTGACATATAAGGTTAGAATGAAGCCGTGACTGAGGAATAATCAGTACCGTTCACAGGGTGTAACATAGAGGCAGCCTGCCTCACGATGCGGTTTAATAAGGGCGCTCGTTCAGCCATATTGCGGTAGGTTCCATCGCTACGCTAACAATTCCTGTTAGCGTAGCAAGTGCGGAAAGACATTTTTCCAAGCATAAACTGATTACAAATTATTTGCGAACAGCAATGACCCAAGAAAGATTGGTTGTTCTAGCAACTATATCGAGAGAGGTGGACATAGCTTATAATTTAAATTTAGAAGAGCTTATAAACAGTTTTATTGTGCGATATCCCCGTAGAGCAAACATTTAATTAATATTATTATGTAATCGTTTTGCATTAATGTTTCTCTTGTAATAAAAACAGAATTGCAATTGGAGATTTTCTTATATTTTTGTGTTATAATCCATCGGGGGCGATATTTAATTTAGTTTAATTTAATTTAGTTTATCTCATGGCACAATCTAATCTGGCGACGGTCCTGCGTACGACATTAATCTGTTAATATGCATCGGTGCCTTTTATAGCCCTATATTATGTTTAGTTCATTTTTAACATAACTATTTTATTTTAACTATGAATAACTTGAATCAATATAAGTAAATCCAAACCAGCCATCAAGGAACCGCTGTGAATTGAAAAAAAAAAAAAAAAATACTAGAGAACAAACTTAACTCCAATGATAACTATCAATGATATTCTAATTAATTTAATTTTTTGTATATCTTCTACGGCGGTACAATTTTTTATATCAATCACACATGCGAAATGTCGCAAAACTCTATAACGCATAGTGTCCTGTATGAAGTAATTAGAGAAAATGAAAGAATCTGTTGATGAGTTTCTTGAAGAGCTCAAGTTGCATTCATCGAGGAAAACGGCTTGAGAGAAGGTTGTTTCGAAGAACCAAGAAAGAAAAGAAAATGATCCAAAAGTAGTGTGACGAGTTTGAATGAACTGTGTGTAGATGTTGACTAACAGATGTTGACATGCTGCTCATATTGGTATATGGTTAGACGAAATGAAGGAATGACAATGGTCAGTTCAATGAAAATATGATGAAAGAAACATATCAAAATACAATGAAAAAAAAAACAGGAGTTTCTGATTCTGAGAAAGCATCTTTTTAATGGAGTTTTTCAGGAAAGGAAGCATTGTCCTTTCTAAATAGCATAACATTCTTCATAACGAATAAAATTTTGATGGTAACTCTTCTGTCACGATGAATTAGACTGAGCTTCCTTATGCATTTGTCGGATCTGCAAAAAGAAATGGTTGAATTAAGGGTGACTATAGAGCATAATACTCCTTATAAAAAACAATATCTCGATATTATAAAATGGCACACTTGAAGCCGATATCAGTACATCATGCTGCTGATTTACGTATTATGGAGTTCTTTCAGCAGGATCAATATGATTACAATTTATAATAATCATTATAGCATTGAAACCTATAATTTAAAAGATAATACAAGGCATGCAACTGTATGAATATGCAAATAAAATCCACTGAAGCCTTTGATTCCCATAGAGCAGTGTTTCCCAACCTTTTTGATGTCGCAGACCCCCTGTAGCGAATGTTAATTCACTGCGGCCCCATAAAATCCAAAATGAAAATTTTTTTATATTTTACATATCATAAAGTTGAAGTAATCAATTACAACTTTACTACACTAAATGTGTTATTTATGACAATGCAATACTGTTATAAATGGATATATTTGGAATAATATGAACATATCAATTAGGCTAGGTTGAACAACAGGCGTGAGCAACATGATAAGATAAAGTTTAATGAAAATAAACTATCCCGCGGACCCCCGTGTGTCCGCGGACCACAGTTTGGGAAACACTGCCATAGAGAATAAGCTAAGTCCTTTTATCCCTCTTTAACTCTTGGAGCCTGAGGGGCAGAAACACCCCGCCGTTACCAATCAGAGATAGCTGGCCCAAGATGATCACTAACATTAAACTATATCCGGTGAAGAGACGGCAGACATGTGTCGCCAGCATTATATATACTACTAATAATAATAATGCAGATTATGCATATAGGAATTTGAAATTGTATTCACTACATTGTTTTAAAATTTTAATTTTGTTATGTGCGATAGTAGTGTACTGAAAGACATCTAAAAAGTTCAAATGAAACAATCATCTCCATCTGTATACAGGTAATAATTTTCGATTCTGGATGACGGAATTTTATTAAAATTTCGTATTTTGAATCATTACAGAGGTTTGTCGATTTATCAAAAAAAGTGGATTAAACGTTTGAAAATTGTTTCAAAGTAATATTTAATATGACTCGATGGAATTTAATAAAAATCTAGTATTTAATCTGTCCGCACAGGCAATTTTAGTTTGAATCTGACAATTTTATTGACAAAATTTGGTACATTTAGAACCGACAGTAATGATTCAAAACTGCTAGGATTTAATGAAATTTGGTATTTAGAATTGCTATTAAAATTTGTCGACTCGTTTGGACCATTTGAAATAGCATAATTATGCAAAACAAAATTATATGGTATATACACCAAACACAGGTCGGCATTTCATAAATCTACTATAACTCGTCGATATCAATAAAAAACTGAAATTTTAAGAGGTTTTCACACCAAATTGTTATGAGTCTTGCCAAAATGCAAAACGGAAGTGTCACTTCATTTTGATATTCATGCCTGCAGGATACTTTTTTCAGCTGAACGCTTCTCCACTTTGTTTCAAGTTCAAATTTTAACATTATTCATATATTCACAAGGCCTGTGTAGCTCAGTGGAAGTGGCGCTTGCGTCCTTTGAACTTAGCCGCTCGAAGTTAGACCTAGGTTCTAGTCTAGTCGCTGACTGAAGGAACTTTTTCTAAGCCTATTTTCGATTGGTTCCCGAGTTAGTCGATCACGGGCAAGCGGGTTTTTCCTCCCGGAAACTCGGGTTTCTCGTCCAGTAAACACAAGAAAATCAACCGTAGTACCCACATTATTTCAGACAGTGACATATCTTGTTAGGGTTAGGTATCAAGAGATGGCAGCACTTATTTGCCAGCCTCTTCATCGGTGGCTGCTATAATTAGTGATAGACATGGGCCAGCTATCTCTGATTGGCTACTGAACTGCCCACTCAATCTCCAAAAAGCTAGATAGGGTATAAAGGCCTCGCCTAGTTCCTATTAGGGAATAAAAGGCGTTAGCTGATAGCTGATTCATATATTCACGCTAGCGGCTCTTGTTCCTGCTTATCGTCTCTGAAGTAAATGCACTTCATTCCAGAAAGAGGAAGCGGTTATACGAGGAACCGGAAGTGCTCACTCTTTCCCAGAAGCAGGGTCAGCAATGTGGTATAAGGAAATAGAACAAGTCGATAAGAAAAACAATCATAAAAAAAATAACCAAAAAATCTTAGCAGGAGAGAATCCAAAGTCGAATGTACCAAAAATCTGATCAAATTTGATTCTTAATCAAAGTCATTAATAAAAGAACAATTCCATGAGCTCCTAAAGAGGATTCGTGTCACTTAAGAAATATTAAATCAACTCATAATTAAATCATTGGAAGCACTCGTCCACTTTCGAAACTTTTCAAGTTTCAAAAAATAAAAGTTGCAAAGCAACAAAAATTGTGTTGAATTTCTTTGCTAAGGCAGTTAGTTCGTTTATGCTCTCATAAATTTATGTATTACGAAATCCGCTGCTATAATTCTGGAAATTATTTATCAAATATGTTTAAGATTTTATGTTAAAAACAAATAAACAAATAAAAACTGAAATTATTATTATTATTATTTGACACCTCCAGGGAGTCCAAAGACTCATCGACTGAGAGTGTGCCAACAGCATGGAACGATTGGTCCCCTTCCAACTATTTTTCAGGATTTCCTTTAAAATAAGTTAAAGAAGAATGTCTCCGACTAACTAAACTTATTTCAGCTTCGCTTTAAAAAATCCTATTGGTCAGAATGTAGCTGATAAACAAAGGTCAGAAAGGTATTGTTTTACTTGGATCATATGTAATTCCTATCTTGATGTCTTTGGACTTTAACACACCACCAAACATCTCATAAACGCGTTTTTACTTCTGGACATTATTAGCCGATTTAATAGATCGTATTGCGTTAACTGAGCAGGGCCTTTGTACTGTTATAGCCGAATCTTGAGTTATACTTCAATCGAACAAACTTCAGACATCACAGGGAGGTGAGAAGTCATTCCAACGTGAAATGAAGTGGCGCATTTGTGCTAAAAATTACTGAAAGGAAGAATTTGAGCCTCCTCAAGTAGTTCGATATAAATATAAATAACATAGTTTATTAGATGGTTTATGTACAAAAATATTCATTGTCATTATACAATAGCGCCTCCGTAGCGCAATTGGAAGAACAACTGTACATTGCGCTCTTCGATTGGAATAGGCCTAAGTTCGATTCTCGTCGCGAGGAATCTTTATCTGGACGATTTCAGTCTAAGGTGATCTCATACGGAGGTAGCAGGTTTTTTTCTCCCGGAAACTCGGGTTTTTCATCCTGCATACAGACAAGTTGGCCCTTCAGAACACACGCAATTTACAGACATAGAATACCAGTTATGGTGGTGGTGGTGGGCGGTAGATGGCGTTGATTCGTAGTAGAGGTTCGCCGTATTGGTTGAGACAGTTGTAGGTATCCTCCCGCGATGAGTCTTCGGACTCCTTGGAGGTGTCAGGAATAATAATAATAATTAATTACGCGAAGCAAATATATTGAATTGTACGTATGAAATATTTTAATCCTAAGCCAATCTCATTTCGTTTAGTTTTTAGAATTTTTAAATTTTTAAATTAACGACATAAAACTTTTCTGATCTATGAAATATAAGCAAGTTTATTTATTTATTTCCGTTACAAATAAATAAATATTTACTTCCGTTATTTATTTGTAACCTCGATTCGAGTTACTTCATGTAGAATGATATGAAACGTAAACGTAACTTAAGCATGTTGTTGTTTTTTTCGTGTAAAACTCACTAGTTTTACACGAAATATCAGTTTCTCATATTTAATAAATCATTAAACTATTCTTCAAAAATTTGTGTGCTCTCATTTGAAGAAATTAAAACTGATAATACATCATACCCAAAAGATGAACCCTTTAGATCTACTTAAGGCTTACCAATTCCAAGGTTAGTTTAGGATAAAAGAGTTTTGTCTGTTCCTTCTGAAAAATAAAAAGGTGTTAGACTTTTTTTTAAATTTATTTTATACAGTGAGAAACCTTTATAAAAGCTTTTCAACACTAAAAGTGAGTAAGCTTATTTCATAGTCATACTGTGTGGCATGGTTTTTGTATGCTTGGAATCTTTGGTTTTTCTGTCTGCAAAAGATAAACCACAAGTTGACAAAGATACACATACCGGCCACTTAATGCAGAAAAAAACTTTATGCAGATATACATAACCATCGCTTACGCAGCGTATATACAAAATACTTGGTCCGCGTGCATCACCACGTGTTCTAGAAAAATCTTTAAGAATGCCGTTGCTCATTAATCGTCATAGTGGTCATCACAATGGGAAAACAAATGATCTTTCGAAGTTCCATAAAGGGCTTATTGTGGATGCCCCTTTGGATGGAGCCATGGTTTTGAAAACAACAGAGTTGTCTGGCTTCTCAAAAGGTGTTTAAAGGATGTTTAATCAGTGGAAAATAACCCATTTTGCTTATCCAAAAAGCGTAACTGTAGTCCTAAGACAGTTTGTGAGGAAAGATCACCGTCGTCTGAGAAGGCGTGTATGGGCGAACAGAACTTCCTGTGTGTGCAGCAACTGACCGAAGCATTTAATGATGGCTGTTCCCGATTCATATCTCACCGAACTATGCACAGGGAATTAAAGAGGATATCAGTATTGACAGTTGTATGCTTATACGCAAAATGTATTTTTAATTTATTTTTAATTTTTTATTCAGCGCCCGGTATGTGTAGAATAAAATAGAATATTGCAAAGAATGGATTAACTACACTATAATTAACAAAAATTAAGTTTATAAGAAATTAAGATTGCATAAGGTCCTTTGGTCTAATATGTAAAAGGCAGATGAAGTAGAATGGACTGTGTTAGACTCACTCGTTATTTTCCAAGTATAGCAAAGTTTTGACATTTTTAAACCAATCATCATCAAAATACATCTTAGAAAGTGGAAGATATCGTTCCCTTATTTACTTTCTTATTTTTTACTTATTTTTTATTTATTTACAATGATTATTCAGATGACATCTGAAGAATCATTATGATGTTCATAAAGGCGATTTTAAGACGAAAAACATTAATCTGGATTGCCAGGTGTTTTGCTTTCCTTATAGTAAATTTACTTTCATCGGTGATTTCCAATGTTCATAACTCTTCCTCTTTTTTTTCTAACCTCACTCACTAAATATGATGGGAAAGATCAAAGCATATTTAACAACCGATTTGCCTAAAGGATATACGTTTTTAAGCTTTGAAGTAAAGTTCCACCGAAGAATATCTTTAATGGTATTGATGTCATTTAGCTATTTACGATTTTTCTAGATGAAGAGATGGTGGGACTCGTTTCTGCTTGATTTGACAACTTTTTTTTAATGTCTGCAGAATATCATATATTCGCATCTTCAAAGAAAACCTTTGTTCTTAACCATCAGCAAGTGTATTGCAAAGAGGATTTGGAAAGAATTATTTTTGCAATATACAAATGAAATATTTGACTTAGGATTCATGACAGTTCATTGTTTGCAACTAAGAGAGCGTTTCAAAAAATAACGTGACAGCAAATCACTGTGAAAATGCATCTTTCGTGGGTGGGTTAAATAGGGTGAGAAGATAGTCTTCATTGTATGTAGCAAGATGACAACTGAAAACTCGTTCAGGCGTATTCGTGCTCAACACGATCTTTCTTAGCATCTATACGAACGACCGAGTTGCCAGTTGTCATATCGTTGTCATGACCTTTCCGGATGTTAAAGGAAACGTCATGTGACGAAAATGGGATTCAGTTTAATGGAATGCCTTTTCTAATGGCTAGACGGATGTTTCACAAGATGGCGAATTTCACCACGAATGGCAACTTGTCGCGCAGACACTTTAATTTCAGAAGACATGCATTAAATTAAGGGAATTTACTAAGAGGTGCATAGCCAATATCGTTTACGAACATCGCGACCACAGAAAAGTTTGTGTAGGGTGAGTGCTAAACGAATCACAAATGTTCGCAAAATAATTTCAATAGGACTCTCTCTCTCTCATGCATCTGATTCATTACGACATTAATGCAGCGCCACATATAGAGTGGTTACAACGCTGCATCTGGGACGTTCTGGTCCACTTGCTGCACAGTCGTGACCACGCAGTCAGTGATTTTCACGACTTTTCATTGGAGAGTGATTTGCAACCAACAGCGACGATTATCACTCTATCATTTCCTAGTTAAAGATTCTGGATACAGATTTCTTCTGCGCAATTTCTTCTGCAGAATTTCTTCTTCGTAAACAACTTTGGCGATTATATAATATTGTACAGTGATATGCACAAAAATGGACTAAAATGTCACAAATGTATTAAATACATATGCCTTTTTAATATTCGATGATAAATCGAAGTCTTCGGCAATATTTGTTTGTTTGGCATATTAGAAGGTTATGTAGAAGACATATATTGACTTACTAGGGGGCACCCCCCCTGACGCCTACAGCCCCAATCCCCCCGAGTTCCAGGCTGGTAGGCTGGTTCTCCTTGAATTCTGATGACACGAATTTTGAAGACTAAAAAGGGGTTCCCCCGGAGCCTACGGCGCCCAACCCCCTCGAGTTCCGGACTAATAGGCCTATTCTCCTTGAATTCTGATGACATGAATTTTGAAGACTAAAAAGGGTGGTTCCTCCCCCGACCCCCCCGAGTTCCGGACTGGTAGGCCGGTTCTCCTTGAATTCTGATGACTCGAATTTTGAAATCTCGACAGGGGGGGGATTCCCGGCGCCTACGGCGCTCAACCCCCCCGAGTTGCGGACTGATAGGCCAGTTCTCCTTGAATTCTGATGACTCGAATTTTCAAAACTCGAAAGGGGGTTCCGTCCCGACCTGGCGCTTACGGCGCTCAAACCCCCGAGTTGCGGACTGGTAGGCCAGTTCTCCTTGAATTCTGATGATTCGAATTTTGCACACTCGACACTCAGGGTAGCCCCTGAGTTTCAAAACGTTTCAAATTACTTGACAAAAAACGTGACACAAAAACGTTACAAAAAAAAAAGGCTTATCATTTTATATTATAGAGTAGATATTAAATGTTAGACTAGATGTTAATAATTATATTATTATGATCTATTGATTCCTCCAAAGCGCCTTCTTGATTTGAAACAGAATACTATACTGTATACAGTATAGTATTCTGTTTTTCTTAGATGCTAAATTTTTTTTTATATAACTGTTTTATATAACATAATGATTGATGACAGAAGCATACATATTTATTAAATAACTTGAATATTTCAATGATTACTGAAATGGCATTCTCGATTCTATGAGGTAAGAATATCTTAAGAAATGAAAATTGAAGGTGATTAATCATATTAACTCGTACAATATATAAGTAAATAAGAAATATGCGAAATAGAGATTTCGTATGGTTGATGAATCATTTTATACAGAAAAACATGACTAATCTACATATGTGCTGCTTCTACTACTACAGCTTTTCAGTTGTACACATACGTGGCGCTTTCATCGTGAAAGCTAAAAACACTTTTATGATGTGAAGTAAATCAAAAACTATTGGCGTTAATCACGCGCAGTATATGTAAAATACTTTGTTTACGATGAAATTTTATTTAAAAAAATGACGTTAACCAATCACGCCCAGATTGGTGAATTTCGATGTTATTTTTTTACGGATCCAAATTTAAAAATAAAAATAATTGGCCACTATTTTTATCATTTAATCATGTCTATGAATTTGTGATTTATCTTAGGCATTTATTAAATCATTGAGCACGAAAAACGTGACTGAATAATTTAGACATTTCTTAATCTCATATTTAGTTATAATTTAGACATCATTTGGATATATGGAATTTACAGCAACTGCCATTTTTCGTATCAAAAGTTTTAAGTATTAACTGTGGCGAATTCTTTCTTATCGCGCGAGTTTAATTAATTTTAGACAATTCTGTGTTTATTCACATGACAAAGAATTAGCATAATATAGTATGAGAAACTTCGTAATGTGCAACGACACTTAGAACTAGTCTCTCGCTTATCTCTGAAAACCAGCCAGCTAACGAAGCCTGCCTTTGTATATTAGTCAAATTACTGTATATCATGTCCATATGCATCGTACTAGTAGTGGTTGGGGATCTGGTTTTAAGTAGATACGTGATATTCTTGATAAGAGAATAAATAGCATGAAAAGAAAACAAAGATGAAACAACAAAAATATATTTAATCGTTTGATTCAGAATAAAGGAATCACTTACGTTAGCACACATTTTAAATGTCATGAAATATTAAGTTGACGATGTTCCGTTGTAAACTTTGAGAATAGATGTAAGTTGTGAGCTATAAGGGGCTCGCGCGAGCCCTTTGTTAAATTTTTCTCAAATTTGCGAACCCCTTGTTCTTCTCGTTTACTGTTCTCTTTCTTAAAAAAAAAAAAATTTTTTTTTTTTTTTTTGAAACATATTAAGCGACACACTAATACGGTAATCTAACAAAAAATGAGTCTATTCGGCAGTATATAGATTATTTGGAATTATTGTTTCGACTCCTCTATAACGAATGCGCCCAAGTTTGAAAATAAAATAAGCGCATGCGCTATCTTTACCTTCTGGTAGCCAATCATATAGTAAAACCAGTAGCCAATCAAATGTTTTATAAAAGATTATAAAAGATTTCATTCTTATTATATTTTGATAGTTAAAAAATATTTTTCTTATGTAAGATAAATTAACACAGTTGATTGTGCGCAAATATTTCATGTTTAGATCATGAAATATTTGTTTAAAAATGATAGCCTTTAGAGGTTGATTGTCCTCTCATAGTTTTTGATTGGAATTTGTACATAAGCTGTATTAATAAGTTTTTGTGTGAAATACGGCTTTTTTTTTTTTTTTTTTTTTTTGCTCGAGGATGCGAGCCCTTTGTTAAAATTTTCATAGCTCCCGGGTGGTAGAGCAGTTGACGTATTGTAAAATTGCTCAGGAAGGAGTTCTGGAATTTTATTTCATTTTATAAAATGGCTTTAATTAACAACTCTCTACAGTGCACACTGGTAGTTAGTTGTATTTCATGAAAGTAAAAGTTCAGAATAATCACATCGTTGTATTTCATATTTTAAGAATGATGTTGATTCTTTGTATAAATAATCTTTAAAGTGAGTCGCGAACCTGTTAAAGGAGTCATCAAATGCTTTTTGTTCAAATGAAAAAAAGCTACTCGTTGAAAACGCTAAGGCAACCCTGAATAAAACACACACACACACACACACGCACGCACGCACGCATAGTTGAAAGACCCATCCTTTAATTTGTCATCCATTCACAGAAAACAGACAGCTAAAAATGTCAAGTTCCTTCCTAAAATCTCCGTTTTTTAATTATTCTGCCACTGATGCCATCTGTTCACCCTCTCTAATCTTTCTGAGGACTCTCATATCTGTGGTCTCTAGCATTTGGTCAAGTGTTTTATTTCTAACCCAGCTCTCAGATCCCTAAGTTAAAATTGGTTTGAACATGTCTGGTATACAGCTAGTATTTACTGTTTTGACTCATTTCGCTCTTATTCCATATAAATGTATTCATTTGACTGCCTATCATACCAGTTGAATTTATTCTGTTTAGATTTAATAGCTAACACCACCAAAATTCTTCATTATACCATGGACACATACAGAATACGGATTTAGGGCAGGGGCGTAGTCCTAAAAGAAATAGTACCTTGGAAACAAACATCCAGAGCATAAAGTGCGGCATTTATTATTATTATTATTATTATTATTATTATTATTATTATTATATTAATTTTAATTATATTATAGTATATTAATTATTATATTATTATATATTTCAATTAATATTATATTATATTATATAATATTATATATTAGATAATATAATAATAGCGGCAAGCTGCTATTTTTGACTGAACGCTGGAACTGCATTATAAGTCTTATTATAATAATTCTTATAATTTATTATAATGAATTAAAAAAGTTTGATAATTTTAAAAAAGTACCGGGGCGTAGCCCTGGTGCGACTACACCCCTGATTTAGGGTACGTACATATGCGGTCAAACTCAGTATTTATAATCTGTTATAATATTTTCACAATTGACAAACTAAGATTCTCAAATACAGGGCAATTATAATTCCAGAAGGAAATATTAAACAAGAGAAATGTAGACAATACACAAGACAGATGACATTCCTAGATGTTTCGGATTTAATTGATTATGTTTCGCTTATAATTTTAGATAGAAGGAAATATAAATTCAAATATGAGTATCAAACACCTGTGTGTGTGTGTGTGTGTGTGTGGTGTTTGGAATATCGTGCATATTTCGACACAGATATCTGTTACTGTCCAAGTAAGGTAATATATTATACCCTTCTTACAATAAATTAATATATTCGAGGCTTCTCTATTCTGCTAACGCCAAACATATATACAGTCTAACTTAATGAATCAGAAGGTGGCGTAGGATAAGACTCAGTGATTAATTACACTTGTCAGTCTTCCATCTACGAGAACTTAAACTCCTTTACTATACACTATATTAGACATACGATTAGCGAAAACTTAACAAATGGAGCTCATCTTTTGTTATAAACTGTTATCTGAGTCTCCGAATTAATCACAACATATATTTTATTCGACCTATATTCCTACCGAATGATAGAAGGATTTAGATAATGCTAGAAACATTTGTTCTCTAATGCATATAGATATTCGATAATACCAGAGAGAAACCAGCGGCACCATTCCCACATTGCACAGTGTCAGAGGCCGATAAGTAGAATAATGGAGATAATGACGCACCCTTGTGAGCAAATTAGAAGTTAATAACAGTGCGATATTGAATTCATTAGTATTATTCACCTGTTATTCAAAGCTATTCATGGTTCCGAAAATCCAATTTTATTCCTGCTTACAAACAACAACAGAGCTGATACAGCAAATGATAAAGCACCTTTCATTCTCGAGCACACGAGAAAGAGAGAAGAGGCTGCAGAAACTGCGTATCGCCAACTACAACATTACTGGACGAGCTAAGTGCACTTATAACTTCAGCGCTTTGACATTTAACAATAGCCTTGGGCTAAACATTGGGCTAGTATACTAGAATATTCGCTGGCTATTGTAGTAATGAATTCATTAAGTGCAACCGGTATTAAACGAAATCACGCTTACCAATGCATTCGTTCAAGTGTTATTCTTCTTCAAAACTTTGTGCGAAAACTTTTGGCAACTCCTTTCAAGTAAATATAAAGGTATTTTGGAATTTTCTAGTTAATGAAATTCTGCAACTAATAAAGCTTCCGCTTATTAAATTCGATTTCTCGATTCTAAAGAAGAAAGACGTATTCGTACGCCATTTATGCAAAGTGAGCTATAAATTATATGAAATTATTTCCTATGGAAGGTCATCAAACGAATTGTATTTTTTTACATGCACTAGGAAGCTTTCCCGGTCATAAACCGTGTGTATTAATAAGTGTTTCTTTTTAATTTGTGCACCGATTATTTATTTGTCTGAGTTATTTTTGGAATTGTTTTAATTTATTTCTGGCAGTACAATCTAAACAGACGACGGTTATTCACCTTTTGTTCATAGAAACAAACATCAAAATAATTGCGACACTTGCTATATGAACTTGAGTGAAGTTCAAGGTTTAAATAAGTTGTTTTATTTCAAATACTGTCATGTTTACTCGCAAAGGGTAAGTGATTTTTTTTGTTTGTTTTTTTGTAGTCTCCTTATGACGTCGCAATATTTGAAGTACTTCCGTGCGTAGATTTTTTTAAAATACGTCATGCATTTTTTTAAATTTTTAAATGTGACTTTCAGAGTAGAATAATAGCGAATTAGATTTTTATTGGTTATTAATTAGATTTTGTTATTAATTATACTAATAATAACGAAATCATAGTGAGTATTACAAATTCTGCCTTCAGTCTCGCTGAATAAGGTCTCAGCCCAACATTGGAAACATTTGAAAATCCTGTAAACAATATTGGTTTTCTGTTATTGGGAATAACATGTTATGATTTAGTTCAATGCTCGTAAATCTTGTGAAATCACAGCAGATGATTGAAATTAATTAATTTGTTTACGTTTAAGTATTTGCTTTTAAAGGATGAATTTTTTCCTCAATCGTATGTAGCCAAACTATGGCACAAAATCGATTTTTCGAAATGCGGTTCCAACAAAGTACAGTAATTGGGTAAAAGTGACAATTCATGTTGGTGTGAATATGCAATGGGGAGTAAAGTTATGCATCACTGACTTGATTCAAAAATGAATAATGAAGAATTATTCAAAAAAAAAGAAAAATCGAAAATCGAAAAAGGACCACATCGCGAGGACTGGTGTGGCTCATCACCGAGCATCTTAGTGACCATACGGCATCTGTCGATGTTCATTGAACAGCTGGATGGATTCTGAAAGTTGGTGTGTGTGTGTGTGTGTGTGTGTGTGTGTGTGTGTGTGTGTGTGTGTGTGTGTGTGTGTGTGTGTGTGTGTGTGTGTGTGTGTGTGTGTGTGTGTGTGTGTGTGTGTGTGTGTGTGTGTGTGTCCGTCCGTTTTAAGGCTATACTTAGCCTATTGTTTAAACTGACTTTAAGAATCCATCCATCTGTTCATTGGACATCAACAGATGCTCGATGGTCACTCAGATGCTCGGTGATGTGCCACACCAATCCTCGCGATGTGGTCCTGTTGTATGCTTTTCTGGAGGCTTCAACTGTCTAAAGATCAGTCATTCAAGAGAGAGACACAATCCATCCATCTCATTGAAGGTCTACCCCTTCCTCTTTTCCAGGAACTTTACCTTCTCTTACTGTTCTGAGAAGTCCTCCTTCCATCCTTTGAATGTGTCCGAAATATTTTCACTTTCTTCTGTCAATATCTTTAAGGAGCCTTAATGTTGTACTTATCCTTGCACCCATCCATTTGTCCGCCTTTCAGTATATGATATCTTCAACATCCTTCTGCAACACCACATCTCAAAAACTTTCAGAATAAAGTTGAATTTCTAAAAAAAAAATATTCTGTCGAATTAACCGGGTTGCGGGTATGAATCCCGCCGTGGGCATGGATGCTTGTGATTGTCTTTAGGTGAGGGAAGATCATTTCTTCGTGCTGTTTAAGACTATTGTTCTTCTTACTGGAGGACTGAATTGGCTCGAAAAAAAAGTTTCATGATTTGCATCAGGAATAATCATTCGTGATTCTGATTTTACTCTAGAGGCAAAAGAACATGAAACTTTGCTTTAAAAAAGCTTTTTATATGAATAAACTTTATGCGGTTAACAGAGAAATTTGTAATAGAAACATGATAAGCAATTGCCATTTTTACTTTCTACTCAAATAAGTTTATAAATGAGAATAAGAATTATGTTCAAATGTATTAGCCTTTGTGAAATATATTATTACGTTGGTTGATATTCCTCAATTAGTATAGGGTTTTAATATAGTTTGAATTTTACAGTATTTTGTTTTTCTGCTTTTCTTCAAAGGTCCTTGTTGAAATCAGACCATAAGTTCGGATGATGGGATTTTTTTCCCTTCATAGTTTGATATAAACACGTTTTTTTTTTTTTTATTTCATTTCAAAACATGCGCCTCCGTAGCGCAATTGGAAGAAAAATTCGAGCATTTATTTATGAGAATCACGCAAGAAATATACGAAACACAAATAAAGCCAGACAGATTCAGCACAGGGTACATCACACTTGTCCCGAAAACTTCAGACAGAGAAATTAAAAGACATAAAGCAATGGAGAGGGATAACCCTTTTAAACACTGATTACAAGATCATCTCAAAAATCCTGTCCAATAGAATACAGAAGTACCTACAGAAATTAATATCTCCGCACAGACTTGTGCAATTAAGGGCAGAAACATAGCAGATACAATTACTCATTTAAGATCAGTATATGAGTACTACAATCTGACCGACAAACCCTGTATCCTACTAGGCTTGGATATAGAAAAGGCATTTGACACCATAAGCCACGTATATATATTCGAAGTCGTAGAAGAAATGGGATTTGGCCCAAAATTTAGGAACTGGCTGCAAACTTTCTACGAAAATGCAGAACGTCAGGTAATCGTGAACAAGAAGCTATCCGCATCTTTTAAAATGAAATGCTCAGTGAGACAAGGAGATCCCCCCCCCCATCTCTATGGCCTTCTTCGTCCTTGCACTAGAACCAGTCATCAGAGCGATCAACTCCAACAAAGAAATCAAGGAAACAAACATTCACGGGGAGAGCCAAGCAAAAATATTGGCATATGCTGACGACATCACATTAACCCTAGACACGAAAACATCCATAGAAGAGTCAATGAAATTACTAGACGCTTTTGCAAGAGCTTCTGTCCTGAAAGTAAGCCTGAATAAATCTCATTGCATGCTAATAGGAAAATGGGAAAAGAACCCTGCGATTCCTCAAGGTATAAGAACTCAGGAATACTTACGGGTTCTGGGAGTTAAAATAGGCGGCCCAGAAACGTATGAAGAACAGTGGAAAGAACTCCACGCAGCTATTGCGTGGAAAATAAATATATGCACCCAAGACAACTATCTGTAAGAGGAAAAGCGCGAATTTGCAATATATATTTATCCTCTCGCATCTGGTACAAAGTGAACAACATCCCGTACCATGGGCAATGGGCAGACAAGATCCACAGGCTGTGCGCCACCTACATCTGGGGCTCTCGGTACGAACCGATGAGGAGAACAACGCTCTTTCACGAATTAGAAGCCGGAAGTCTAGGTCTACTTAATATCCACTTAAAAACAGTTATCAACAGAGCGAAAACTGCAGAAACAGCAAACAATAAGTCATACCACGGACATGCAATAGCATTCCTACAGAAATGCCTTCCACACAGAATAATCAGCACAATGCCAGAGATTCACGGAAGAGTTCCCAGAATGTTTACAGAGATGGCAGAGGGATACGTATTTGTGACAGAGCGCATCAACACTGGAACCTTAATAAGTCAAAAAACAAAAGGAACATACTACAAACTAAGCAGAACAACCTTTCCCATACCACAACATAGAGAATTAAGAAGAGGACAAATCACACTCAGTCCGGTATTAAACAATATCTTCAACTCCCAATACATCCAAGGTATAAAACCTTCTTCTTTAAAGTGCACCATGCCTGCCTACGAACCAAGATGTGGATAGTGGCTAAGGTATACCCCTTGAAGGGCATGCAACATGTCAGTTTTGCCAGGAACCGGAAACACTATACCATCTAATGTTATATTGCAAGGAAGCAGAAGTAACATGGAAAGCCGTTAAAAGATGGCTTCCCGAAATCAAATTAATCAGCGAAGAAATATTATTCTGGCTAAAAGGAAAACATAAACAGGGTGCAAACAATTGTTCTAATCCTAACGATGTACGCAATTTGGGGTATGGAAGGGAATGGAAGGGAAGACAGTCCCGGAACAATATCGAAATTACATCACTATATCCAGGAGGAGATATAGTGATGTAAACTAGAAGAAGTCATTCTTCTAGTCCAGTCTAGAAGAATGACTACAGAAGAATGGGCACACTTAACTTCCAACCTTACATCAGACGAACCCTCCAACCAACAAAAGAACGACACCTTCATCACTCCTAGTGGACATGGGGCTAATCGGAAGTAAAAATCGGAAGGATATTAGCTCTCGGCCTCCATCAGAGAAACAGCGCCTGAGTCACTTGGAACAGATCTCCTACCGCAGGAAAAAAGAGTGCTCTCTCTCTTACTTCAATGCAAACAGTGAACTCAGTGTTACAAGTTAAAAAAAAAAACTATCAGGAAAATGACAAGACGCCGAATTTTATGTAACATACGTGAAAGTTTTGTATGTGATTATAACTGCCACTTGTAATATAATAGAAGAAATTCTGTAGATGATTGCATAAGAATGTTATTTCGCTATACAGATTATATATGATTTATCTTGTAGAATATATAGATTGTTAAATATATAATAAGTGTGATATATAATTATATATATGGTATGTAAATATAATTAACTGTATATTCTTTATTAAAACAAAAAAAAAACAAAGCTGAAATATACCTTAATTCATGTAATAGAAAGTAATGTGTATGTAACTACCAGTTATGAAATTCCCTGTTTATAAGTAAAGGAAGTCAAGGCATTTTAAGAGAACAGTAACATGAAAATTCGATTGAAATAATGGTATAACAATTGTATATATTGTATATATAATTCATTATATATACAATATACAATGAAAAAAAGTTGATAATAAAGTTGTTCATAAAAAAATTAAAAAAAAAGTAGTGCAATTGGAAGAACGACGGTACGTTGCGCCCTTCGATTGGAAATGGCCTAAGTTCGATTCTCGTCGTGGCGGGAGGATATTTATATGGATTTTTTCAATCGAAGATGAGTTAGCCGATCTCATACGGAGGTAGTAGGGTTTTTTCTTCCGGATACTCAGGTTTTTCATCCGCATACAGACAAATCGGCCCTTCAGAACACACGCAATTTACAGACACAAAACGCTAGTTGTGGTGGTGGGCAGTAGATGGCGTTGATGTAGATGATTGGTAGTAGAGGTTCGGTGTTGTGGTGGAGACAGAGAGTTGTACAGTAGGTATCCTCCCGCAATGAGTGTACGGACTCCTTGGACAAGTCACGAATAATATTAATAATAATAATATTATTATTATTTTAATAGGTTTCGTTTCATGTGCATTTTAAATTATTTTAAAACCAATAATTATTTAGCAGCTGTTGTTATCTGCAGTACCATTTTTGTCATTCAACAACAACAAAATAATAATGTTTATTTAGCCTCTATTTCCTTGCATTCATCTAGTTATGTACGATAATGTCTCACATATGTTTAAATTATCTGAGATATTTTTATTTTATTTATTTTTTGTATGTATGAAAGAATAATGGTTTTCTTACTAATCTGGCTGAATTGTTTTTTTGTTAATTATGAGGAAACCTGCTGTAGGCTTTCCCTAGAATGTTCCGCATTTCTGCTTTTTTTTTTTTTTGGTGTTTTTATAATTGCCGTTAATCATCTTTCAAAAAAAAAAAAAAATCCATTTAAACGATTAGAATTATGCAAGAGTAGAATACTAAAGCATAAATTTGTTTTCTGCTTATTTTCCTGAGAAAAATAAGCAGAAAAACAAATTTCCTGCTTCAAAAAATGTTTTTTTTCTCTCGAATTCACGCCTTTTGAATAACCTTTTTTTTTTTTTTTTTAAGTTAAGGGATATTGCATCCTATATAGGAGCCTTTGGCTCTTCATATAATTAGTAACTTTTTTTTTTTTTTTTTGTCTAGATAATGGCAATAGCTATTATATTATGATGATTTGCTTAAGAAATCCACTTATTTATCTTCCGTTCTAGGAACACCCTTTCCTTTTTTTTTTGTTTAGCAGGTAATAATGAATACGTTTTGCAGGGTTTTTTATTTTTTTATTTTTTATAATCATGTTTAGGCAACATATTATATTTGAACATTTCATTTATTACTTGAACAAATTTTTTGACTATTTCTGAATCTTTTTTTTTTTTCATTATCTCCCGATAATGAAAGGTTATTAATTTATAGTATATTAGTCCGTGAGTGCGTTATGGTTTTTATTTTATTTTATTGTATTTTTATTTGATTTTTACATAATCTGTAAACACTGCTCCAGAGATCAAACACGGAACTTTTTTCAAGTCACTTCAGCGGGGACGGTGGTCTAACACCAGACCATGAAATTCATCTTTCACCTAACGACAATCAGAAACATCCATCCTTACGGTGGGATTCTAACCTGCTCTCCAACCAACTCTAAGTTACTAACAAAAGTCTCTTTAAAAGGTGTTCTTCCACAAATTTAAATCTCTTCTGCGTAATAAAATTGTTTTAAGTTCCGTCTCATTTATAAATAGCGTATAACTTTCAAACACGAAAGTCAGTTATGATTTGTAAGTTACTTTGTGTACATTAATTTTCGGCGTGACTGCTTTAACCTGAGTGCGTTCAGAACATCATCAGTAATAAAAAAAAAAAAAAAAAATCAGCTAACGCCTTTTTATTCCCGTATATACGGGAGTAGGCGAGGCCATTTAGCCCTATCTAACTTTTGGAGACTGAGTGGGCAGTTCAATCTCCACTGGTACCCAACCAGAGACAGATGGCCCAAGGCTATCACTAATTAAGCAGTACGCAGTGAAGAGAGACGGCTCAAATGTGCCGCCATCTCGTGGTCTCTAACCCTAACACAATATATTTAATGTCTGAAATAATGTGGGTTCTACGGTCGATTTTCTTGAGTTTACAGGACGAAAAACCCGAGTTTCCGGGAGGAAAAACCTGCTTGCCCGTGCCAGAGATCGACTAACTCGGGAACCGGTCGAAAAAAGGTTTAGAAAAATTTCCTCTAGTCGCCGACTAGACTCGAAACCAAGACTTCCTTCGTGCGGCCTAGCGCGATGGTGTGCAAACGCCACATCCACTGAGCTACACAGGCTCTCATCAGTAATAATTATATTATTATTATTATCATTACACGATTCACCGTCTACACTGCACAACCCACTGTCTCCACTTACCGATTTATCTGTTTTGCAGGTAAAAAAAAAAAAAAAGTTTCTGCCAGAAAAAATCTGCTGTTTTCCTATAAGACCTATTGTTTTTGGTTCATTACATATTATTGAGTGAGCCTATTGAAATTCTAGACTAGGGCGGTTGCCCAATAGTCTTCGAATTCTGAATAGATATTTTTAGACATGTTACTTATCAATATCACACATTATTATTATTATTTTATCGATTCATGCACGTGTTTTCTTCCATCCAGAAATATTTTCTAACTGTAATTTACTGATAATACTCGACCCTGATAACAATAACTTTACTCGTGAAAATGTTTACATTGAACTATGGGAATATCCCAAGTGAATAATTAAATAAATATCAGCAGAGAATGACTCGATCGCAAACCAATGTTGATTAATACCTTATCGGAATTCCTAGACGTATGTAATAACTATCAAATATAACTCAGTCTTTCTTGTGTAACGAGACCTGTGGAATCCATAACTATAAAATAATACGTATACTACAGTTGTTTATAAAACTAGACTATTGAATGACACAAATGTACAATGGCTATATGAACAAAGAATTAACCAGTATCTAGATAAAATAAAACAAAATGAAGAAATAGAAATAGAATGGCTTAATATAAAAACGATACTAAATGCAGCAGCAAATGAAAGCTTAGGAAAGACCAAAAAATTCAATAAAAGAAAAAAACTGAAGATCTGGGATGATGCAATCAAAGAAATAATCAAAAAGAAAAAAGAAGCCTATCACAAATGGTTAAGCAGTAAAAGATTAGAAGATGAAATAGAATATAAAAGAATAAGAGCCATAGCTAAAAGAGAAGTCAGAAAAAGACATAGAGAATCATGGAATAAATTTGTTTCTAATTTAGAACATGATTTATATAAAATAAGACCCAATGTATATAAGATTTTGAAACACCTAAATGCAGATACCAAAGAAAACATAAAATTAAACACTGAATTGAAATTAGAAGAATTTCTAAATTACGACACAGAACTGTGGACAGACAAATATTTTAAAAAAGACAACTGGCAAACAATTAATGAAAATGAAAAGGAAATAACTGAAGAAGAATTAGAAATCAGCCTGAAAGAAACAAGAAACGGAAAATCACCTGGAGAAGATAAGCTAGGTTCAGAACTATATAAATACGCAGGAACAAGATTCAAAGGAAGACTCTTATTATTTTTAAATAAAATTTACTCAACTGGTATCCCCCCAATAGAATGGAAAAAAGCAATTGTGATTCCTATCTTTAAGAAAGGTAATAGAGATGACCCTAAAAACTATAGAGGTATCAGTATACTAAATTCATGTTACAAAATATACAGCAGAATCTTAAATAACAAACTAATGAAATATTCTGAAAACTTTATTCTAGAGGTACAAAATGGATTTAGAAAAGGACGATCATGTATAGACCCAGCCTTCTGCCTAAAATTAATAATAGAGAAAAGAAGAGAATATAATTTAGAAACACATATTGCATTTATTGACTTTGAAAAAGCATTTGACAAAGTTAAAAGAAACATATTATTTAACATATTAAAAGAAAGACAAATACCAAATAATATCCTAAAAGCTGTCACAAGTATATATGAAAATAATCAAATACAAATAAGATTAAATCATGAGCTATCATATACAAGAGAGATAAACCAAGGGGTCCGACAGGGATGTCCCCTCTCAGCAACTCTTTTTAATATCTACTTAAATGAAATAATAATAAAATGGAGTAAAAATTTACATCAAGGAATTAAACTTTCACCTACAGTTAACTTAAACACTCTCCTCTTTGCAGACGACCAAATAATAATTACAAATTCTGAAGATAACTTACAGAAAGCTATTTTAAATCTAAATGAGATATCCAAAGATTATGGTATGATAATATCAACGGAAAAATCAAAAACTATGGCCTTTAAAGGACAAGATCCAGCAAGAACTAAAATAGTATTAGATAACAAGATCTTAGAACAGGTGAATTCATTTAACTACCTATGATGTATGATCACTTATAAAAATGAAAAAGATATAAACATTAAAATTGCAAAATATTTAAAAATAACAGGAGTAATTAACTCTATATTTAAACCAAACCTAGTTCAAAAACAAACCAGGTTAAAAGTATACACTACATTAGCCCTACCGGTCTTAATGTATGGAAGCGAAATCTGGACAATAAAACAAAAAGACAAACAAAGATTAACAACAGCAGAAATGAAGTTTATGAGAAAAACTGCAAAGTATACCCTATTTGATCACAAAAGAAACGAAGATATTATGAAAGAATTAAACCAAGAACCAGTAATTGAAAAATTAAAAAATATAAACATAGATGGATGGAACACGTTCAAAGAATGAAAACAGAAAGATTACCAAAACAAGCCTTAAAGTACAAGCCATTAGGAAAAAGAAAACCAGGACGTCCTCTTAAACGATTCAACGATGACTTCTAAGGCCGGAATAGGCCATGCTAGGCCTAAATCCTTGATACGTATGATGATGATGTATACTACAGTAAAAATAAATTAATTCTGTAAATACTTATTTAAATGTTTATTTTTGCTGTGGCGTACGTGTTATTCTATAGTTATAACTCAGTCTGTGGGACCAAGATTTATAATTTTAATTATTTATGCTGTGTTAAAATATAATTTTACATACTATAATTTATACTATGCCAAATTATAATAGTCTGGCCTGTGTAATCCCGCGAAATCGCGTTTGCATTCATAGCGCTACGTCGAGCGAAGAAAGACCGTTCTAATTCATCATTACCACTAGTTCTACTTATCAAATCATATCTAAATAACAGACAATTTAAATCCAGACTGACAAAAAAAAAATGACAAAATTTTAATTTAAATATATATATATGTGATATAAGAATGTGGAAAGTTTTTACCTTGGGTGAAAAGCTTTCATCTTTCTTGACATCTTTCTTTCATCCAGAGATTTTTATTAAGAAGGTCAAGCACCTTTTGTCTACTTGTATAAATTGGCTTCTGCATTACTTCAACCTTGGTATCGGGAATACTTGGTTGGTGGAATACCCTTGGAGGGTAATGAATGGCAGTGCTGTAGCCAATGAAGTCCTAACTGATGCTCGGCTATTGCTGTTACCTTCCTGTCATGATCAGAGCTTTAATAGCTCAATAACACCTTATCTCTACACTGTCCTCTACAGATAATGGAGAAGATGAAAAGCATTCTTGCTTCGCCCCTTTAAGCCAGTCCTTCCTTATAAGGAACCTTGGTATAGCCATCCTCCGGCTAAATTATTTCCCAAAGCGATGGAAAATTGCCGACGTTTTCGTAATTCCCAAACCTGGAAAAAATACACAGTTTCCTGAAAATTACAGACCAATCAGCCTTCTTTCATGCATAGGTAAAATAGCCGAACGTGCTATTCTCACACGGGTTCAAGAGGCAACAGATATCAACCATCTCATTCAAGATGAACAATTCGGCTTTAAGAAATATCATTCCACAACGCTGCTACAGATTTATAGAGTTATCGAGCATATAACCCAAGGGTATGAATGGCACCAATACTCTGGCGCAGTTTTCCTGGACATCACTCAGGCATTTGATAGAGTGTGGCATCACGGACTAAGTTTTAAACTACACGAAGTTGGTATTCCATTACCACTAGTTCTACTTATCAAATCATATCTAAATAACAGAAAATTTAAAATAAAACTCAACGGTATCAGATCCACAGAGAGGAGAATCACGGCCGGAGTCCCTGAAGGCTCTCTGCTATCTCCCCTACTCTTCTCCATATACATGGCAGATCTCCCCAAACTGTCCCCAGCTATCACCGCTCTATATGTCAATGACACAATCGTTATAGCCAGATCCCTCCGTCCACACCTGGCCACAATCAAACTGCAGAGAGGAGTCAATGAATTGGAGGATTGGTACACCAAGTGACGTATCGCAATTAATCCAAACAAAAGCTCTGCAGTACTTTTCACCAGACGTAAAGCAGAACCGAATACAAGCATACAAATGTTTGGTAAAATCATCCCTTGGCGCATTTCTACCAAATATCTGGGAGTTCATCTTGATGGACGTCTAAACTTCAAGTCATATATGGATAGTGTCGCCACTAAGGCAAGTCAGACCATAGCACAGCTATATCCACTTTTGAATAGGAACAGCTTTCTAAGCATAAGCAACAAAATCCTCCTTTTCAAATCGGTAATCAGACCGCAACTAACTTACGCCTTTCCAACCTGAGGTCACACGACTAAAAGCAACATCAACAGACTTCAGATAATACAGAATAAATGCCTAAGAATTTGCATTTAATGCCCCATGGTTCGTCAGAAACATCCAGTTACATCAAGAAGCCAATCTTTCAGATATTAAGACCTACATGACAGGCATTGCGGAGAAATTCTTCACAATCACGGATAATCACCCAAATCAGCTAGTTCGACAGGCAGCGGACTACAAACCCTCAGATCCTTTCAGACATAAAAAACCGAAATCCTCCATCGCAAGAGAAAGCTGATACAGCCTCAATGTTCACAATGAGCGGGTAAATTACCCACAATAACCTCATCACCCACAATCTGAAATCCAGATGAAGGGATAAAGAGTCAAGGACTCAGTTCATCAACCAATTAAGTTCAAAGTTTAAACCTTGGTATCAGATTTTTAGGAAGGATTTTAATATGAACGGAAGTATTATTTTAGACTGAGCCTGATTAGTTTGTTTACAAGGTTTTTTTCACGAAACGCGCAATGGACTGGTGCACACACTGTTTGTTTCCTACTCTGCACGAAACATGCAGGAGGTTTAATGGCCGGCAGGCCCCACCCGCAATGAGGACCAGTGGTGGATTTATGGTATTATTTAGGGAGGTAGGATTTCAATCTGTGGCCAAGTGATTTCGTGATACTCCTTTTCCCTATCATAGGACAGCTAGTTGTATTTTATTGCTGGTAGACACCTAAGAGTGTCTACGGGATTTGCTAGTGGACCCTCAAAAGTCCACAGGATTATATGTAACCTGCTCGGGACACCTGAGCAATCTCTACTCTTCTCCATTTGTGTCTTAACACATTTCTAAATTATTGTCATGGCAAAACTTCTGAATGAGGCCAAATTCGAGGAAGTTTATAAGGAATTCCTTAGACTAGGAATGCTGCTGAGTGATAATTGGCCAGGAAAAGTCAAGCTCTTTGACACATCCCCCCCCACAGCACTCACAGAGGACAATATGGATGACATAAGTGAAGAGCCCATAACTCTGACGCAATAAGATTTTGCACACTCCCCAAGTATAGAAGATGCTACATCCAAAGACAGCAGTTATCAGACCTTGGAAACAGATAGAGAATTCCAAATGGTCAAAAAGAAGAGGAAAACTCCACCTAAGTGGAAGAACCCAAAACAACAGGGATAGAAGCACTCAATGGTCCTAAAGAAAAGATACCACCAGTCATATTAAGGGATAAGGAAAAATGTATCCCTGTCTCGTCAGCCCTCAGAGAACAAAACATCTCATTCTCATGGGCCAAAAACACAGATGAGGGAGTTAAAATACAACCCACTACTGTCATGGATTGCAGACAGATGACCAGATTTATGGACAATGCTAATGTCCCATATCACACCTTCACTTTACCTAGCGAAAAGAACCTGAAAGTAGTTCTATGTGGGATAGCTGAAGGTATCACTCCTGAAGATGTAAGCACTGATCTCTCCAGACAGGGCCTGTCCCCAGTAAAAGTGAGCAGGATGCTCAATCTGATAAAAGACCAATGCCTTTGGTGCTGGCAGAAATAAGCAACACACAAAAGCAGATCTATGAACTGACAGTAGTATGCGGACTCAAGATTTCAACTGAGCCTCTTAGGAAAAGAGCATCTGCAGGTCAGTGTCATAGATGCCAAAGGTTTGGACATGCCCAAAAATTATGTAAGGCAGCCTTCAGGTGTTTGAAGTGCGACACCAGACCATCACATGCACCAAGCCATGCACAACTCCAGCCTGCTGTGCAAATTGCAGAGGACCTCACCCTGCAAACTACAAGGGATGCTTTTCCAATCCAAAAAATCGAGGATCAACAAAAGTCAATCTTGCTCCTCCACGTAACAACGTTTTAACCAACCAAAACAGATCGTCCTCCAGTTCGAAACACCTCGCCTTCAACCTCACAGGAAGGAACAACCATAACCAAAACATATGCTGAGGCTGCAAGAACTAAGCCTCCTACATCTCTCGAGCTAGAATGCTCCAACATAACATCAGTTTTAATCGCCTCACTTGCCACCATGCTGCAGGAATTCAGCAAGACATGCCCCTCACCATCTCCCAGAAAGAGATTCCTGCAAGGCACTCAAAATGTTATAACAGCCATCTGTCATGAGTAATAAATTCAAACCAAAAGCTCTTGAGATAATGGCATGGAATGCAA